>NW_006793445.1:433911-465912 GCF_000442215.2 Lipotes vexillifer
TCCTGCTGATCCCATGCGGTCCCACGAACGCACTTTCTATCCAGGTTTCGTGGCATCTTTTAAAGCTCTGAGTCCAGTTTCCGAGGGGTGGTTTGCTCAGCTTGGTCTCGTGGGGCTAAAGTCCAGGCGTCACAGGGCTGGTTCTCCCCGGGCACTCTGGGGAGACTCTGGGGCGGGGCCTGTCACACCTCTTGCCTCTGACCCCTCTCCTTCCCCTCCCCCACCTCTCAGGACCCTGTGCCCCACGGGGCCACCTGAGCATGCAGGATAATTGCCCTAAACCTCCACCTCGGGGGGCTGGGGTGGAGCGTGTCAGCAGCACACGGACATCTGTGTCCCCGTGGCCCCCAGCCCCCACCCCCGACCAGCAGACCCCAGGGACCGCGCCACTCACAATGATCCCAGGGTAGTAGCCGCCCATGGTCACGTTCTCCGTCCTGGTGGTGGCAGCGAGGCCGACGGTCAGGATGGAGGTGGACACCACCAGCAGAGACCCCACAAACCACAGGGAAGTCTTCTTTCTTCTCGCAAACCCTTCTGGGGGAGGACAAACAAGGAGCCCGCTGGTAAGGGGCTGGGCTTGGGGAGGGGGCCCCAGGACCTCGAGCACATCCCGGGTCAGCCTGGCTCTTTGCTGCAGCCCTGCTGCTCGCTGGCAGGAGCCTGGGACGCGCTCCCCAGGGACCACCACAGCCTGCTTCTGCCCATCCCCGTGCTCAGAGCGGGACCCCTCGCCACCCCTCCACCCGCCCTGAGGACTCACCGTCGTCTCCTACAGGGCACCCAGACCCCGCCGGTACCCCTGCACGGCCGCCCTCCCCTGTGGCCCCCACCACACCCAGGGGTTTCCAGGCACTGTCACCACCCACACGTCCGGACAACGAGCCCCGTGAGGGTGGGCGGGGGCCTTGCCTCGTTCCCCACTGCATCCCTGCCACCTGAGACAGTGACCGCGCACAGCAGCTTCTCGGTAAATGTCAGGGGGTGGCTGAGCCCTCCCCGGGTTCCAAGTCCCCCGACGGCCTCCGTCCTGGCTTCAACCCACACGGCAGCAGTCACGCCGGCCGCTTAAGGAGCATCTGCTCCACGCCTGGTCTTACTGAGCACCTTACCTGCATTAACAAGCACCCCTGGGCCTTGCCAAGTCCGTGACCCTGGACCCTGCCCTACTCCAAGACTGCACAGAGGACCTCTGCACCCTGCCCTGGACCAGGCTGAGCAGGTCCCACACAGAGAGGGGGCATGCGTCCCTCTGGGATGGCCAGCACATCCACACTGCTCCGTGGGTGCACTTGTGCCCCCGTGTCCACACCAAGCCGTTCCCCGGAGGGCAGGCATCCTGTGTTCTTCCACTCCTGTTCCTGGCTCAGCGCCAAACACGCGAGTGATCAAATGGGAAGGGGTGGAAAGAAAGTATAAAATTGTGCAGAGCCCGCCGCTGCCCACCTGCACGCCCATTACCCTCTCCCCTTGTCAACAGGCCCCAATTATTGGATGTGGAAACACGCCAGCTGAAAGATGGCATTTTCCAGCCTCTGCTCGAGCTGGGTGATTATGTTCTCAGCAAATAATCTTCATCTCAACAAGGAATGTTGGGTGGGACCTACAGGAAATCTCTTAAAGGAGCCAGTCCCTTTGCCTTCTCCCCTTCATCCTTCCCGCTGCCTGGAATGTGAACATAAAGGTGGAGCCTCTGCAGCCATTTTGCACCATGAGGGAACCTTGACAATAGAAGTCACACACAAAGAGAGGCAGAGCAGAAAGACAGCCCTGGGTTGTCCACCTCCAAACTTTGATTAGGTAACAGAATTAAATCTCTAGACCATAAACCACTATTTTGGATGTCCTGGTGTCTGTAGCCAAACCTAATTTTAACTGTGACAGAACCCAAGAAAGCAAGAAAGGAAGAGCTTCCATCACTGGCGTCTTCTTCCCTCAGGCCTTGACTCCGGGGTTTTGTGTGAACCATTCTTCCTCTCGTGTGTCTCAGGGAAGGCAAGGAAGCCTCACTTAGAGTAACCGTAATCGTAATCATTATTACAGCAACTCGATCTCAGATACGCCTGTTCCTACACAGTCATCAGCAACCGCACAACGGAGGCAGAGACACAGGCCAGGCAGAGGGCAGGACAAGACTCTACACTGAACACAGCCATGCTGGTGTGTTTCGTTTGTTGGAAGGTTAACCATCTTCATCCCTGGGACTCGAAAACAAAATAGGATGAAAGAAAAACGTGGTGCTTCTTTCCACACCAAAGTTTTTAAGATTGACGTGTGTGTGTGTGTGTGTGTGTGTGTTTGGTGGGAAAGCAGCTGCTCATTTGACCTCAACCACTGTCTCAGATGACCCCGGGCCCCCGGCCCAGACTGTGCCTTTGAAGATTTACACGCCTGTCCGCAGTCTCGTCAGCAAAGTTTAACGGCAGGTCAAGGTCACGCCACCCAAGAAAGGGATTGTCACGCACTCAGAAATAGATTACACACAACTCTGAGTCAACGCGCTCGCTCAGAATCACGTGGCCAGCCTGGGAACACCCCTTCAAACCACTGGCCTGGTGAGGGCGAAGGTCTCAGGAAGGTCACTTCATTTCCCGCGAGGCCCTCACCTCCCTTCACCTGCTTTCACTGCTGTTTTCTCGTAGTTTTTACTGCAAATATATAAGAACTGCTGAGGGTGAACCATTTATACGAGTGTCTACAGAAGCAAGGCCACAAGTGCTAGGAGACGACTTACACCTTTGGGACCCAGCGGTCCTGGGGTCCCCTTGGTGGGCTTTTCTCTTGTTCACTATTATTCACGGCACCTTACTTGCAAAGTCGTGTGCATGCAGACAGCAATCACTTATTCTTCCTTGCGTGTATTTAGAGCCTGAAACCGAGGATACAAGTACAAGTTGGTTTGCCCCAGAGTCAGAAAGATCAGCGGTTACAGCCGATCTGGGGTGTCCGTAGGGAAACGGGACAGAAATGGCAAAGCCACTTCGAAAATGAGTGCCTGAGAGGAAAAAAGAAGGCTCGCCCCGGGCGACGTTCTGCTCTGGGTGATTAACTTTAGAGAGGCAGGTACATTGGAAAACAATGGACGCAAAAGTTGAAAACCACCCTCTTCCATGTTTTGGAAGTTAGTAAAGCTGCTACCATGGACGTTGATGAGACACTCACGCCAGGGCCATCCAGCAGTCGTGGGGGGTGGCATTGCAGCCTCCGCCCGCCCACCCGCCCCTAGGGGTCACCCCTCCCGTGTGCCGCCCACCCTGCCAGCCCCCGAGCCCCTGCGGATGGACCCAGGGCAGCACCGCCTCCTTATCAGATCTCCTCAACTGTTCCTCCCGAGGTTCCGTCCCCATCTCCGCTGTAAAGTGTCTTTTAAGAACAAGAAGCCTCTTGAAACTAACTTTCCTGGGACTAAGCATTCGAGAAAATTATCAAATGCCCTCCTCCTCTGAGGATTTTTTGCTATTTTCCCCAATTTAATGCATTACACGTTTATTTATGCTCAGAATAATTAACTGATGCCTCAGCACCTGCTTCAAACCACAGTTCTGGCCACTGGGCTTTGTCTCTTAGCTCCTGTGGGCCCGTCTGGCAGACCCCCTGTGGCGATATTCTGGTTCTGAAGGTTCTTGGCTCCGCTTTGACTTGTCCCTTTAGGGCGGTCGCGTGATGAGCGGGGACCTGAGGGGCCCCACCAGGCAAACAGTTTTGCTGCGACCTTGCCAAGTCCGTTAGTGACATTCTGACAGGTTACGTCAAACATCTCCTTTGGGACCGTGTAAAGCCTCCTAGGAGCCATTTTCAGCATAAGTTCACCAGGTTTCCCTAGTATGACTTTCCCTCTGAAACCTCTACGTGACAAAAATCACAAGACGCAAGCTGTCCTCCTTGTCAGGATTCGTATCGCGAGCTCCGAGTTTACCATGAGGTCTGGAGAGACAGGCAGGTGGGACAGGAATGCTTCTGAGCGACCTCATCCCAGTGACACAAACTGGAATATTCTGATTCCAGGTACAACAGGGATGACAAAGAGAAGAGTCACAACCTTCAATAGTCTTTATAAATAGAGGGTTTTGCATAAAAAATAAGACAACGAGAAATAACCTCAAGAAAAGAAGATAGGGTATCTTTCTAATTGCCGTAAGACATACGCATTTTTAGGTCAAGTTTCGGAGAAAAGGGGGTCCACGCTGAAGGAAAAAAACAGAATTCCCTGAATTGTTCCCTTGACCTTCCTGTCCCATTAGCAGGAGTCCTACTGTGTGTGTTGTTACAACTAAAGCATCCTTAAGGCGGTGCCCTGACTCCTAGTTAAAATCTCTACTATTAGGCTTATAGCACTGGTGGCAACTTACACGAACGCTGCCAGAACTGTTGTGGGGCTGCCAGACCTGCTCAGGGATCGCGCACGGCCCCCCGCCCTCTCTGAGCCCTGCAGCAGGAGGACCCTGAGAGCAGGGGCCATGCGGATCTTGCTTGATGCGGGGTCCCCGAGCCTGTATCTCCTCATGTTGAATGAATGAGGAAACTTCGGTTTCCTGATCTGCAAAGCACAGGGGGCGGGAATGACAACCCCCTGCTTGCCTGCCTCTTCACTGTGATAAGGATGCAGTGAGAGAACATCCGTGAAAATTCCAGATGCGTGTCTATGCGCATAATGGACATGTGGTCATGGGTGGTGCTAACGTTAAGGTGAATCAGCACTTACTCCTACCCGGTGCTCTCCACCTGGGAGCAGAGGGCGGACATCTGGGGCTGTGGGGCTGAGGCCAAATCTGCATCTCACCTGCCTGCTCACTGTTCTCCTGACTCCAGCCTGTGCAGAATGTCGCTCCCCAGGAGCCCCACCAGCTCCCTGCACCTGCTGCCTCCCCTCCCAGCCTCCTCCCAGCCTCCTCCCAGCCTCCCCTCCCAGCCTCCCCTCCCAGCCTCCCCTCCCAGCCTCCCCTCCCAGCCTCCCCTCCCAGCCTCCCCTCCCAGCCTCCCCTCCCAGCCTCCCCTCCCAGCCTCCCCTCCCAGCCTCCCCTCCCAGCCTCCCCTCCCAGCCTCCCCTCCCAGCCTCCCCTCCCAGCCTCCCCTCCCAGCCTCCCCTCCCAGCCTCCCCTCCCAGCCTCCCCTCCCAGCCTCCCCTCCCAGCCTCCCCTCCCAGCCTCCCCTCCCAGCCTCCCCTCCCAGCCTCCCCTCCCAGCCTCCCCTCCCAGCCTCCCCTCCCAGCCTCCCCTCCCAGCCTCCCCTCCCAGCCTCCCCTCCCAGCCTCCCCTCCCAGCCTCCCCTCCCAGCCTCCCCTCCCAGCCTCCCCTCCCAGCCTCCCCTCCCAGCCTCCCCTCCCAGCCTCCCCTCCCAGCCTCCCCTCCCAGCCTCCCCTCCCAGCCTCCCCTCCCAGCCTCCCCTCCCAGCCTCCCCTCCCAGCCTCCCCTCCCAGCCTCCCCTCCCAGCCTCCCCTCCCAGCCTCCCCTCCCAGCCTCCCCTCCCAGCCTCCCCTCCCAGCCTCCCCCCAGCCTCCCCTCAGCCTCCCCCCAGCCTCCCCCCAGCCTCTGTGGCTCCAAGACCAGGTGCAAGGATGGAGCAGACCTAGGGGCTGCCCCCCTCCGCACCTTCTCCACTTAGTGGAGCCAGGAAGGGGGCGTCACAAAGACCGGGGTGGGGGCAGTCACCTCGTCACCCCCTCCTTGCCAGGAGGGCCGGGCCTCCCAGAAAGAAGAATGAGCTCATTTAATCACTTCATCCCAACAGCAGCTGTGGGGGCTAAGCAACCTTCCCAGGGAAACAGACAAAGGCACAAGGATGTGCCCTCAGCCAACAATTTCCCTTTTATTTTTCTTTTACACAGAACACATCCCCCAAGGGCATGAGTGCAGACAAGTAAGGTAGAAAATACCCATAATCCCATCCCGGCTACACTCCTGCTTAGCATTTTTAAATAAAAAACCAACTCTCAGTATTTTTTAAATTTAAAGTTCCTCCTCGGAAGAAACTTCTAAGTCAAAAATGCTATTTTTTCAAGTCATTCTAATACAATGACGGTAATAATTGTAAGCAGTTAATAACTAGTCCTAACAACTAGTTGTCATTATAATAAGTAATTGTTTTCCAGGAGGTTGGGACACGTGTAGGTCAGCCTGTCACAGAGCATTTGGCTTTAGAGAGGGTGGGTATAGAATTGTTTCTTTTAGGAAGAAGCCAGATGCCTTGATTATCATTTAAAAATCAAGCAACATCACTAATCTGGTTTTTTAAAAGAGACTTTGCAAAGCCACTGCACACAGGGCTGGGAGGTAAACCCCTGCGTTCTCCACTGGACCCCCTGTGAAGCGGCAGCCGGACCCCGAGGCATCACCACCCCTCCCCCAGTCCGTCAGAGCCCCGCTCGCCGTGGAACTACTTCTCTTTTCTTGAAGGCTTCCCGGCCTGCCCGTCAGGAAAACACTCCCATTACTCCCCTCCCGGCCACTTCCCGGTAGAGAGACAAAGGCGCCGGCTTCCTGTGTCCCGCCGCCTGGCTTCGGCTGCATCGGGCTTGGTGGGAAATCCGCGAATTCGAGATTCCGTGAATTTACGGGGGAGAAGCCTGGGGAGGGCGCGGATGAGGCGGACAGCCGCGCGACGAATGCCCTAAGGGCCTTGGTCACTTTCAAGCAGTAAGAAGCCACCTGGCCCCACGAAATGACCTTTTCCTAGAAATTTCTGGAGCCTGAAATGGGGTGGAAGAGATGGCAAAGGAGTGCGTTGTAAGATTTATACGGATTGTCGTCTATTGTTCGTAGTAAAGGACAGCGGAGAACGAGACGGGGAGAGACAGGCGCAAAGTCTGGACACTCAGGAAAAAGCGGAGGGAGAGGGCCTGTGCCCGCGCCCAGGGGCCCCGGCGGAGCTCAGGCGCCGGAAGACGGGAGCCTGGCTCACCTGTTCGCTCACCTGTCGTGTCCAGCAGGGCCAGGGGCCCGGGCACCGGCGGCGGGAGCGGCTGCATCCCGGGGGCTGCTCCGGGGGGGAGGGGCTGCTTGCTCTCCCGCTGCGACAGCGACCGTGGGGCGCGGTGGCCGCGAGGACCAGATGCCCGAGCACCGCCCCTCAGGTCAGCGCCAGTCCGCTCGCCTCCTACCTGCGCCCCGCCCCTCGCCCCGCCCCCCTACCCCCTCCCGGTTTTCCCGGAGCGCAAAGCACCAGGGAAGGGAAGGCGATGCGGCGGGGGACTGAGAGCCAGTTCCCACCCACCACCGCCACCACCCGCCCCGCCCCGCCCCGCCCCAGACTTGGCACTGGCAAACCTTTAAAGGCGGGACGGTAACAGTATTGAGAATCTGGGGGAAGGAACCCGCGTGCGCTGCTGGTGGCGTTACGCCCGCTGTGACCACTTTGACAGCAGTGTTTGGGAAAGTCGAAGATGGGTCCCTACAAGCCAGCAATTCCCTGCTTAAGGACAAGCCCAAGACCTGTGGTTCCAGACCCAGGCTGCCCTGAGAAGCATCTAAAGACCTCCTTTTTAAAACTTTCTGCTGTCGGGCTTCCCTGGTGGCGCAGTGGTTGAGAGTCCGCCTGCCGAGGCAGGGGACATGGGTTCGTGCCCCGGTCCGGGAAGATCCCAGATTCCGCGGAGCGGCTGGGCCGCTGAGCCTGCGCGTCCAGAGCCTGTGCTCCGCAACGGGAGAGGCCGCGGCAGTGAGAGGCCCACGTACCGCAAAGAAAAATAAATAAGTAAATAAATAAAAATAAAAATTACTGCTGTCCTGAGCCAACCCAGACCAGAACAGAATGTCTGGCAGTGAATTAATTGTTAGGAGCCCCAGCCCTTCTGAAGGGCCTCCGTTGAGGCAGAAAAACCCTGACATGTGAGGTTTGCACACAAAATATGCGACACAGCTCTATGTGTAACGGCAAAACAACGAATACCAGGACGAGGGATAGATTTACGTATCCAGTGGCTCACTACGTGGTGAGGCTTCCCGCAAGAGCAGGAAAAACTCAAACACAGCGTGGAGCAAAACCGCGGTTCGTGGTGTCGAGGTGAGTATAACACCACCTGTGTACAGGTCTCAGGCGTGGAAAGCGGTACCATTCGCTCACAGCGGCCCCTCCGCGGGCACTGGGCACCCACCCCACATGCTAGACACCGTGCCCCGCACTCGGGAAGGGCCGATGGACAGAGGTCCTGGTGCAGCGGGCACCCTTCGGAGAAGAGACAGTGGCCAATAAATACAATCACCGAGGAAAATGCAGGAGGTCGGGGGGCCTGAGACGGCCACACCTGCTGAGGCAGGAGGGAAAGTGCGACTCGGAGAGGAGGGCTCGGGTCACTGGTCACCAGCGGAGACGTCCCGCGCCGGAGAGCGTGAGGTGGGGCCACTCGGCCATCTGGGAAGGAGCCCCTGGGCAGACCAGGGGCAGGCCTGGCATGCAGTGGGGGGCAGGAGGTCTTACCAGTGACGCCAGGGCCCCAGGGGAGCCCACATCAGAAGGGTCACTGAGAGGGGTTGTAGGGCAGCAGGATGGGAGCCAGGAGGCCGGAAAGGCGGTTAGGATCCAGGGAGAAGTGACCGTGCTGTAAGCAGGCGGTGAGATGTGGTCACACCAACCCCATACCGTGCAGACACACAGCGGTGCCCCAACCCCGTACCGTGCAGATGCACAGCAGTGCCCCCTAAACACCTTGACTGCAGCCCAGGGAGCCCGAGCTTGGACTCCCGGCCCCAGAATTGCACGAGAATAAGTTGTGTTGTTTTAAGCACAATACACAGTGGTACTTGTGAGGCTTAAGGGCTCTAGACCAGAGCCTCCGTCCGTGGCGGGGGGTGAGGGGGCGGGGGGGGGGGACCTGGGCTGCGGGGAGGGGGAATAAGCAGATCCCGCTGAGAACAGGCCTCGGGGCTGCTGCATGTCCTTCCCCAGCCTACCTTCAACAGGAAAGAGGCTGAAGGAAAGCAGAACACGTCGCCCCGAAGTATGCGCGTCTTTGACATAAAAATTATTTGGAGCTGAAGGCTCTGAAGGAGCAGAAAAAGGTCCCCCGTCTGCCTAAAAACAGGAAATAAATTCTCCTTTACCGAGACCGACTCTCACCGGCCGAGAGACCCCAGCGGCATCTGCGGGCCTCACCCCGTTCCCTCCCGTACCCGATGCCCTTGGAAGCCGCACCTGCTCCCCTACCCTGTGTGTCTGAATCCGCTGTTTTCCCGGGAGTCGCTCCCCAAGCTGTGTGCTAAGCTGCTTCCTCTTGTTACTCTGCCTCTTCTGTGTGGGGGTCTGAGCAGAGACCTCAGGGGGTGGAGGGAACATCACTCCCCTCCCCCACGAGGCCCCCAGGGGTGCAGAGTCCCCAGTGCGGATGACCCTCCGGGGCCCAGACAGCAGCGATGATGGAAACACGACCAAAGAGCAGCAGCAGAGTAGGAAGCACCTCTGCAAAGCTCACAGGAGACCCGCCCCGTCGCGCATCGCCCAGGAGGGCGTAGAAGGCAAGCTAGAAGTGAGCGGTTGTCGTGGAGGCGCCTAGTCGCCCATTTGTCGGAACTGAAGGCTAATTGGTAACATTTTCTGACAGGAAGCAAGTCTGATTCGGTTGGCTGCTTTGAAAACGAGACCCGACTCTGCCGACCGGAGCCCCGTGTGTGTTGGGAAGGAGCCACACGGGGTCCAACTGCTCTGTCCACACTCGGCCCTGCCAGCCCGGCCGCTCAGCAGGGTCACCTGGCCGTGGCCATGCATGGCCGAGCTCGCGCCCGCACCCCAAGGGCAGCTGGGTGGGCGAAGCGGCAGCCGGACCCCGAGGCATCACCACCCCTCCCCCAGTCCGTCAGAGCCCCGCTCGCCGTGGAACTACTTCTCTTTTCTTGAAGGCTTCCCGGCCTGCCCGTCAGGAAAACACTCCCATTACTCCCCTCCCGGCCACTTCCCGGTAGAGAGACAAAGGCGCCGGCTTCCTGTGTCCCGCCGCCTGGCTTCGGCTGCATCGGGCTTGGTGGGAAATCCGCGAATTCGAGATTCCGTGAATTTACGGGGGAGAAGCCTGGGGAGGGCGCGGATGAGGCGGACAGCCGCGCGACGAATGCCCTAAGGGCCTTGGTCACTTTCAAGCAGTAAGAAGCCACCTGGCCCCACGAAATGACCTTTTCCTAGAAATTTCTGGAGCCTGAAATGGGGTGGAAGAGATGGCAAAGGAGTGCGTTGTAAGATTTATACGGATTGTCGTCTATTGTTCGTAGTAAAGGACAGCGGAGAACGAGACGGGGAGAGACAGGCGCAAAGTCTGGACACTCAGGAAAAAGCGGAGGGAGAGGGCCTGTGCCCGCGCCCAGGGGCCCCGGCGGAGCTCAGGCGCCGGAAGACGGGAGCCTGGCTCACCTGTTCGCTCACCTGTCGTGTCCAGCAGGGCCAGGGGCCCGGGCACCGGCGGCGGGAGCGGCTGCATCCCGGGGGCTGCTCCGGGGGGGAGGGGCTGCTTGCTCTCCCGCTGCGACAGCGACCGTGGGGCGCGGTGGCCGCGAGGACCAGATGCCCGAGCACCGCCCCTCAGGTCAGCGCCAGTCCGCTCGCCTCCTACCTGCGCCCCGCCCCTCGCCCCGCCCCCCTACCCCCTCCCGGTTTTCCCGGAGCGCAAAGCACCAGGGAAGGGAAGGCGATGCGGCGGGGGACTGAGAGCCAGTTCCCACCCACCACCGCCACCACCCGCCCCGCCCCGCCCCGCCCCAGACTTGGCACTGGCAAACCTTTAAAGGCGGGACGGTAACAGTATTGAGAATCTGGGGGAAGGAACCCGCGTGCGCTGCTGGTGGCGTTACGCCCGCTGTGACCACTTTGACAGCAGTGTTTGGGAAAGTCGAAGATGGGTCCCTACAAGCCAGCAATTCCCTGCTTAAGGACAAGCCCAAGACCTGTGGTTCCAGACCCAGGCTGCCCTGAGAAGCATCTAAAGACCTCCTTTTTAAAACTTTCTGCTGTCGGGCTTCCCTGGTGGCGCAGTGGTTGAGAGTCCGCCTGCCGAGGCAGGGGACATGGGTTCGTGCCCCGGTCCGGGAAGATCCCAGATTCCGCGGAGCGGCTGGGCCGCTGAGCCTGCGCGTCCAGAGCCTGTGCTCCGCAACGGGAGAGGCCGCGGCAGTGAGAGGCCCACGTACCGCAAAGAAAAATAAATAAGTAAATAAATAAAAATAAAAATTACTGCTGTCCTGAGCCAACCCAGACCAGAACAGAATGTCTGGCAGTGAATTAATTGTTAGGAGCCCCAGCCCTTCTGAAGGGCCTCCGTTGAGGCAGAAAAACCCTGACATGTGAGGTTTGCACACAAAATATGCGACACAGCTCTATGTGTAACGGCAAAACAACGAATACCAGGACGAGGGATAGATTTACGTATCCAGTGGCTCACTACGTGGTGAGGCTTCCCGCAAGAGCAGGAAAAACTCAAACACAGCGTGGAGCAAAACCGCGGTTCGTGGTGTCGAGGTGAGTATAACACCACCTGTGTACAGGTCTCAGGCGTGGAAAGCGGTACCATTCGCTCACAGCGGCCCCTCCGCGGGCACTGGGCACCCACCCCACATGCTAGACACCGTGCCCCGCACTCGGGAAGGGCCGATGGACAGAGGTCCTGGTGCAGCGGGCACCCTTCGGAGAAGAGACAGTGGCCAATAAATACAATCACCGAGGAAAATGCAGGAGGTCGGGGGGCCTGAGACGGCCACACCTGCTGAGGCAGGAGGGAAAGTGCGACTCGGAGAGGAGGGCTCGGGTCACTGGTCACCAGCGGAGACGTCCCGCGCCGGAGAGCGTGAGGTGGGGCCACTCGGCCATCTGGGAAGGAGCCCCTGGGCAGACCAGGGGCAGGCCTGGCATGCAGTGGGGGGCAGGAGGTCTTACCAGTGACGCCAGGGCCCCAGGGGAGCCCACATCAGAAGGGTCACTGAGAGGGGTTGTAGGGCAGCAGGATGGGAGCCAGGAGGCCGGAAAGGCGGTTAGGATCCAGGGAGAAGTGACCGTGCTGTAAGCAGGCGGTGAGATGTGGTCACACCAACCCCATACCGTGCAGACACACAGCGGTGCCCCAACCCCGTACCGTGCAGATGCACAGCAGTGCCCCCTAAACACCTTGACTGCAGCCCAGGGAGCCCGAGCTTGGACTCCCGGCCCCAGAATTGCACGAGAATAAGTTGTGTTGTTTTAAGCACAATACACAGTGGTACTTGTGAGGCTTAAGGGCTCTAGACCAGAGCCTCCGTCCGTGGCGGGGGGTGAGGGGGCGGGGGGGGGGGACCTGGGCTGCGGGGAGGGGGAATAAGCAGATCCCGCTGAGAACAGGCCTCGGGGCTGCTGCATGTCCTTCCCCAGCCTACCTTCAACAGGAAAGAGGCTGAAGGAAAGCAGAACACGTCGCCCCGAAGTATGCGCGTCTTTGACATAAAAATTATTTGGAGCTGAAGGCTCTGAAGGAGCAGAAAAAGGTCCCCCGTCTGCCTAAAAACAGGAAATAAATTCTCCTTTACCGAGACCGACTCTCACCGGCCGAGAGACCCCAGCGGCATCTGCGGGCCTCACCCCGTTCCCTCCCGTACCCGATGCCCTTGGAAGCCGCACCTGCTCCCCTACCCTGTGTGTCTGAATCCGCTGTTTTCCCGGGAGTCGCTCCCCAAGCTGTGTGCTAAGCTGCTTCCTCTTGTTACTCTGCCTCTTCTGTGTGGGGGTCTGAGCAGAGACCTCAGGGGGTGGAGGGAACATCACTCCCCTCCCCCACGAGGCCCCCAGGGGTGCAGAGTCCCCAGTGCGGATGACCCTCCGGGGCCCAGACAGCAGCGATGATGGAAACACGACCAAAGAGCAGCAGCAGAGTAGGAAGCACCTCTGCAAAGCTCACAGGAGACCCGCCCCGTCGCGCATCGCCCAGGAGGGCGTAGAAGGCAAGCTAGAAGTGAGCGGTTGTCGTGGAGGCGCCTAGTCGCCCATTTGTCGGAACTGAAGGCTAATTGGTAACATTTTCTGACAGGAAGCAAGTCTGATTCGGTTGGCTGCTTTGAAAACGAGACCCGACTCTGCCGACCGGAGCCCCGTGTGTGTTGGGAAGGAGCCACACGGGGTCCAACTGCTCTGTCCACACTCGGCCCTGCCAGCCCGGCCGCTCAGCAGGGTCACCTGGCCGTGGCCATGCATGGCCGAGCTCGCGCCCGCACCCCAAGGGCAGCTGGGTGGGCTGGACCTGTGTGTCGTTCCAAAGGTGCACTGAAAATATCCTTAAAAAATGTGCATGTGTTGCCAGAAATGATACCCTTTTCCAACTAATACGTTTACCGCAGGAGATTTTAGATGCCAACTGGAGCTGGGCAGGTTTTTGGGAATCCTTTCAGGGCTCCGTGAGCAGGGCATCGTGAGAAGCATGGCAGGTGTTAGTGTGCCCACCCCCCCCCCCAACAAGCTCCCCCTGCCCAGGTGAGGAAACCGAGGCCCAGGAGGCTACTCGATGTGACTAGGGCAGACCCGGGCCTCCTCCAAAGCCTGCGTGTGGACCTGGCACAGACATTTTTAGAATTCACCCCCAGACACCCCTGCCAGGAGACCAAGGAGCACAACCACAGCATAAGAGGCACTGGCTCTGAGGCTGATGACACCGACTGACACCTGATCCCCCCGCGGTGGCCTGAGAATGCCTGCATCCAGCCCAACTCTGCAGGGAGCCATAGTCGGGGATCAGGGTATTTTTAAAACGTAATTTAATTTAGCTCTTGCAAAGGCAATTATGAGACGATGAGGAAATCTGTCTTCTATTGGTCTGAGGACAGGCAGAGGGTCTGGACCAATTATTACTGACGTTAAGAAGATAATTGATTAAAACAGTTATGAACCCTAGTGCCAAGTTCCTTCCTGCTCAGTGTCATATGTTTGAAGTATCCTAAATCCCATGCCTCCACTTCCCTCACCTGAACTCAAGTCCCCACTTCCCCCAGAAACAGCCGCATCCCCTCAGAGGGTCTCACCCAGAGGTCCTGAGTTGACCTGGATTCACCCTTCAGATGGGCGGGGCAGGTGGAGATCGGGGCTGACACTGGTCGAACACCTATCAGACGCCTCGCCCTGTGATCGCCGCTGCTCGTGTCTGCCTTAGCTAATCGGTACAATGTTCTACCCATTTCACAGATGAGGAAAGTGAGGCACTGAGAATTTAAATAATTTTTCTGAAGTGAAGTAGCTGGTCAGTGGCTGAGATAAGATACAAACCAGGTCAGTTCGATATCAAGGTGATCACAGCCTCCAAGTGGGAAAGCGTGTATTTACTTCACTACAGACATTTAATTTAATCTTCCGTTCGTGCAGTCAACGTTTATTGAATTTCCTCTATATGCAAGATACTAGGAGAGCCGTGAAGATGTCATACAGACCTGCCCTTTAAGAGCTTTAAAAGTGAGAAGTAAGAGAAATAAAACATACTATGTTATAAAGCAGATGGTGACAGTAGCATCGGTGAGGGCCGTCACCGTGCTAGAGAAGGAACACGGTGACCCGTGCTAGAGAACGTGACCCGGCCCCTGCAGAGATCCAGGCCTCCCCGGTGACCTGCTCAGTGACCCTGCCTTGCACCGGGACTCCCAAGGGCCCATTAATAATCCCAGGGCCTGGACACTCGAACCAGGGCCTCTGGAGGGAAACGAACGTCTGAGGTGCCCGGGTGGTCCTTGAGCGGCAGGAATGGGAAGCAGGCTTTCAGGCCGAGGGGATGCTGAGGGGGTGGTGTGCACGGCGTTGTGTCCGGCTGCCTGCGGGGGGAGTTAAGTAGGGGCGCAGGCTCTCAGGGGCCCAGGAGCAGGGCCGGCGGGAGGGCAAGCAATCACCGTGAATCCGAGGATTCTGCGCTGTGGGGTCTCCCTGCATATCCTCCTCATGCCTGGGGAGGGGAGGGACTCTTCCCAGAACGAGGTCCAGCGTGACCCCAGCTGCCCCTGGAGACCCGTCCAGCACGGAGGAGCTGACGGGAGGGGCTGGCTCGGCCCCACACTGCGAGAAGAGAGACTCATCTTCCAACAGGCCCCGTCAGCCTGACGTCCTCACAGGCCCTGCACGGCACAGGTGCACACACACCTGGCTGGCCCCCTGCTCCCATCTGGGCTCCACTCTGTCACAGTGGCAGGGGAGGGTGTGGGCACATCTGGTCGTCGGTCCTTACGGCCTGCCCCTGGGGGCCCCCGCCAAGCTCAGATGGCCTTTGGTGGCTGGCGACCAAGGCTGGCCGGGTGCCTACCCACGTCCCCTCGCCCTCCGGTCACTGCCTCCCAGTTACCTGGCTTAGGCTTCGGAGAAAGCAGAGACGGGAAGCGCCCCAGGGATTTCCGCCCATCCACCCTGCCCCGCCTCCCTCCTCCCGAGGATGAATCTCACAGGCTCCAGCTAGAACGGGGGAGGGGGAGAGGAGTCTAGAACTTAGTTTTCGATGTGACTAGGGCAGACCCGGGCCTCCTCCAAAGCCTGCGTGTGGACCTGGCACAGACATTTTTAGAATTCACCCCCAGACACCCCTGCCAGGAGACCAAGGAGCACAACCACAGCATAAGAGGCACTGGCTCTGAGGCTGATGACACCGACTGACACCTGATCCCCCCGCGGTGGCCTGAGAATGCCTGCATCCAGCCCAACTCTGCAGGGAGCCATAGTCGGGGATCAGGGTATTTTTAAAACGTAATTTAATTTAGCTCTTGCAAAGGCAATTATGAGACGATGAGGAAATCTGTCTTCTATTGGTCTGAGGACAGGCAGAGGGTCTGGACCAATTATTACTGACGTTAAGAAGATAATTGATTAAAACAGTTATGAACCCTAGTGCCAAGTTCCTTCCTGCTCAGTGTCATATGTTTGAAGTATCCTAAATCCCATGCCTCCACTTCCCTCACCTGAACTCAAGTCCCCACTTCCCCCAGAAACAGCCGCATCCCCTCAGAGGGTCTCACCCAGAGGTCCTGAGTTGACCTGGATTCACCCTTCAGATGGGCGGGGCAGGTGGAGATCGGGGCTGACACTGGTCGAACACCTATCAGACGCCTCGCCCTGTGATCGCCGCTGCTCGTGTCTGCCTTAGCTAATCGGTACAATGTTCTACCCATTTCACAGATGAGGAAAGTGAGGCACTGAGAATTTAAATAATTTTTCTGAAGTGAAGTAGCTGGTCAGTGGCTGAGATAAGATACAAACCAGGTCAGTTCGATATCAAGGTGATCACAGCCTCCAAGTGGGAAAGCGTGTATTTACTTCACTACAGACATTTAATTTAATCTTCCGTTCGTGCAGTCAACGTTTATTGAATTTCCTCTATATGCAAGATACTAGGAGAGCCGTGAAGATGTCATACAGACCTGCCCTTTAAGAGCTTTAAAAGTGAGAAGTAAGAGAAATAAAACATACTATGTTATAAAGCAGATGGTGACAGTAGCATCGGTGAGGGCCGTCACCGTGCTAGAGAAGGAACACGGTGACCCGTGCTAGAGAACGTGACCCGGCCCCTGCAGAGATCCAGGCCTCCCCGGTGACCTGCTCAGTGACCCTGCCTTGCACCGGGACTCCCAAGGGCCCATTAATAATCCCAGGGCCTGGACACTCGAACCAGGGCCTCTGGAGGGAAACGAACGTCTGAGGTGCCCGGGTGGTCCTTGAGCGGCAGGAATGGGAAGCAGGCTTTCAGGCCGAGGGGATGCTGAGGGGGTGGTGTGCACGGCGTTGTGTCCGGCTGCCTGCGGGGGGAGTTAAGTAGGGGCGCAGGCTCTCAGGGGCCCAGGAGCAGGGCCGGCGGGAGGGCAAGCAATCACCGTGAATCCGAGGATTCTGCGCTGTGGGGTCTCCCTGCATATCCTCCTCATGCCTGGGGAGGGGAGGGACTCTTCCCAGAACGAGGTCCAGCGTGACCCCAGCTGCCCCTGGAGACCCGTCCAGCACGGAGGAGCTGACGGGAGGGGCTGGCTCGGCCCCACACTGCGAGAAGAGAGACTCATCTTCCAACAGGCCCCGTCAGCCTGACGTCCTCACAGGCCCTGCACGGCACAGGTGCACACACACCTGGCTGGCCCCCTGCTCCCATCTGGGCTCCACTCTGTCACAGTGGCAGGGGAGGGTGTGGGCACATCTGGTCGTCGGTCCTTACGGCCTGCCCCTGGGGGCCCCCGCCAAGCTCAGATGGCCTTTGGTGGCTGGCGACCAAGGCTGGCCGGGTGCCTACCCACGTCCCCTCGCCCTCCGGTCACTGCCTCCCAGTTACCTGGCTTAGGCTTCGGAGAAAGCAGAGACGGGAAGCGCCCCAGGGATTTCCGCCCATCCACCCTGCCCCGCCTCCCTCCTCCCGAGGATGAATCTCACAGGCTCCAGCTAGAACGGGGGAGGGGGAGAGGAGTCTAGAACTTAGTTTCTTCAATTACGATCAGGGCGACATAAAAGTACATGACCAGCTGCCGAAGAAGGGAGGCTCAGCCCTCGATCCTGTGCAGGCGCGGGTGGTGGGCAGGGTGACCCTGGCGCTCACTCGGTCCTGTTATGAAACTGAATTCATCACGGCCCTTCTTTTGTCCCCTGCTTAGAACCACGTCCCGCTCACAGCAGGCAGGCGCCCAGGAACACCTTGCGGATGGAGACTGAACGAGCATGGCCCCCACCCCTCTCAGCACCTGCTCCCACCCAGGCAGGGGCCCCTGCTGGACGCACCCGTCTCCACGGGGTCCTCCCGGCCCGGCCCCCTCGAGGAGACCCGGGTGGAGGACCCTTCTCCCCAACCTGTGTGAGCAGATAGGGGTCAGCAGGCTCTGAAACCAGGACCAGCCCTAAAAAGAGAGGGATTAAAAGACCCCTAGGAACCATCCAGGAAGCTCCTTTGTCAGCCACAGGCCAGGCGGGGTCCAGATCCAGGGCCCCTGGGCCCCTGTGCAGGCAGGACCCCTGTCCATTGTGGGAGCACGTGAGAGTCTGTTCTCGGGCTTAGGGGCCCTGCGGTAACCAAATACCCTGCGATGAGCCGGGGATGAATAATGCAGACCGGAGGCCGGGGAGACTCAGGGCCCCGCCTGCCTGTGCCCGGCGAGGCAGCCAGCCAGACGGGAGATGTTCTCAGGGACACAAACGGTGTAAATTGCAAACACTCCTGGGGCTTCGCGGGAGGCCTGTAACCGTGATCTCCCGGCCCCTCTAGTGAGCCCAAGCAGGGAGGCTCATCTTTCCAGGCTCTCAGTCCCCACGGGAAGCGGGAAGCCCCCCACCAGCTGACTCCCCGGTGAGGAAGGGCGTGCCTTCCGGGCCTTGGATTAGCCACCACAGCTTGCCTGCTGTCTCCTGGGACGTGCAAGCCGTCGCCCTAAGAGTGAGGCCTTGCCCCTCACAGGCCTGGCCTAGCACCCGTGCCCTTACCAATTCTGGTGTGTCGGGGAAAGGCGGTGCCCTGAGCGTCCAGGACCCACAGGGCTGGGTACGGAGCTGGGGCTGGGAGCCCCCAGGCTGGCCACCCCCGTCGTCACACCCCGAGGCCCTGGACCTTGATAAGCTTTCTCCCCTCGGCCCTTCATCTGGACGTAAGGAGACTGAACCTGGAAAAACAGTGTTCTACCGTCACTGAGGGACTGAGGTTTGGTTTCTACAAACTCAAATCAAGCCTTCTTGCCTTCATTTGAAATTGTCTGGGTAAAGCCTGGGAGCCTGTCTCACGCTTATTTTAGTCCCACGGCCTCTCAAACTCTCCTCTTAGCCAGCAAAATGCCTGTAACGTGGGCGCTGTATTTTCACTTGGGGCCCACTTGTGTGTCTGGACACTCGCAGGAGGGGCTGGGCCTATCATGAAACAAGAGGAGGTGACCTCAGCCTTTGCTGAGCTCAGGTTGGGTAATGATATTTTGCAGTTATATTTAGTTAGTTATTGTGTCGATCAGAATCAGCCCATATCGCTTGAATCACCCCAGAAAACCCATGGGGCTGCCTCTCCCAGGCTGCAACTCCACTCAAACAAGTGGAAGAAAGGGGGTTTATATGTATAGACAGCAGGGCCTGACGGGCTACCAGGAGCAGCAGAACGAAGCCACACGGGACCCGCCCGGACGGGGAGCAGAGCAGAGGTGCAGACCCAGGGGCCGCAGGGCTCTGCCAGCAACTCTCTGAATCTGGAGGGAGATGGGGACAGAGTGTGTGCGTGTGTGTGCGCGCAAGAGCGCACGTGTGTGCATGAGCGCACGTGTGTGCATGAGTGCATTGTGTTGTGTACATGTATGTGTGAGCAAGAGCGCATGGGTGTGCATGAGTGTGCATGTGTGCATGAGTGCATGTATGTGTGTGTGCATGAGTGCATTGAGTGTATGTGTGTGTGCATGAGTGCATTGTGTTGTGTACATGTATGTGTGTGCATGAGTGCATGTGTGTGCATGAGTGCATTGTGTGCATGTGTATGCATGAGTGTGTGTGCACGTGTGTGCGCATGAGTGCACTGTGTGTGCATGTGTTATGTACATGTGTGTATCTGTGTGTACATGTGTGTTATATGCGTGTGTGTACATGTGTCCATATGCATCTGCACACATTTGTATGTGATTTTTTAAAACATCTTTATTGGAATATAATTGCTTTACAATGGTGTGTTAGTTTCTGCTTTATAACAAAGTGAATCAGCTATACGTATACATATGTCCCCATATCCCCTCCCTCTTGTGTCTCCCTCCCACCCTCCCTATCCCACCCCTCTAGGTGGTCACAAAGCAGCGAGCTGATCTCCCTGTGCTATGCGGCCGCTTCCCACTAGCCATCTATTTTACATTTGGGAGTGTATACATGTCCATGCCACTCTCTCACTTCGCCCCAGCTTCCCCCTCCCCCTCCCCATGTCCTCAAGTCCATTCTCTACGTCTGCGTCTTTATTCCTCTCCTGCCCCTAAGTTCGTCAGAACCATTTTTTTTAGATTCCATATATGTGCGTTAGCATATGGTGTGTGTTTTTCTCTTTCTGACTTACCTCACTCTGTATGACAGACTCTAGGTCCATCCACCTCATTACAAATAAATCCAATTTCGCTTCTTTTTATGGCTGAGCAATGTGTGTATGTGATTTTGAAGGAGGGTACACCAGGACCACATCACAATCTAGGGAGTCTGCCGTGTTTTTTAACTTTTATTTTTACCCTTTTCTACTTGGATGGAAATTGCATTTCTTGTCTTTTACAAAGGAAAAGTCGCAGTGAAGGTGTTTGCAGATTCTCCATAAGGAAATACGCGCTTGTGGGGGGCCCACATCCTCACCACAGTTCACGTTGGAACGCACCAGGATGGAAAAGTGGGATCTCCTCTGGCTCCTGGCATGGGGACGACGGCGGGGGCCAAGTGCCTGAGCCCAGCACCCCTCGGGGATCCCGAGGCTCATGCTCGGAGGATGAAAGGGCCCAGGGACGAAGGCTTCTCCACAGAGGGCCCCCCAGCTCTGGCCTGGGGGAGCGCCCGGGCAGCCCCGTTATCCAGCCTGGATGGTGTGTCCCTTGCCCAGGGGAGCCGTGGGACAGCTGGAGTGACAGCGAGACCCCTCAGAGTGTGCCCCGTCAGGGGGTCTGCACCCGAGACGTCCCACAGCAGAGGCCCCCGAAGGCCCATGAAGAATCCCCACAATGAAGAGTCACCATAAGCACCAACCCAGCAGCTGGGAACTGCCCTGTGCACGCTCCGGCCTCCCGGCCTTGCCCCCAGGCCCCAAGGCTGCGACTGGACGGGAGGGTGGAGACGTCCCTCCAGCCCAGCTGGGGAAGACTGGAGTGACTGGAGTGACTGGAGTGACTGGAGTGGCAGTTCCTCCCGGTGGGGCATTTTACGTTAGTGCTTTGGTTGCTGCCCACGGTGGCCGCAGGGCGCCTCTGGGTCGGGCCTGACCAGCGGGACACCGGCGCATCCAGGCTCCTGCACCCGTGCGGCGGTGTCCGAATCACAGTGTGGGCGTTGCCAATTCCTTTGTTTCTATGTGAAAATTTAAGTTTCAGAGTGTTTTAAAGTAAAAGTGAAGTGACTCCACGACTTTTGCTGCCTGTGTGTAACTACACGAGGCTGGCTTGAGTTTTACTGGGGAGTGGGGGCCACCCCTGCACAGAGACCACAGGAGAGAGGCAGTGGAAGTCACATGTAATCGCTTTTGTGACTATATCCCCGCAGACCTGCTAGCTCATGGAATAAGCACTCATTCGTAGGTTGAGTAAAGCATCTGCAACAGCTGTGCCAGATTTAGCCAAAAACGTTGAATCCGTTTTTAGCATTAAGTATGTCCCACGCACGAAAAAAGTTACTTGTTGTTTATCTGAAATTCAACTGTATCGACGCCCTGTCTCCTCGGGCCGTCCAGGCATAAGATGAAAGCAGAGGGGTCCCGCCGGGGCTGCTGGTCCCACAGGAGGGGCTGCACTTCAGGCGCCGTGGGCCCCGGGCAGGCACTGGGACGGCGGCCAAAGGCCAGGCCACACCCGCCCCCTGAGGTTTAAATCACTCTGCTCAGGGCCATGGGGACCTAGAGCAGATTTAATGGGTTTAGAAAGACCAGAAGTGGTGTGTCTTGCACCTGAATGTAGTGAGGTGAGATTTACAGCCATTAGATAATCCACGTGTCTCATCCTAGGACACAAAACCGGCGTCAGGGCCGACACAGCGATTGATCCTGCCGACAGCCCGGCCTCCCTTGGCTACGGGCCCCCATCTCAGCCTCCCAGGCGATGCTCAAGTGGCAGTTTCAGGTCACAGACCAAAAGCACTGGACGGCTCTTCAGGGCCCTTCCAGGACATTGTGGCTGCAGCGCACAGGAGAGAGGGTCGTCCTGCAGGTTTGTTCACCAGGAAAGGGGATTTGATGCCCTCGGTGCACAAGGGAGCCGAAGATACACTTGAAACATCCCCACCAACAAGCCGGCCTCTTACACCTGACGGCTGTCTGAGCCCACAACAGCCCAGGGCCAGCCTCCTGCAGTGGCTCCAGGCCAGCGGGGCCACTGGTCCCAGGTGGCTGAGCCGCAGCCTCCAAGGTCGTGCCCCTCAGGGTCACTCCTCTCCCGAGGTTGCTGGGGGAGCAGATGGCAGGGGTGCTAGCCACACTCAGCATGACACTCTGAGGGCAGAGGCGCTCAAGAAAGGGAGGGGACTGCTCCCCCCCACGCAGCAACACCAGCCCAAAGCTGGCCCCAGGAGAGAGGCCAGGAGAGGGCCAGGCCTTGCAGGCCAAGAGGCAGAGTCAGGGTGGGAAGCAGGTGCCGGGTGGGGGGAGACAGCCGCTGGCCCATCCTGTGTGCCGGGGGTGGGCAGCTTGTGTCCATTTGTCATCAACTGGCGATGGTCTCGGGATGAGGAGACGCCAAGGGGGGTGACCGCCATGGTCAGCGTCACCCCCAGGCCCCTGGCCCTTCCCCTCCTCCTGGACGCCCGGGCCCCAGCCGGCAAGGGGACCCCGCTGGAGACTCAGCACCGGCAGACGTGCAGATGGCATCCCCAACGTGCGGGCAGTGACCCGGCGGCTAGGGGCGGGGCCAGGAGCTGGGCGCTAAGGGAAACTGGGCCCGGGGCACAGTCCGGGCCTCTCAGCGGAGCCCGCAAGCCCACAGGCCAGGGTTTGCCGACCTCTGAACCAGCCCAGAGAAGGCAGAGCCTGCGAGGCTGCAGCTGCGGCGCCAGGGAACCCGAGCTGAATCTTCACTCTCGCCGCCCAAGCCGCCGCCAGCTTGCACGTCCGCTCCAGGGCCTGGAGAGCCACACGTCGCTGGTGCATTCCATCCTGGGACCACTGGATCCTTTTTGAGTGAAAGGGTGCAAAAGAGGTACGCTATCTACTGCTGGCACTCCTGACCCTGCGCGGGAGGCCGGGCTGGACCGGCCTCCTCTGTCCTGCGTGTGCTGAGTGCTGGGCCACAGCCATGCAGCGGCCTGGCGGGAGGGGCTCAGCTGACCCATGAGGCGCTGCAGCTGGTCTAGCAAACCAGACACAGCCCCGACTTGGACGAGGGGGCCGCCTCCTGCACGGAGACCCCCTTCATGTCGTCGGGCATCTGCCCATCAGGCCGCCACACGTTCAGGTCCCCAAAGATGCCCTTCTCTATCATCTCCTCCTGCCAGGGGATGGGGCAGGTGCCGGTGGCGAATTCCTGGAAGAATTCTGTGTCCTCTTTGTCAAAGGCCACACCCCTGACTGTGGAAAAGGCACCCACATCCTGGATGTTCTTTGCATAGACAGTCCTGGAGTCTGGGACGAAGGGCGGGGTCAGCATCCCTGTGAGAGGACGGAAGACACGGGGCGTGAAGGGCCAGCCAGTGGAAGGAGGCAGTCACGCTCAGCCAGCAGGGCCGCTGCCCCTCATGCGGCCCTGGCGGTGACAAGGAGAGCGACACCCGCCACAGGGCGCTGAGCCAGTCTGGAGACTCAGAGGCCGGTCTGGACACACATCGCCAGAACCCAGCCCCCATCTGCGCCCCCTCCACCCCGCCCAGAAGCCCCGTCATGAGTGTCAGCGGGCCCTTGGCTGCACTGCCCCCGACGCCGCCGTGCCCACCGTCTCTGCAGACTCCCCGGCCCCAGTGCCGGCCTCCCCGTCTGCAGGTCTACACCTTGATCACAACATGCTCAGAACTGAACTCCCTGTACCTTCACCCCCGCCCTTCTCGGCACAGACCCTGTGGCCTCGGGACTCAATCCGGCTCCGGCTTCCTGGGTCCTGACCGCTCGCTCGGGCTGCCTGATCTCCCCGGGCCTGGAGCTGGTCTGGGCAGCTCTCCCTGGCACCCGGCACCTTCAGATCAGCCGGGGCTGCCACTGCCCTGACCCTTCCCCACCAAAGAAACTTCTCGTACTGGGGCGTCGGGCCGTGAGGTCACAGGCTCGCACTTCCTGGGTGTGGGTTCTGGTGGGTGTGGCGGGTGCCACGCTTCTCTCCCGCAGACACGCGTGCACACACACACTCGCACACACTAGCTTGCACAAGACATGACAGCAGACGCTGGTGGAACGAACAACGGCTGGAGAAATCCCACCTCGACTTGGATCGCAGGCTCCTTCAAGGAACCGCCTGACAGCGGGTTCAGATCTTCAGCTCACAGGTGTTTCCCACACACCCCATCCAACCCTCGCCGCCTCCTTGGGTCCCCAGGAGACCCACCCCGTGAACATCCAGTCCTGGGCGCGCTGGGATGAGCAGGGAAGAGGGTGGTGTCATCGGGGGCAGAGGATGCTCCGGGGGTGGGGGGGGGTTCACCCAGGCCGCCCGCCCCCCGACCTCACGCTAAGCTGCCGGACGCCAACGGGACGGGGCGGCCAGCGAGGGTCGCCTAGGAGCCCCCAGCCCCAGCTCCCACACGCAGACAGTACCGGCCTCCAGCTGCCGCCAGTTGATGTCTCTGAAGAGGGGGTTGGCACGGAGCCCATCACAGGAGCCGTCCCTGAACCCCAGGCGCCTCTCGGGGTCTTTCTGCAGCAGCGCCTCGCAGAAGTCCTTGCTGGCCCGGCTGAACTTGTCGGGGTAGGTGACCACCTCCTCCAGGACCCGCTGCTTCAGTTCCTTGTTCTCCACCTGCACGGCGGACACAGCACCGTCAGCCCACGCCACACCCCTGACACCCACGTCACACCCCGGCCAGGCCCACCCGCATCGCCCCAGCTGCCACAGCAGCTCCGGACACGGCAGCTCCGCGGGCCCGGCTGGCCCTGCTCTCGGGGGTGCCTGACGCCACCCTCCCGCGTGTTAGCACTTAAGGGCTCAGTATCGCTGGTCAGGGTGTGAGACCCTGAAGGTGGACGCCTTGCACTCCCACAACCATTGCCCCCCAGCTTGCCCGGCGAGGTGGCAGAGGTTCGCCAAGGGCAGATGCCCACAGGGTCCATGGAACCTTAGTCCAGACCAGCTTTCCCGAGCATGACTTCCAGCCCACAAAATTCACTTCCAGTGGGTCCATCCCCAGGGAGCTCCCCGACAATTAGCCCGGAAGTCTCCAGCCCCACCTCAACCAAACGTGGCCCATTTCCTCTCCCTGTCGGTCATATCTGCCCCTCCTGAAACGTCCTAAAACTTCACGGAAGTGGGATCGTCCAGAGTCACTCTTCCGGGGCCAGATTCTTTCATTCATAGTGGTGGGTTTGAGACCTGTCCGTGTCATGGGTGCACCCAAGGTTCCTTCCCATCGAACACAGGGACCTCGGGTGGACCACAGAATGGAGGGACCACAGATGCACTGAAGATGGACCCCAGAATGCATGACCCAGAGATAGGCCATAGCATGAAGGGGCCACGGACGGACCAGGGAATGGAGGGACTACAGATGGACCACGGATGGACCACGGATGGACCATGGAATGGAGGGACCACGGATGGACAGACCATGACGGTTCACTTTCTCATGAAAGCATCTCCTGCTCATTTTCACCAGAAAACGGGGATCCTGTCAGGGCTGTGGGCTCAGCCAGGGCTCTGAGGTGGAGCTCCTGTGGTGGCCTGAGGCCAACGTGGACCCCACACTGTGTTGCTTTACTCTGCTCTTCTGAGCTGAGGTCGGGGAAAGACCCATTGTTGGAGTCCAAGGCAGAGGTGCAGATGCACAGAGCGACCCTACGCATTAGTCAGCAGAAGGGTTCTCACTCTCGGGGGACTGGAGACCGGACTGTCTCCACGACTATCTCAGGAAAGGAGCGGGGACTGGGCAGGGGCCCTCGGGGAGGTCCAGCAGAAGAAACTGATGGCTGTGACCTCCAGGCAGGCCGAGGGGCCGTGGGCATGGACGAGCGAGGGACCACGTCTAAAGTACGGTTCACCCCCAGGCCTCCCTCCTCAGCCCCTCACATCTGCCCCACAGACAGCCTTAGCTCCGAGCAGAGTCAGCATGGGGTCCGGGAAAGAGGCTGCTTTGCTCCTTTTGTTGTGAACAGTGATGGCGGCTCTGAACGACACCTACTCGCGGTTCTGCTGGGCTGGCAGAGCTCCCCGGGGAGACACGGGGCCACCACGCGGACAGGAGGCGGGGGGCATGGGAAGCAGGACCCCAGCATGGCCACCCCTAGTACCTGCTGCCCCCAGGACATCCAGGGAAGCTGCCGTGCCTGCAGCAGGGTCTGCAGCTCAGCATCCGGGGAGGCAAGCGCCTTGGCCTCCGGGAAGGGCAGGGAGGCCGCCGGCGGGTGAGCCACGCCCCCCAGAGCAGCGCCGCTCGTGGGGGCGGGGCTGGGGGTGTCCAGGCTCCCCTCCTCCTGACACGCTCCTTGGCATACGGAGACCCAGGAGATGTGTGCACCATGAGAAGCCTAGTGCTCCCCGAAAAGGTCACCAGGTCATCTGGGGGACACTGCTCCTGTGACCCCAACAAGGAGGGTCACCAGTTCCTGCGGGGACACTGCTCCTATCACACACACACACACACACACACACACACACACACACACACAGGGAGCTGATGCCAGCTCAGCTGCAGGGACACCGCTGGCCACCTCCTACCTTCTCTCCGCGGGCTCGGAAGGGGCCTCTGGCCGCGATCATCTCGTACAGCGTGACCCCCAGGGAGAAATAATCCACGGCAAAATCGTACTCCTCACCCCGCAAGAGCTCCGGGGCCATGAAGCCTGCGGCAGGAGCACAGCGTGGCTCAGAGGCCAGCACACGGCGCGCACCTCCCGTCTCCCCGGAACCCAGCAGGGTCCTCGCGCCGGGACACGCGGGGCTGCCCAGCGCCCACCCACTAGGGAGTGCTCCCCCCGGTTGTGAGTGTCCCCTTGGGTACAGCCATCCCTGGTGGGAGCCCCCTCCACCCAGGGTGGGTCTCACCCCCGTGGTGCCCATGGCGGACAGAGCCAGTGTCTGAGGCTCACGCAGGACCTGTGGTCAGAGGCAGGCGCTCAGACCCGAAAGGGCACAAAAGGAGAGGCTGAAGCCCCAACGCTCCTAAAAGCGGTCCGGACGCCCAGTGGCCCGTGCGCTCCACTTCTGGGGAGTCGGGGCCACGTGCTGGGCCCTGCAGGCTGAAGGGGACATCCCGGAGAGCCAGCTCTGGCTTCCATCCCTTTGTGCCTCATGCAGAGGCCAGCCCAGGGCGAGGGAAGGGTAGACGGGCAGCACCTGGGGCCCGTGGTCCACTCCCCCGGGGCCGAGTAGGCCGTTGAGGCTAGGCGCCAGGGTGGCTTCTGTGCTCGGATGACTAGACATCTCCCCAAAGGCAAAGCTGAGCATGTCCTTTTGTCTCCAACCCGGCCTGGTCCTTCAGTGTTTACCTGCGTTCGCGGCAAGTTCCCAGGAGGGACATGGCTGGATAACACAGGCCACGCTGCTGTGGCCACAGTGCATTCTCCCGGAGGTTACAGGAGCCAAGTTCCAAAGAACCCCCTAGCCCTGAGCACAGCCTCTTTTCAGGGATTACAGCGCTGGCCAGACGGCCCAGACTCTGGAGAAAGACACGTTCCACCAACCACAACTTCTCCAGGAAAACGGGCCCGAGAGGAGGGCCCGCTGACCACAGAGACGCAGCATCCCTGCAGCAAATAGCCCGCTGGCCCCTCCAGTCCGCTCCACCCGCTGGGACCCAATGACATGTCTGCCTCCCCAGGGTCTCACGTGGCGACAATGAATCTCCTTCGTGGGAAAGACGGCACGAGCGGGCAATGGGCGAGTGCACGCAGCGTCAGTCTAGGCGCCAGTCCCCCCCCACACCCCGAGCCCCGCGGTGCTGGCACAGCAAGTGCCCCTTTGGGTGGACTGCGGCTGAACCGGGGGCGGAGGCTTGGCTCTGGGGACCTGGGCCGGAGGGAGCAGGGGGGCCAGTGGAGAGGGTACGGAGGGCCCCCGAGCCTTCGCTGGACGCCCCACCTTCTAAGTCACACCGACCCCAGCCTCCGCTGCCACCGCTTGAGGCCCCCGCGCCCTCCTGACCCCAAACGCACAGGTCAGCACAGCCCGCGGGCAGAGCCACGCCGTCCGGGGCTCAGAGCCGCTCGGCGGCCGCGGCAACGCCTGGGCGCCCCCTAGCGGCCGGTGGGGCGTCGTGCAAGCAGGGCCGGCGACACCCCAGGTCCACCGACTCCAACCCTGGACCTGATCAGCCAGGAATAGGCGAGCGGCATTTCGCTCACACGCTCACGCCCTGGAGAGGAACCTCAGAGGGTCCAGAAAATTCACGACAGGACCTCTTCCTAAATAAAGCCGCAGATGAGACAGACCCGCCGTGGCAACAGACACAAGCCCAAAGCGCAGGATGGGGGCTTCGGGGACAAAGCAAGACCCGAACGGCCCAAGGCCCAGGAGCAGCTCTTTCTCCCCGAAGCCGGACAAACAGGAAAGAAGCAGGTCTGCTAAGAAGTCCTGCAGAAAACCCGGGCCATCAGGAGGGCAAGTGCTCGGAGCGTCTGCTGCACCGTGCGTGAGCGTCAGCCCGGCTGTCACCCCAGGCCCCTGCGGTGAGCACCGAGGCCCCCGCCCCCCATCTCCGCTCGGATGCCTCTTCTCTGCGCCCACCTGCCTGGGGGTGAGAGGAGATGGGGTGGGGACAGGAGGCGCCATGCACGCACGTGCACACAGACACACACGCACACGTGCACAGTCACACACACAGACACACGCACAGTCCAGGGGCCATCTCACAGCTGAGCACCTGCCAGGCCCTGTCCCGCCCATCCTGCCTCGGTGCTGCGTCCCTCAGTGCAGACCCCCAGGCTCTGCCCGTGGCCGGCGCTGTGGAGCTTCCGTCACGGCGGGCACGCGTGGCAAACAAGGAGTGATTGTTCAGGGGGTTGGGGGTCGTCCCCGCGTGGGTGCCAGTCTCGCAGTCTCACCCTGAGAGGGGACGGATGAGGGAGCATCTTCCCAACAAGCCCCAGCCCTCACCGTGACGCCCACCCCAGGCCACGGGACCCCAGGACCCCGGGCCTTGTCCCCTTTGCCCCCATAGCGGCTGCCCTCACCTGGCGTCCCCGCATAGCCCTTGGTCTTGGTCTGTCCTTCCTTCAGCTCCACGGCCAGCCCAAGGTCAGAAATTCGGATGTTGCCTGGAGAACAAACATGGGGTCAGGTCACACGCGGCTCCGCAAACAAAAAGTCCCCTGGGGCTCCTGGACACACACACGTGTACAAGCAGAGCACACACACGCAGGGGCCGCCACTCCCCGCTCAGGCTGCAGAGGGACCGAGGGTCCCAGCAGCGCTCGCAACTGGAATCCGGGTCATAATCCCCCTAAAGCCAGCCTCCTCGTGGCTCTGTCTTCCCCGAGCTCTGCAGCAATGGCCTTTGGGGCACCAGTGTGTCCGTCTGACCTGTGATGGGGCGGGAAGGGGGGCTCTAAAGGGACTTACGGGAACCTCAGTCTTGGGGGTTATTTCCTGATGAGAATCCCAGTTTGACTCCTCACGGAGACAGCAAACAAAGGGATCGAGTGGGGGCTCGGCCATAACCGTTAGCTGTTTACTAACAGTTCCACACACGCCGGCATCCTGGACTAACTCCCTGTTGCCCTGGCGCCTCTAGTCATGCACCAGATTTCACCAAAGTACGTTAATAATCTCCACTTGGGGATAATGCCACACGGTCGCAAAATAGCTGAATGAACAGTAAACAAACTTGAGACGTGTCCTGGTGCCGTAAAACTGTAACGAGCATTTATCAGAGCGGGTCCCTCCCCTACCGATTCCCAATCAGGCTACAGAGGTGAGCAGGGCGAGGGGAGGCCGCGAGGGGGGGCCGCCTCACCGTCGTCGTCCAGGAGCACGTTCTCGGGCTTGAGGTCTCGGTAGATGATTCCCCGCTGGTGCAGGTGCTCTAGGCCGCTGATGATCTGGGCCGCATAGAAGACGGCGCGCGGCTCCGGGAGGCCGGGGTTCTCCTCGTCCACGTTGTAGATGTGGTACCTGGGGGCAGACGGCGTGGAGCCTTTGCTTCTCTGGCACAACCAGGAGCCGTGTGCCCACGGTTCTGATGGGAAGTAAAATCTCGGGAAAGCGTTGAGGCCTCCGAATCCCACGTTGTATCGGCAAAGCGTCTGTCATTTCAGCCTCGGCGTCCAGCCTTAGGGGCCCGTGGTGGAGCCTGGACCGCCAGCCGCCGGTGTCTGTGTCCTCACAGCCCCTCAGCACAGCTGTTACAGGGGAAAGGCAGGGCAGCTCTCCCCACCCCACCTCCCCTGCCCCGGCCCACGGGGAGGGGACAGGGAAACAGGCCCCAAAGCCACTTTACAGCCACCAGTGAAGGAGCCAGGCAGAGGGGGGCGAAGGTGGGCCACGGGACCAGCCCAAGCCCCATCCAAAGTGAGCGGCTGACCCAGAGCCCAGGAGGCATGTGGGCCGTTTCCCCAGAGACACGCAGACTCCCCAGTGGGCCCTCGGAGGACTCCCCCCGTCCTCCCAGACTCTCCTATCTCCCGTTTCCCTGTCACGTTGTACAGAGACGCAAAACCTGACAAGCAAAGTATTTAAACTAGAGAACAACCAGGGCAAGGAGAGGCAGGCCAGTAATCTCGAAGAAAACAAGAGAGAAACCCTCACGTCGGCCGGAGCAGCAGCATGAGTGGCTTTTGTGCTACGTGTACGTTTTACTGCAGTGCCCTGTAGTGCGGTGCGGGGCAGCACGACGTGGTGCGGTACAGCATCGTGTACAGTGCGCCATACAGCACAGTGCAGTATGGGTCGGGATAACGGAGTGCAGCTCGGCGCAGCGTAGTGTAGAGTATATACCGCCTGGCATAGCACAGCACAGCGCGGTGCAGGGTAGTGTAGCATTATCGATACAATGTAGTATATATAGTGCAGTGGAATATAGCAGCGTGTATAGCACAGCGCAGTGTAACATAGCACAGCATCACGGCCTAGCACAGCGCAGGGCAGGGTAGGCGAGTAAAGCGTCACGATCTCTCCGCTCTCCAGCTCGTGCTATTTGCACTTTCCAGACCCTTCGCTCCCCCTCCGTGAACTTGCACAGGTGGCTCAGTCAGGGCCTCAGAGCCTCACCTGGCAAGCGGGGCCGACAAGCCCACCGGCAGAGTTTCGGTACAGGTGAACCCAGGCCCGAGAACGGAGGCACAGCGACGGCCCCCTTGTGTGAGGGCAGTGTGAGTCACCTAAGTGTCTCAGGTGTGTCAGCTAACTCTCCGCAGCAACCTCGGAAGGCCAGCATTTCACCTCTATCCCCATTTTACAGACCAGCACGCTGGGGCGAGAGCGGCCATGTTGCCCAGCTGGCAAGTGGGTCTTTTCCCCTCCGAGAGCCGGTGATCCGACTTCTCCCAGGAGCCCAGGGCCGGGCCCTCAGGTCTCCGGCAAACCCAGGCCCCGTAACGGCGACGACGCCCTCTGGTTCTCCCTGCGGTGGGTGGCCAAGCCACACGAAGCTTGTCTTTGTTTGCCATCCCTCTTAAAGCGCGGCCCTCGCCCCCCTTGAGGCCCCTCCCGCCCCTTTATCCACCGTCCAATTCGCACTCAATTCGCAGCTCCTCACGCCCTCCTGCCCTCCCTGCTCACCCCGCCGTCCGCCTGAGCCCGAGGCCCACAGGACGGACCCACGAGCTTCGGCCGCCTCGCCCAGGGTTCCCCCACTTCACTGGGACTGAGGACGCGTTGTTTCGAGGACCCGCAATCCGAAGGCAAAGAGGAGGACTCAGATGGGGACGGGGCTTGTCTTCAGCACCACGTTCTCAGCACATGGGAAGGAGCCCGTCTATGCACTTGGCCGCGTGAGCCCTCCCATCCCGATCCCACAGCCGAGAGGCGGGCGCTGACCTTATGTCGCCTCCATTCATGACGGTCATCACCAGACAGAGGTCGGTCTTGGTTTCGAAGGCGTAGGCGAGGGACACGATGAACCTGCTGTGGACTCTGGCGAGAATCCCCTTCTCCACCAGGGCGCCCTGGAAGCGGGGTGAGCGCCCAGGCTTAGGCGCGAAAGAGACGTGGCCGCAAACGGCCAACTTCCACAAACCACAAACCGTCACGATAAGACAGAAACAGGGCTTCCCTGGTGGCGCAGCGGTTGGGAGCCCGCCTGCCGATGCAGGGGACACGGGCTCGTGCCCCGGTCCGGGAAGATCCCACGTGCCGCGGAGCGGCTGGGCCGGTG
>NW_006793445.1:465959-480569 GCF_000442215.2 Lipotes vexillifer
CGGGAGGATCCCACGTGCCGCGGAGCGGCTGGGCCCGTGAGCCGTGGCCGCCGGGCCTGCGCGTCCGGAGCCTGTGCCCCGCGACGGGAGAGGCCGCAGCAGTGAGAGGCCCGCGTGCCGCAAAAAACAAAAAACAAAAAAAAACTGGCTATACAGAGCAATTGCAAATAACTTAGAGACATGCCTCACATGCCCCGTTTCACAGAGACAAGATAGGGCCTGGGAACCCATCACGTGCCGAGGACTCCGGGGTTCCTAGGGCCGCCAGCAAGGGGGCTCCTGCCAACCAGCCTTAGAAACGTGGCTGAGGGTCCCGGCAGGCCCCCAGGCGGCCTGTCGGCACTGACCTTCCCTTCCAGCTCCTCCTGCCGCAATCCCAGCCCTTCCCCTCCCACCCAGGCCTCTGAGCGGCACCTTTTCAAGCCACCCCGCACCCCTGCTCCTTCTCTCTGTTGATGGTAAGACCCCACGGAGTGCATTTGACGTGTTTGGAAGCCGCGCTGGGTCAGGAGAAGGAGCCCTTTTGCAGGGGGAGCTCTTAGTGTTGAGAAGCCCTTTCTACCCACTGCGTGGGAACATTTTAGGTGGATTTTACTTTGTAAAAGTTTGATAAGTTTCCTGAACTCGGGAGAAGAGAGGCTTAATACCCTAACAGTTGGATTCAAATTGCAGGTTGATGGCCCTGAGGGTAACTGCTGCCCGCAAAGGCCGTCAGGCAGAGCACCATCGAGGGACCCCGGGGTGGGGTGCTGGGGGTAGCTGCTGTTTGCCCCCAGTGGGATCTGTTCTGTGCAGCGGAACGGGAAGGAAGCCCACGCAGGCAGACGCGCGGCTGGAGATTAAGCAGCTTTGGCTGACCCCGCCCGAACGGGGTCTGAGGCCAGAGGGAGAGTGGGCGCCGCTCAGAGCAGCTGCTTGCACCACCCCCAACCCCCGGCCCGGACAGCGCTGCACGCGGGCACCTTGGGGCCTCCCCACACCAGCCCCGGAGAGACTCCCCCTGCAGCCTCCTCCCAGCACAAGCCAGGGAAAGTTCCAGAAAGTCAGAGTAAAGAATCTGGAGACTCATCCCAGCAGCCTCCCTGACACCGGTTGCTGCACTGTGTGGCACTGGTGACAAGCCGAGAAGCGTGGTGCCATGTGGCACAGGACCCACGCCAGCCACGCAGAGGCCGCTCTGCCAGGAGGGACGTCCTGGGCACCGAGGCTGGTGGTTTAGAGCGGCTGGACAAGCAGAGCGTCCGAGCACCACCGGCACCCGAGCCAGGGGCTCGATCGCCAGGCAGACAGGCGGACTCGACCAGGGGGCGCGGGGCACTGACCCCGCCCAAGGCCGCACGGCGGGAGCGCCCACCACAGGGTGAGCCGGCCCAGGACGCCCCAGCCCCCACCCGCCCCCGGATGCCTCTGCGGCCCCACCTTGTACCCCTTCCTCTTTTTCAGCCGCTTCTTGTTCAGCTTTTTGCAGGCGTACATCTTCCCGGTGGCCTTCATCTGGCAGGCAGACACCTCCCCAAAGCCTCCCCGCCCCAGGACCCTGAAGTCCAGGAACCAGTCCTCGCCCACGGGCTGGGCCTCCAACCACTTCCACTGCAGGAAGCGCTGGAAATACAGGCTGTCCAGGTACTGCTGGAAGGGGGCCTGGCTCAGGTGCGCCAGGGTGGCCTGCAGGAGGGGCTGGAAGAGACTGTCCCCGGCCCCCGCCGGCCCCTCCCGGACCTGCGCCGCCATCTCCTTGTCCAGGAAGCCGCAGAATAGCTTGGCCTGGGGGTCCAGGTACTCGGCCCGGATGGCCTGGGCCTTCTGTGGCCGGAGGTCGTCACCGGCGGTGTTGTAGACCTCGATGTCCCTCCAGAGCTCCAAGGCCGGCACGTGCTGCTCGTGGGCCTGCAGGAACTGCTGGAAGAGCCGCTTGCCGATGGGCTGCTCCGAGCACACGTTCTCGAAGCCCAGGTCCAGGCTCGCCTGGAGCGCCCCGCACTTGGACAGCGGGGGCAGCTTGAGCCGGGCCAGGTACTTCCTGTCCCGGGAGGTCGGGCCGCTGCTCGCGTCGAAGCTGGCCCGGGCAGCAATGAAGGCCGAGTTGGCCACCACCGTCTCCAGGGACCCGAAATCCATCCCGGCGCCGGCCTCCCTCCGCGTCCGGCTCCCACGTCCCAAGCCGGCCTAACCCACTGCCCTTGGCCTCTGGCCCGTTCCCACCCTCTGGGGATAGGAGGATGGCAGGGCACCGAGAGCCCCAGGAAGCCCGCTGACCCAGCTCAGGCGAAATCCCGGCTGGAGTGGAGGACGCGCAGGGCGGGAGCAGGTGCCAGAAAAAGACAATCCCTAAGCCGCTCGCAGACGGATTAGACGGGCCACCCTGCCCCGCTCCTTCCCATGGGGAAGGACACACCTGGCCCCAGGCCCAGCGCACAGGAGCCCCGAGCCTCCCCGTCTGGCCCGCTGGCCCAAGCAGATGAGCTGGACCCTCCGCCTGTTTCCTGGTGGGGACACGGGGCCCAGGTGAAGGGAGGGAGCCCAGGAGAAACCTGAATTCACAAAGATGGCTGGTGTTTTCCCCACTATGTGTCATTTTTTTCTTTAGAAAACCCGCGAGTGAGAATAAAACCAGCTGATGATAGGAGTCTAGGAATAGGCTTTCTGGGTGTCCACGGGTGAGACCCCTGGCCAGGGGACTGGTCACTATGTGAGGACCAACATTTGTCCTGGCCTGACACTGAGAGCAGCTGTGTCATGCTGGTGGCTCTGATGACCTAAGGTAACCCCGGCCCTTGCCGAGGGATCAGCTTCACATCAGCCCCCTGCCCTCACCTGGGCTGTGCTGGCTGATGAAGGAGAAACGCCAAGAGAAAGGTTCAGGTGAAATTAGGACGGGGATGCAGGAGACCCCAGCTACACCCAGGCTGAGGTCCCACACAGAGAGAGGCAGGAGAGAGAAGGGAACGAAGAGGCCAGGGACACACCAGGGGCACACCTGAGACACACCTGGGGGACACCTGAGACATACCCGGGACATACCTGGGGCACACCTGAGGGACACCTCGGACATACCTGGGGCTCACCTGAGACTCCCCAGGGGCACACCTAAGACACACCTGGGACATAGTTGGGGCACAGCTGGGACACAGCTGGAGGACACCTGGGACACACCTGAGGCACACCTGGGGGCTACCTGAGACATACCTGGGACATACCTGGGGCACAGCTGGGACACACCTGAGACAGCTGGGACACAGCTGGAGGACACTTGGGACACACCAGGGGCACACCTGAGACACACCTGGGGCCACCTGAGACATACCTGGGGCTCACCTGAGACACACCGGGGGAACACCTAAGACACACCTGGGACATAGCTGGGGGCACAGCTGGGACACAGCTGGAGGACACCTGGGACACACCTGAGGCACACCTGGGGGACACCTGAGACATAACCTGGGACATACCTGGGGCACACCTGAGACACACCTGGGACATACTTGGGGCACAGCTGGGACACAGCTGGAGGACACTTGGGACACACCTGGGGCACACCTGGGTATGGCCTTGTCTGCCTTGTTTTAGTACACAGTAGGTGCTTGGTACGGGTATGGGAAAGAATGGCAAGGAAGTGATGGGGGTTGGTTACAGTTTAGAGAGGGGAGGAAGAGAAGGGCCACAGAAATGAAGAACACGCCAGCCAGAAGAGGCCAGGTAACCAACCCCACGCGGGAAGGAGAGGGTCGAGAGGGCAGTGAGATTCTGCCAGTGGGTATGAGGAGACAGGCGGACTCTGTGTAGCAGGTGGGTTGGTGCGTCCAGCCTGGCACTTACTAGCAGGCGACCTTGAGCTGATCTCTTCGAACCCTTCCTGTCTTTCCTTTAACCCGTCAGTGTTCAGACGGGTCGGCGGCTCCGGCTCCAAGGCGTGTTGTGGACTGGGGCCCCTTCTACAGTGTCTCTCACCGCGTGTCCCCAGACAGCGCCTCCCAGCAGTGCCGGGGACACGAATCGCCTGGAGAAATAAAGATGTGCTTCAGTGGGCCTGGAGTGGGGCTGGCACCCTGATCAGGAACCCCTGCGAGAGGCGGTGTCTGAGGACGGCAACTCCCACTGGATTAACGCTGAGCTGAACTGCCTCCTGGGGAAGTGGGAAGCATTCAGATAAACGGCGTTAAACATGCTTCCGATCACGGGACTCAGAGATTGAGGAGCGAACTTGGCTCTCTAAGAGGGGTCAGTTACGCAGAGCTTCCCAAACTCACTTGGCCCTTTTTTTAAAGTTTTTATTCAGAGTAATTGTAGATTCACATGCAGTTATAAGAAATAACCCAGAGACCCCCTGCACCCCTCACCCAATCCCCCAGTGGTAGCATCTCCCCAAACTGTAGCTCGGGATGGCAGTGCGGATACCGATGCCAACACAGCAAACGCTCAGGAACCCCCGACACCACACGGTCCCCCTTTATAGACACCCGCCTCCCTCCCACCCCAAACCCTGTCCTGAACCCCGGCAACCACTAATCTGTTCTCCATTTCCATAAAGTTGTCATTTCAAGAATGTTTTAAAAGTGGAATCACACAGTATGTCACTTTGGGGATTCTCTCTTTTCTCTCAGCATGACTCCCTGGATTCATCCAGGCGGTTACACGTACCTATAGGTTCACTGCTGAGTAGTATTCCATGGTGTGAATGGACCACGGTTGGTTTAACCATTCACTTGTTGAAGGACATCTAGGTTGATTCCAGTTTGGGCTATCATGAATAAAGCTGCAGATATTCGTGCAGATATAAATTTCAATTTCTCTGGGATTAATGCCCAAGAGCATATTTGCTGAGTCGTATGGTATCTGCATGTTCAATTTTTTAAGAAACTGGCAAACTGTTTCCCAGATGGCTCTACCATTTTATATTCCCACCAGCAACATACGAGTGATCCAGTTTCTCAGCACCCTCACCAACACTTGGAGTTGTCACTATTTTTTATTTTAGCTCTTGTGATAGGTGGTACCCCATTGTGTTTTTAATTTGCATTTCCCTACTGGCTAATGATATTGAACATTTTTCCATGTGTTTATTTGTCATCTGTGAATCCTCTTTGGTGAAATATCCCATTATGTCTTTTGACCATGTTCTAACTGGACTGCTTGCTTTTTTGCTGTTGAGTTGGAGGTCCAATTTTTCAATTTTCTCTTTTATGGATTGTGCTTCTGGTGTCAGGTCTAAGAATCCTCTGCCTAACCCTAGTTCTTGAAGATTTTCTCCCATGTATTTTTCCAAAATTTTTATACTTTTTTTTTCTTTTTTTTTTTGTGGTACGCGGGCCTCTCACTGTGGCCTCTCCCGTTGAGGAGCACAGGCTCCGGACGCGCAGGCTCAGGGGCCATGGCTCACGGGCCCAGCCGCTCCGCGGCACGTGGGATCTTCCCGGACCGGGGCACGAACCCGTGTCCCCTGCATCGGCAGGCGGACTCTCAACCACTGCGCCACCAGGGAAGCCCAAAATTTTTATACTTTTACATTTAAATCCATGACCATTTTGAGTTAACTTTTTTGCAGGGTGTGAGGCTTAGGTCAGGGTTCATGGATGTCCAGTTGTTCCACCACCACGTGTTGAAAAGGCCGTCTTTGCTTCATTGAATTTCTTTGGCACCTTTGTCAAAATCAGTTGGGCATATTTGTGAGTCTACTTCTGAGTTTTCTGTTCTGTTTCATTGTTCTCTGTGTCTGTCCCTCCACCAACGCCACACTGTCTTGACGACGGTGGCTATTTATATAATAAGCCTTGAAATTGAGTAGATTGAGTCTTCTTACCTTATTTTTCTTTTTAAAAAATATTTTCAAAAAAGTATTCCAAATAAAGAAGAAAATATTTAACTATTCTAGTTCCTTAGCCTTTCTAAATAAATTTTAGAAGAGTCTTGCCTATAGATACAAAAAAACAAATCTTGTTTGGATTTTGATAGAAATGGTGTTAAAAGAGTATAGCAGTTTGGGGAGTATTGACATCTTTACTGTGTTGAATCTTCCAACCTACGAACACAATGTGTGTCTCTAGTTACTTAGATTTTTGTTTCATCACCGTTATGTAGTTTTCAGCATACAAGTCTTATACATTTTTATTAGATCAACACCTAAATATTCCTTGTTGTTTTGAGCAATTGCAAATGCTTCCTAGGGTTTTTTTGTGTCTGTCTTGGATATTCAAAGTTTAATCTTGATGCGACTTGGCACGGATTTGGGGGGTATCTTGTTTGGGGTTCTCTCAGCTTCTTGAGTCTGAAGGTTTACGCCTCAGCCCCGCTCTTTCTTCTCTCCTTGCAGGACTCCAGTGACACAGACGTTAGGCCTTTCCTACGGCCCCTGGGTCACTGAGGCTGGGCACTTTTTTTCTGGCTCTACTTTCTCTCTATTGTTCAAATCTGGAAATTTCTATTGTTTTTTCTTCCATGTCAGTGATTCTTTCCTCTGTCCCTTCCCTTCTGCTGCTGAATCCATTCTTTAAGCTTTTTATTTTGGTTATTGTATTTTTTGAATCTAAAATTTCCACTTGGTTCTTCTTTATGTCTTCTATTTCTTTCCTTAAACTTTCTACTCCTGTTTTTCCATTTGTTTCAAGCACAATCACCATTGCTCACTGAAGCATTTTACAACCTGTCAGATGATTTCAGAATCTGTCACCTCAGTCTGGCGTCTACTGATCATCTTGTTTTAACTTCATTTCGAGATCTTCCTGGTTCTTGCTCTGATGAGTGATTATCCGTCGAAAGCTGGGAATCTTCCTATCATCCAGTCCTTCGGCATTCGCGGGCTTCCGCTGACCCCACGGCAGCTGTGGAGGGGTGGGCTCCGGTCCCTTGCTGCAGGGGGTGGGTGGGAGTCGAGCCCCACGCAGAGGAAGGGTGAGCTCCCACATCGCCCGGAGCTCGCTCTCTTTGGGGCGTCCATCCCACATTGCCCCGCGGGGCATGCCGAGCAGCCCAGTGCCCCCCACCCCGCCCCAGGCCTCCCCCCACCACGGGCACGTGTCCCAGGAAGGTCATCATGACAACGCGTGTGCAGTTCAGCACACACGTTCATGCTTCTGGGAATTCAGAGACTAAGTGTGGAGGATTTCGTTCAAAGACTTCCAGGAAGAATTCATGCTGTGCTCGTCCCAAGGTCTCTGTACTTTCCAGACAGGGCGGCACCGATTCTCTGCACAGCAGTTCCCACCCTGTGTCTTCAGGCCTCGGCGCAGGGGTCCCAGACCCACAGGCTGTGGACAGTGAGACCGCAGCCTAAGGCCACACTCTGTGTTTTTACTGCCCTAAAGTTCCAAAGCTGTGAAGGGGAACAGTGTGAAGGAAAATGCCTAGGATTGGTCCGTTAAGAAACTATGAGTCCAAGCTCAAATGCTGCGATTCCATCTGAATTTTAGGGTGTTCGTTTTGCTGACAAACTCTAAATCACCCTAAAGAAAATAAACATAATGTCCAGAGGGCTTTCCCTATCTTTATCCCCGAAGCACCTTCCAATTTGGCTACGTGGGTCCCTCAGAGGGAAAGTGACAATGGATGGACACCCAGCTCTTTGCATACAATCCCCACCCTTTCAGTCGGTTCCTGACTTAGATACTTGTAAAGACGCCTCGGTGCCACATCATGTTTGCCCGGCGCTGCCCTTTCCTCCTAATCTCAGAGATGGGCGCGGCTATGTAGACCGCCAAGGCCGCCTGGTTCTGGCCGCGCATCAGGAGGTCCGGGGGCTCGAGGCTGAGACGCCCAGGCCGCCCGGCAGCTCAGCTCCCTCAGAAACTCGGGGGTGGGACAGGCACCACAGGTATTCAAGGCGCCCCAGGTGGCTTGGACGTGCTGCCAGGCTGAGCGTCCCCTGCCGAGACGCTGCCACAGTCCCGCAGCCACAAGCAAGGCCCACGGGAGCTCCCAGGTCCACTGGGTCCCCGCGAGGTCAGAATCTGCCTTTCAGCAACACTCCCAGGGACTGGTGTGCATTCGGTTCCGAAAACACTTCTAGATTGTATGGCTGTGAATTCCTCCATGGACACAAAGCCCTACAGGGCCCCAACACTGGCTCTCAGAGGACACCACGCTCGTCACCGAAGCTCAGCTCAAGAGTGACGGGAACCCCTGCGGCCCCGCGTCCGGCTGCCCTGGGCACCGGGAGGCTTGGCTCTCCAGCACCAGCAGTGACAGCGGAGGGAGCCCCCGCCCCCGCCGGGGTCCCAGCCATCGCCTCATCGTGATCTCGGGCGCCTGCTGCAATCAGGGAAGAGCAGGGAGCATCTCGGCCGCGGCTGAGCGTCAGGGTCCAGGCCCCACCTCGTGCAGACCGCTCTCTTCACACCTCCCTCCCCAAGGAGGTGCGAGTGGGCAGAGCTGAGCACCTGGCAGGCCTCCTTGCTCATTATCAGAGCAGATAAGGCTCTGGGCCAAGGGCATCCAAGAGGAGGAGTGAGCCACCCTGATTTGCCCAGGGAGGGGGTGGAGGGGCACCTGACAGCAGGGGAACCTGCCAGGCCTGCCCGGGCGTCGGTGCTTGACGGCCGAGCAGCGATAACACCCTGCTGGGCTCGCCCCGGAACCCAGAGCCGCAATGCCCTTGACCTCTGAGGGGGAGACCATAAAACCCAAGGGGACGTCCTCCCCCAAGTGTCCCTTGGCAGGAGCGGGGCGATGGCGGCACTGCAGGAGAAGCAGTCATGCAGCCAGAGGATGGAGGAGTTCCGGCACTACTGCTGGAACCCGGACACGGGCCAGATGCTGGGCCGGACGCTGTCCCGCTGGGGTCTGTGCGGCGGGGCAGGGGCGCCGGGGGAGGGCAGGGGACCAGCAGCAGCCGCGTGGGGCTGGCGGGCTCAGTGCCCAGACGCAGGCCCTGGCCGGCCCCTCCTCCCACACTGGGTGATCCCAGAGGCACCCCTCAGCCCCGACACCCGCCGACAACGGGCACCTGAGAGCAGCTGAGGATCAGCCCCAAAGGCTCAGCCTTAGATTTGAGAAGAGCAGTTTTAAAGCTATGTTCCTAAAACTATAATTTTTTAAAAGGCTTTTAAGTTAAGGGGTGCAGGGTTATCGGGGTGATGAGAATGGTCTGGAACCAGAGAGTGGGACGGGTGCCCAGCGCTGTGCGTGAACGCACCCGACACCAGTGCAACGCTCACCCTGAGAGGTGACGCGTCTGGTGAGCTGCACGCGTGTTCCCCGCAACCAAGCAGCTGTCGCCGCGTCTGCCCTGCCTCTCCCCGCAGTGTGGATCAGCCTCTACTACGTGGCCTTCTACGTGGTCATGACCGGCGTCTTCGCCTTGTGCCTCTATGTGCTGATGTGCACGGTCGACCCGTACACTCCCGACTACCAGGACCAGCTCAAGTCACCAGGTACCGGGCATCGGGCCCTGCTCCACCCGGGGCTGCCGGGTCGGGACACAGCCCCTCGGGGAGGATGTCGGGGAGGACGGTCACCAGGGGACCAGGAAGGGGGGCGAGGGGCGCTCGGTGCCCGTGTGGCGTCACCGGCACCGAGGCTGCTCTCCTGTGGAGGCCTCGCCTCCCCGGCAGCAAATCAGGTCCAGAGCGCGAGTGCCGTCTAAGTGCAGGTGGCCCGTGCAACGGGCGGGGGCTGCGCCAGCGCCAAAGAGCAGGAGGTCGCTGGCGACGAGACTCCCACATCCCGGGGACTTCCCCACGCAGCCAGCTAACCTGCGGTGCCTGCGAAACGCAAAAACAAAGGGCGGGGGGAGAAACGACGGGAGGAAAGCGTCTTCCAGCCCAGCCACTCAGAGTGTTGTCACCCCTGCGTCCTTAACTGTTTCGGAGGAAGACGCTCACCCGAGAACATCCCACGGCAGCGCTGAGCTGGGCCAGCGCTCGGCGGATCCTCTGCAAACCATCGGGACAACTGCGGGTCAATTTTTTGAATCAACCAACGGACAAAACATAGGGGATTTCTATGTCATTTCAGAACAGAACGTAATAGATGACAAACTTGAGAACACACTGTGATAGAATGTGCCCCAAACCCGGAGGCTGGCAGGCAGGCAGGCCTCCTGTGGGAGGGACCCGCGGGCCCTGCTGGCTGCCAGGGGCGGGGGGAACCCTCGAAGGCCTGGCCCCGAAGTGTCCCAGGCGGGCACGGCCTCCCCCAGGCCGGGGCCAACCGAATGGCAAACGGCCTGTTGTACAACCAAAGGCCAAGGCGTCACGTCCTTTTTCCAGGGGTGACCTTGAGGCCAGATGTCTACGGGGAGAAAGGCCTAGACATCTCCTACAACATGTCTGACAACAGGACCTGGACAGAACTAACGCAGGCCCTGCACCACTTCCTGGCAGGTAGAGTGCAGAATGCACCGCAGTCTCCGTTCTTTCCTCGTCTCAGGAAGCCCCCGGGGGGCGGGGGGCAGGGGGGCCGCAGCTCGGGCAGGGCCGCAGGTGTGTCTGTCCCCCAGGCTACTCACCCGCGGCCCAGGAGGCCAACATCAACTGCACGTCCGAGAGGTATTTCTTCCAGGAGAGCTTCCTGGCCCCGAACCACACCAAGTTCTCCTGCAAGTTCACAGCAGACATGCTGCAAAACTGCTCGGGCCGACCGGACCCCACCTTCGGCTTTGAGGAAGGAAAGCCGTGTTTCATTATCAAGATGAACAGGGTGAGTGAGGGGGTCGGAGGTGAGAAGGGAACCAGGCCCCTGCCTCTCCTGCACGTGTGCTGGCCGCGAGCGTGCCTTCCCTCAGACACAACTGGGAGCCTCCATCCAGACCCGCCACCCACTTGACCGTGGCGTCCGCCACCCCCTGAGCCACAGAGCCTGGGGCAGCCCTGTGTGCACGGCAGCTGGAAGAAGCCGGGCCACGGTCAGTGTGGGGAGGGCACCTGGGAACCGTCTGAGGACAGGCGCAGAGGGAGGCTGACCGTGAGAACACAGCCAACCACGGGAGGCACGTCCACACTGTGGGGAGAGGGGACATCTTGGCAGGGCCTCGGGGAGGGTGGGACCTGGCGGCGGGGTGGGGAGGACCCGGCATCATGCTGGCGTCTGCGTGGCACCCTTCATTTTCCTCCCTAAGAGGCCGAGGGGGCCACGCACTGGCACACCGCACTGGGCCCCAGGGCCCAGCTGGGCTGCAGTCCCGGCTGCCTGGCAGGTGTGCAGCGAGGGAGGGCGGTGGTCCTCACGAGCAAGGAGGGCACTGCACTGGACCCTGGGCACCAGCAGGTGCATCCGGGAGCCGGGCCGTCTGCACAGGCGGGCTCGGGAAGCTCAGACCCCCGTCCAGCTCTGCCACCTGCCGGCCAAGACCACGGCCCCAGTGTGGAGCTTCTGGCTTTGAAGCAGGAGTTGGTACATCCGCCCCAGACCCTCCCCGGCACCCGTCCTCCGCACTCACAGATGGGCACAGAGGCCACATCCGAACCTTTCCCTTCCAGATCGTCAAGTTTCTCCCCGGCAACAGCACGGCCCCCAGGGTGGACTGCGCATTCCTGGTGAGTGACCGGCCACAGCTGTCTTGTTTAGGTGGCAAAACCTGCGGGAAATACTGATCTGGTTTTCCCTAAAATCATCTCAAACGTCAGCCTAATAAGCCAGGTGCACGAATTGCATGCACCTTCACTTAAGAGTGGTTTTATCCTGGGGGATTAAAAACCTGGTAAGAATTATCAAGAAAAAATGTTCTATATGGTACTGCAAGATGCCAAATGGCACAGCTATATGATCCTGGAGAATAAAGTTTTACACCGTCTCTGGAAAAAACAACCTGGTAAGAAAAACAACGGTCGTCACTGTCTTGCTTCAGAAAGCGTGTGGGACAGTGTATCACTGACACGCTTCACAATGTTTGCGGCGATTTGGAAAAACCAAGGCACTTCTACTACGCTGCCTGGTCCTTTTTATTGGCTTATTTACAAAAATATGCAAGTTACCGACAGCTACTGTTGCCTGGCAGTGCGTGTATATAAATGCTGCCAACAGTTGGCATTAATTTAGTCCAGTTTTTCTCAAAACATGTTTTTAAGTACAACATGAAAAAACTAAATTTGTCTTCGTTGAATATTTTCTAAAGTTTGTTTCCACAATCACGCCCCTCAGCCAAGGCTCTCTGCTGTCAGCACGGGTGCTCCACCGGGGTGACCCCCCGCCCCTCCGCCCAAAGCCTGCAGTCTCCCCGGAGCGCAGCGTTCGTCCTGTTTTGTTTTTCCTTTTTGAGTGTCCTCGACCACGCATGTGTAGGCTGACCCGGGATCTGCACAGACACCAAAGTACCCTTCCTCTGCCCTCGGACGAGCTCAAGCCGTCGGGCGAGTCGCTGGCTCTGACAGTGAAAGGAAGCAAACCCCACGGCAGCGTGTGGGTCCTTCCCCAGTCTCGGCAGATCAGCCGCCCAGCCCTGTGGGCCTTCATTCCCACACGCTAGGCTCTATCACCTTTTTTTATCCTAAGAGGGTTTAAAACGGAAAAAAACACAAGCTTGATAAGTCACCCGGGGTCTTGCAAACTAACAAATTACACCCTTAATGGATTCTTGGCTGATGATAAAGATTAGATCTAGTGCCAACTGCACGTGCAGTCATGGCGCACACGTACGCACACGCGTGGACCTGCGTGCAGAAGCACACGTGGCATGGACACGAGCGTGCCAGATCCGGCCTTTCTCACGGCGGCCTCTCGCCCACAGGACCAGCACCGGGAGGCCCCGGCCCTGCAGGTGGAGTACTTCCCACCCAAAGGCGTCTACAGCCTACATTTCTTCCCCTACTACGGGAGGAAGGCCCAGGTACGTGCGCACCACTGTCCCCGACAGCTGCTCCGAAACCGGCACAAACTGAGCAGTGACTAGCAGAAGCAAAGCCCTAACTGTTTCACCCGTAAAAACGGACCAAGGCCGGACTTAGCCCAGCCGGACCACCTAATCTTCGGGCGCTGCCCAAACCCACGTTCTCGTAACCACCTGAAAACACATCGTTCTCACACAAAATAAATATCACGTCTAATCTTTTACCTTCCAAGGGCCTCCTCGGAAGGCCCTTAGACAACTGCACGTCCATTTAAAATCAATTTCTCCGAATCTCTTGCTTTATCCTCTGTGTTGTTTTTATATTAATTGTCATCAACTGTGATTTGAAGGTTGAATCTGTCACTGGTCTGTCCCCGGCCCCCGCCCCCCGCCCCCCGGGCCAAGTCTCCTCGTTTCTAAGCAGGGAGACATTTGTGTCCCAGTGAGTCCCGGGAGGCTCTCGGGCGACGTGAGAGCACCCAGCCAAGCGCCCGGCTGCCCTCGAGGGTCCTAACGCACGTCCACCTCAGCCCCACTACAGCAACCCGCTGGTGGCCGCGAAGCTTCTCAACGCCCCCGTGAACAGGGAGGTTGTCATCGTGTGCAAGATCCTGGCGGAGCACGTGACCTTCGACAACCCCCATGACCCCTACGAGGGGAAGGTGGAGTTCAAGCTTAAAATCCAGAAGTAGAGGAGCCAGGTGGCTGGCCCCCAGGTGCGGGGTGACCGCAGGCGCCGCGTCCAGCTACACCCGGCACCCGAGGCAGCTCCGCACCAGACAGGCCCCCGTGCGCCCAGCTCTCGGAGCCAGAATCCCGTGAAACCTCTGTCACCCTTTCGGTAGAATTTGTAGCCACGATAAAAACGCTGGGCTAACACGGTGCCCCTAAGGCAGCAGCTGCGCAACTAACAAGACCCCAAAGGGACTCATCTCTTCCGCGCGGACATCACCTTTCCTGCTGTAATTTATTCTTTCTGTACATTCATATGAAGACCGGTAGTGCGTTGATACGAAACGTGACTTAGGACTTCATGCATTCTGGTTGCCGGCTTTAAAAAACACAATTCCTAAACTGTAAAAATCAAGTTTATTAAATTCACTCTTAATCTATGTAAAAGAGTCGTGTCTCTCCTGATGCGGGGGAAGAATTAACTAAAACATCAAACTAAGAAATTCAGTTATAACTAAATTAACTAAAAAGAATTAACTAGAGTTAACTAAAAAACCTCTCCCTTTAACACTTTCAGTTGCAAGTCGGGGGTATTACAAACCGGAGTGGAAGGGGCTGCCCCGAGAGCGCACAGCTCTGGGACGCAAGGGTGTCCCCACGCAGCGGAGCCCAAACCCCAGAGGTGACCTTCCTCGGAGCACAGCCTCCCCTCCAGGGCGGGGCGGGGCGGGGCGCGGTCTGCAGCCCCAGGCCATTCAGAAAACCCTGAAACGAGAACATTCTGTCCCAAGGACAAACCTGCTCTCACCTGTCGCCCACTTTTCACCCCACCCAGAGCTGGCAGCCCAGAGCCCTAACCCCACGGAAGAAGCCCCGCAGAGGCTCAGCGCACAGGGGACCCGCCCAGCCCCGAAGGCCACCAGGGCCCAGGGTGCGGGCGCCTGCTCCGCGCTGCCGGCCCCACCGGCAAAAACCCTGAGCCACCTGGGAAGTGCCACGTCAGGCCAGAGATCAGGCCACCTCAGGGATGTCCCGACACATTGGAGGTCAGAGGTCCAGCCACCCCAGAAGAGACACCGAGGCCTCAATGGGGGTGGGGTGTGGGGCGCACGTCGCGGGGTCCGAGCACAGTAGGCTGCCTGCCTCGGGGTCCCTCCTCCGGCTGCCCCGGGAGGCCGGGGCTG
>NW_006793445.1:480623-512379 GCF_000442215.2 Lipotes vexillifer
GCTGAACCCATTTCACAGGGAAGGAAACCGAGGCCCAGCAGCTGGAGGGGCTGCCCCCGCGGGGGGTGCAGGGGACAGGGAACCTCAGAGCCGGCCACCTGCCGACCACAAAGCGCCCCTTGGAAAGAAGTGCTAGAACCTTCTGTCAAGTTGCCGTCGAATACACGGAACAACCAGCACCTGGGGGAGGGGTGGCACAGGCTCTGGGGTCAGAGGTCAGAGGCCTAGGTTCGAGTCCGGACGTTCCTCTCTCGGGAGCTCGCTTACGCGCCCCGGGGACCACTGCTGAGCCAACGCCCAGGGTCAGTACTCGGCCCAAGTAGCCATAGGCCTCCTGGTTTGCAGAATCCCACTACTCACCAGCTTGTAAGACGTGAACTTTGGAATCAAACACCCCGCCTAGAGGTCACAGACCACACCGCAGGGAAGTGGGCATGGAAGCACGCAGGCTGGACCCCCCTGACAGGTGATGCTCCAGGATGACTGGGCCGCAGCTGAGCACCTACCAGGAAGAGCAGGAGAGGCGACGGTGCCAGAACCTCATCCCCTGCCCAAGGCACTCCCGCGGCAACGGAACCAGCAGACCCTCGGTCACCTGCGTCACCACCGGTGGAAGGTCGTCGGGGGTCTCGTGCCCACGCCCGGGTGCCCAGCTTGGCCAGACCCGCCCGGGTGCCCTGGAAGAGGAGGGGCAGCAGGGGCACAGCCACAGGGGACTCGGCCGGAGACGCGGGGCTGGCCATGTCCTCACCGCACGGGCGCCGACACTGCCCCCCGTCTCTCCAGCCACAGCCCTCAGGACACTTCAGTCAGCCACAGTCAGGAAGAAAGGAGGAACTGCCACAGCCCTCAGGAGACACGACTCTGCCCAAGGCCGCAACCTTGCACCGCAACACTCACGGATGTCTTAGACCAACGTGAATAAAACACTGAGCTGCCCCATCTTACCTTACAATCTGACTCTTTTTCCGAAAGTCAAATCCATAAAATCTGTCTCAGCTTCTAGGATCCGGGAAGAAGGCAGGGAACGCCCTGGGCCTGGCTTCTCACCGTGGGCGTGTCCTCGAGGGCGTCCAGCCTGCGTCCCTCCGCCCCCTGCTTCCCTGGGGCGCTTCGTGACCTTTCGGGGATGTGTGTGTTTGCAAAGTTCACGTTTCGTAAGGACTCGCACGTTAAAGGTCGTGGGTACGTTTCTTCTAAAAGGAAGGCGAGGCACAAACTCTCTCCCCACCGCTGGCCGCGTCCCCGGGACCTCCTTCCTCGGCCCCTCGGCCCCGCCGCCGGGCAGCGGCAGGACAGGCTGGGGGCCTCGGCGGGCCCTGCGTGCACCGATGGGCCTGGACCCCCTCCTCCCTCCAGAGAAGGGCCCGGCTGACGGGAGAAAATGAGCTCCAGGCAGCAATCCTGAATCAGAGGGACACACGACTTGTTTAAAATGCCCATGCGCACTTTATTGATAAAAACTAACAGTGCCAAGTTAAACAAGTCAAACAATTAAAGTCTCTTTATTCCACAAAATATTACAGAAAAGTTTGTTTGTGTTCCAATAAAAAGACTATTATTTTAGAACAGGCAGCTAACAGCAACTGTGCAGTTAATGGGTCTTGGTGAGTAAGTTTTAAAAGAGACTCTACTGCCTGCCCTGAAATTCCTTTTTCTTTTTATAAAAAAAGAACTATTAAAAATGATTGACAAATTTTGAGTTAAAAAACTGTTAAAACATTCTCTATATTTAATTTCAACTTTATAATAGATTACAGGAAGATGCTTACGAAACAAATACAACATTTGTTTCAGTACATGTCTTTAAATGACAAACTTATAAGTATGTAAACAACTATATAATAAAAGTTCCCAAACGCTGCCTGTAAGAAATCAGGCAAATTTTACCATAAGCAATAAACCATTCCAAGCTTTCAGTTTCCATAGCTGCACCAGCATGGCAGTAAACTTCCACCAAACCAAACAAACAGAAACAAAAAAAGGACTTCGCAATTCATCGGCTGCAACACAGAGCAAAACCAAAGTAGAAACCCGATGGAGTCACGCAGTCAATATAATTTAAGGGAAATAAGGTCGTAATAAAACGTCGAGAAGCAGAGCCTCGCCATCTGCCGGTTCCGTGGTGCCTCCCCCTCGGCGGCTGCCTCGGGCCCGCCGGGCAGCAGGGCCTTTATCTCCCTCAGCGCGGACGGAGTGCAACGTCTCCAGCAAACTCGGCAAGAACTGTGAAGGGGCGAAATGAACTCTGAATTTTAAAAAACAGCAAACGAAAACACAAAATCCAGAAGAGTGAATAGAGGCCGTGCATCGGCATCAAACACGGCGCAGCTCGTCAGGACCCCGCAGAGAACGGCGCGTTGCTTATCGGTGGCACATGCCGAGCCCAGCGGCTCAGCGAGCTCTTCTTGGGAGGAGGACAAAAGAAACAGAAAGACCCACGTTCACAGCAGTTCTCCCCCCGAGACGTGTCCCCGGAGCCGGCGGGGCTCAGTCCTCCCCGTCGTTCTCGTTGAGGTCCTCATCCTCGTCGTCGTCCTCCCCAGCATACGACACGGGGGTCTCCACCCGGGACCCGCTGTACTGCGACCCGCTGGAGCTCGTGGCCAGCGCCCCGTCCGCACCGTTGGCCAGGTCACTGCAAGGACAGGAGGTGTCAGTGGCGACGTCTGCAGCGCCAGAGACGGGCCGGCATCCCCGGGAGGTCCGGGTGTTCTCAACTACACGAACAGAAACGGCAAGCCTCACCCACGTGCAGCACAGAACCCAGCGCCCCCGAGGCTGACGTCACCCGTCACGCCCCCTTCACACATCACCACTGGACGAGGGGCTCCGGCAGGGCCCCGACACTGAGTCCTCCCCATTTATCATCACGTCAGAAGCGAGACTCGGGCGCACCAGCCGGAAAACCCCCGACACTCTCCCCTCCCAGGCCTCCGCCTGTGGCTTCCCTGATCTCCCTGCAGGCTGGGAGCCGGGGAGCAAAGGGGCACCCGGTGAGCGTGTGCGGGCGCGTGTGTGTGTCCGCTTGCGGAAACGCCATCCCAGGCCCCACCCTCAGCTCCTCTGGCATCCGTGCTGAGCCAGAAAGCTGAGGGTGACGGCACGTCTTACTGCAGCCTGCGCCTCCGGGACGGCCCCGAGGACCTGTGGCTCTTGCAGGTTTTATTTTTTGGAATATGCTGCCTGACAACGGCCCCTGGGGCAGGCCCAGGCGGGGACCACGGACCCAGGAGGCAGAGCTGCGGGGGGCTGGGCTCTAGAGCAGCCAGGGCTGCCCAGCCCCACGCCCTCGTCTTCAAATGGGTCGCTGGAACCCACCTGCGTTCGCATCACACTCCTGGGAGCCTCATCCGGAAACACATGACCACCTCTGGTTGCCACAACTGGGGCTGGGGGCGGGGGCGGTGCTAGCATCTGAGGCTGAGGGCACAACCCAGTGCCCCACAAGGCACGGGCAGCACCCACAGCAAAGGGTGGTCCGGCCCAAAATGTCAACAGGCCCGCGGGTGAGACCCCGGCCTAGAATGGAGGGGCTTCAGGAGCCGGAACCCTGGGCAAAGACCCCTGGCTTCAGCCACCGCCCGCAACCCAGCACAGCGCACACGAGATGCGAAGGGTCAGCTGTGGTCAGTTACGGTCCCAGGGCACCAACGGGAGATGGCCACGCCCACCACAAGGGGAGGGAAGGCGACGTTTCTTCTGAGCTATAGCTTGCTCAGGCACCATCACAAGTCATTCAGTGTCTTCATGCCTGAGCTGAACAGCAAGGGAAGGCCCCGAGGGACCCCGACCTAGGGCTACAACTTGACACAGGTCATCCAGGCTCCAGACTCGGAGGAGGCCTGTCTCCACGTGGAGACACAGTGGCACCCCCGGGGGGTGCCTCACAGCATCCTCTCTGCGCCCAACCTGCGGCCTTCAACTGCTCTCCACAAAACAGAGGAGCTCACTTGATAAACCGTGAGTCTGTTTAAAGATAACAGGACATGAAAGGCTCAGAACCACCCTGGAAACGCGGCCGTGATACACTTGAATCAGACGGCACGGGGCAGGGGAGGTTGATGACTGAGTAAAAGGGCTCTTGTCCCGCCACGCGGGTCAGGACCCTGCGAGGCCTGTGGCACCACAGAAAGCCCACAGGCCAGAGTTGCACAGATTCCTAACGTTAAAGGTGTTTTCCCGTTATCAGAAAACCACACGCACGTATCTTGATACCTTTCACTGGTATTTACTGACGCTGCTCTTGGACAAAGTAATCCCACATCTGGGAAAGCCAGCCTGGAGACCAAGCCAAGAAGGGTGGAAAACTGAGCCATCAGGCGGCTCGTTGCAGCTTTTCTTGTAACTGGGAACCACCTAAACGTTCAACCAGAGGGCAGCTCAATGAACAAAAAGGGCCTTTGTAAAAACAGCGTATCCACCACTAAGGTCAGTTTCTCTTCTGAGATGGTAATGGCTTTGCTTCCCTCTTTAGAAAACCTGACATGAGCCTCTGAAATTTAATCAATAAAAAGAATTTCTTAAAGAGGAACGTTTAGGAAATACCCAAATTCCACCTCTTGGTATAACCAGTGTTCAGATTTTACAGACTGGGCTACACACACAGCGGCAGATTCAGAATTAAAAACGGAACCAACCTCAGTCAAAACCCAAACAGGTGCAGACACCCTGGGGCCTCCCTCAGCCCTGCCGAGGTCCACACAGACCCCACGGGCACTGGGGCCCTCACGGGGCGACCCCGCCCCCCCCTCAGGGCCGCACTGTTGCCGGGCCAGCGCTGCACGGGGACCAGAGGACACAGTGCCTGCAGAGCCCCCTCGAAGGCGTGCACACGTGACTTATTAGTTCCATTTTGTTGGACCTACGTTCTGCTGATTTCACTTACACTTTAGGAACATTTATTGATATTTAGCATTGATATAAATATGTATAACACACGATACTACCTAAAAAATAAAACCACTGTTTTGTCAATACCTAACGTTGATATTACTTTACATTTATCTTCAAAAAACTAAGACAAAGCCTGAGGTCTGACACTTCTGCTCTGTGGGACTGCTAGCTCAAAAGTCAAATACACATTGATTTAAATGATAAAGATCCTTCGATAATATCAAATACACTCAATACACGGTAACGTGAAAAAAGGGAACAACATTATATGCTTGTTGTGACTTCAAGTGTATTAAAAAGAAAAATTAAAAGAAGAGATAGAGAAATAGCCTCTGTCGCTCAGGCTGCCGGCCGCGGGGCTCAGGTGGCTTTGCCCGCACGTCACTGACGTACTTTTCAAACAAATAGAAGCTGTGTTACAACCTTTAACCTTCAGAGGAAAGAAGCCAATCAGAATAAAGAAATCTCCTTTGCACAAAGGACGCACTCTGAGTGACTCTCGGGGGGCATCCGGAGTGGACGGAGGTCTGCCCTGCTCTGGGCGCCCCGTTCCGAGTGGCTGAGCGGTAGCTGTTCACACACGACTCCGGGCGTCCCGCTGCCAGGTGACAGTGGCCCCACCACCCCCAGGCCCCGCCGCGGACGGCAGTTACCTGGCAGAGAGCCTTGTGCCGTTGGCAGTTGAAACTGCCGACGTGACAAAGACACCGCCGAGTGATCCCTGAGCCATTTCTGGAAAGAGAAAGAAAAGAAAGCAAATTTCACAAAGCAGAGACCGCAGGAAACAGGCCCACGAGCTGAGACGGGACGGCTCTCCAGGCGAGGCCCCTCGGGCCGCCCAGCACCATGCCTGCTACCAGCCAGAAGGCGGCCAGCTCGCTGGGCCCGGCCACCGGACCAAGCCTCGCGAAGACAGCACGGAAGTCCTCCCTTTACCTCCTTGAATCGGTGCAGCCACCGACGACGCCACCACTGTGCCACGGAAGGGCAACCGTCACCATAGCGCAGAGGCGGGACCCAAGGGGAGGAAGGACCTATGTCGACCCCCGTCCTGGAGGCAGCTGTTATCGCCGAGCACGGGGGCCGTGGGGAGGGCAGCGGGGGTCCCACAGGGCAGCTGCTGGCATCGAGAAGGGGTGGGAGGCACCACTTTCACTGGACGCTCTGAGGCCAGACGCCCACTTATTCTGGGCCGCTTGGGAGCACTCAGGGAGTAAATCCACACCAGAGGCGCAGGGGCAGCTTCTCCTCTCTCACCACAAAGCCCTTCCCCTCAGTGGCTGGGACCCCCCAGCTCAGCCAAGGAGCCGGCAGAACGGACGCCGGGGACCCAGGAGGCTCCCCACACCTGCCGTCGGGGGCAGGCCCAGGGCTGCCAAGACGACGCTTTTCTCAGTCACTCTGCTGCAGTGACTAAGCCACCCCCTGGGGTCAGGTCCACACCTGCCACGCTCCTCACAGACCTGGGGCCCTACCTGGAAGGTGAGATCCTGACATAACACCTGCCCCGTATGAACCACACGGCTCGGCCTTGTCGCCAGCCCCCTGCCCCCCCTGTCCCGAGGGGCCACAGCCCCGCCAGATGGCGTCCTGCTGCTGCCGCACCGGCACCCCACAGCCCGCCACCGTCCCACGTCCCACATCCCATTTGTCTCTGCTCTGGGCACTGGGCGGGAGCCAACCCCAGAGGAGGGGACGGGCGTTCCGTCCAGGACGGAGCGGACCTGTCACGTAGGGTTCCAGCGCCTTCGGCACCAAACTTCTCGCCACCTTCAGGTCGTCGGCGGAGCAGCTCCCGGACTCCAGCCCGCAGGCCATCCCCATGCGCTTCAGCACCTCGATGTCATCGTGGATTTCAAACGTGTTGTCGAAATTAAACAGGTACTCAAACCTAGAGAAGAAAGTCACCATCAGAAGAGCGCCGTCTCCATGACAGAGTTGGACACCTGGCTCGGGGGCCCCGAGCGGGACACCCCACTCACCCCAAACCTCCCTCAGCCACACAACCCACCAACTCAGCACCAGCAAGCAGGGAGCGCGGGCGGCACCTACGCAGCCCGGGGCTGCCGGCCGCCCCAGGCCGTGCCCTGAGCACCGCCTGCTGTCCTGACAACACTCCTCCTTCCCAAGGAGCCGCACGCTCAGGGAAGGGAGGACGACACCTGCAAGGTAATTACGCTGAAAAGATCGTACTTGGTGGCTATAAGTTAGACCCGCAGCAAATCAACCAGACGGGCCACCTTCTCTCCGCCCCCGCCCCCCGACCAGGCATCTTCACGCGGCCAAGGCCCTTCCCACCACGACCTACTTGTCGTTGGAAATGCTACAGTCGATGACCGTCTTCTTGCTGGTGTTCACGATGATGAAAGGCAGGTGGATGACGGAGCTGGCGGGGGGTGGCCGGCTGGCCTGCTGCTCCACCTGGCGGTTCCTCTGTACCAGGTTCTTAAAGGCGATTTGCTAAAAAGATGCACGATTGACGCGCACCCACACCTGCCGCCACCGGCCACCTAACCCTCCCTGGGCGTCCTCAACGGCCCTGCCCGGCACCCCCTTAGAGACCAGAGCGGCCGGGGGACGCAAGCCCCAGGGAGCCACCCAGCGGAGAACACGTGTCCAAAACCCAAACACCCGGAGGGGGGCCGACGCCACCAAACAGCAATCACGCTGCCTCCACGGCAGGCGCTGCATTACCTGCAGGATAAGCTCTTGGAGCTGAGACTGTTTCTGCTTTATTCTTTCCAGCCTTCTCTGTCTCTCCACCTTCAAAGACAAGCCATACACATAAGACATCATCACAACTGGTTTTCACAGCGTATTTTAAAATGCAAGGCAACACAGGGTCACCGAGGAAAGGTCCTCGCCGAAGACGGGTGCCCTGGGCCTGACGGTGGCAACAGAAGAAGCCAGAACGTGGCAGACGCTGCGGGCACAGGCTAGTTTCTCTTAATCTCAAAACTACACAACCTTCCTCCATCTTCTCGTCTTCTGGACACGGCTATGGTATCTTTTTGAAAGCCCCACAAACTGGGATGCAGAGTTCACCCACACTGGAGGCAAACCCCCCAGACCGGGCCGACTGCCCTGCCACCAGTGTCCGCGGCCCCAGACGGCCGGAGGGTCAGCATCAAGTGGGAAAGCACGGACGTGATCAGGGGCTTCGGGACACGGGGACACCTGCCCCCCCACCGCTGCCCAAGACACTCAGCAGGCACCAGTGGTGCAGACGACCGACGCCTGCTAGGAACACGCGGCGGACGCAGGGCTGGAGATACCTCTAGGTTCTGACACTCCTGGGCGGAGTTGGTGGGCAGACCGATCCACTTGATCTCCTTTTTCTCCTTGGAGATGATGTTCATGGCCATCAGCACGTTCAGGGCGTCGTAGACTCGCCGTCTGATGTTCTTCTGGTCGTAAGCCTGGCGGAGACAGAGGGAGATCTCCAGACAGCCCCAAACCCGAACACACTCGAGGCTGTGCACCGTCCGCCCCCCGTGAGGCAGCCCCCCGCACGGCCCCGCTCGGCCCGCCAGCCCAGGCAGGGGGCATCGCCACGGGGAGGTGGCCGACACGCGGGGCCGGAGCTGGTGCGCGCTGTGGAAGCGCCGGGGACGCGGGGGCATCACCACACAAGCGGGCCGGGAGACCTTTGGAAGGGCTTTCAGAGCTTCTCTGCATGTCTGAGGCCGTCTGAGACACAGACAGAGGGCCGGGGTGTCCCGCCCCGCCAGCCCCGCGGCCCTGCCGGCCCCGCCGCGCACACCCTCACCGACTCGTTTGGTAAGATGTGGTTGTCCGCGGCGCTGAACTCTGCCACCAGCTCGTCCGCCACCTCGTTGTAGGACGTGGTCCCCTTCCGCTGCACCTTCTCGCAGACCTTCATGGAGAAATGCCTCAGCCCTTTGCCGTTCTTCTCTCCTTTCCTGCTACGCTTCCTTCAAAGACACAACAGGAGAGCAGCGGCCTCAGCACACAGCGCCGGCCCGGGATCCAGACCCGCCTCCTAGGACTGGCGGGCGCCTCGAGGGGGTCCCGCGGGCTGCGCTCAGCCGAGCAGGGACGGGAGCCTGACTCCGTCTCCCCGTCCAGGGACCCCCTCCTTCCTTTAAAGGCCGGAGAACAAACTTAAGTGGCCGGACCTTACACGTGTGTCTTCAGCTCTCGGGAAAAGTGGGGCACGTGACCCAAAGGGCAGAGCCCAGGACACGTCTGATGTGTCTCGGGACGCCAGACATCACTGCTTCTTAAAAAGATGTCGACCGACATCAGGGCTTATGGAAGTTCTGCTGCAAATACAGGAATCTGGGGGCAAACGTGAGCCGGCTGAGATGAGCCAGTGCAGACACCCTGATGGCCACGTGGCCGCCGGCGCCCAGCGCTGAGGCTGGAGCGCTTCCCCTCGGCGGGGAGCCCCAGCGTCCGACCTTCCTGAGTCGCCACAGCGAGGAAACGGTCGCCCCAAGTTTCCAACTGACGAATTGCGGGAGCTGATGATTTTTGCTTTAGAACTAAAATACAGACACGATTCTACAGCTTTGCTTTTGTTTGCTTTTAGGGAAAGTTGCACAGCTGACCTCTGAGTAAAATCACTTTCACATCGCTTTGCTTTCGGAGGAAAGGATCAAAGGAACAGGGTGGTGTGGCCGTCACACAGGGCTGTCCCCACGGCCACGTTTAGCTGTTTAGGAGAAGCTGCTGCGAAACCCGCCACGTTTATTGGGGTTCGAGAAACGGTACTTTCTGGTACAGACAGCGCAAAGTGTGAAAGTTACCGCTGCGTTAGGAAGCCAGAGCCCACCCCCAAAACCACAGTGGAGTCACCACCCCCAAAACCACAGGGCGGCGTGGTCCACACATCTACTCCGGGCACGCGCTGGCCAGTGCCCGATCCTCTGGCGTGCTGGTTGGCCACGTAGCCAGAGGCTGGGGGGTAAATTCTAGGCAAGTGCTCACCCGGCAGACCAAGGTGAGGGGTCTGAAGACTGGTTCTGGGAGACAAAGTGAGTGTTAGGGGTGTGTGGGCTTCCTACCACGATAGTGTTTGGCGCTGCAGGTCTCTGAGGCGTACCAATTACCTACAGTCAAAAAAGACAATTCAGAACAGTCAGAATCTCCTACACACGATGCTGCCGCTTCATCATTTCTCATTACCTACAGCCGCCGCTGAGTTTGATTAACCACAAAGGTTAGAGAACAGTCACGTGAGCACCCAACGGGGACACCTGGAGCCCTGGGCAGCGGGGGACGCTCGGCGGCCTGGCCGGGCCTGGAGACAACTCCGAGTGGGACTCCCACGTTCCTCTTTGACTTCCTTTCCTTTCAGTGACACAAGACAGGATAAAACTCTATGCTTCAGCGGTGCTAAGATGAGGGCCAAAAATGAAGAAAAAAAGGAACGCAGGGCTAGCGAGGCTTGCTGCAGTGCCCCACCAGGCCACCCAGCCAAGCGGGGAGCCCCGGGCAGCCCAGACAGCACAGGGCAGAGGAGAGGCAATGGCACCGGGGCCGCCCCCGACATCCAGACACCCGTCCCTGCACAGAAGGCCTGTCTTCTGACACCAAGCACTCAGAACTCGTCCCATCAATCGACAGCCACACATCAACGGGGGACACGGGGACACTGCCTCATCCAGCCAAGTAAAATCCTAGCTTCCCAAAGATCTCGTGCCCGACCCAGGAAACCACGCAGAAGCACCGTTTCCTGGTGACTGCACGGTGATGTCGCGGAACGTGTCAGCACTGGGTCCCCAGCACTGGGCGCGTGGAGAGCAGGCTGGGTCCGGGCTATTTTAAGCTGGACACTCCCGCTAGTCCGCTGCTTAGTGGGATAAGGGTTACCTGCCATGGCCCTGGGACAGCTGACCTGGCACGTTGCAAATTATCCCTAAGCCCAGGTCACCTGTCAATGTTAATGATCCGCAAAAACCACAGAAAGAAAAACAGCTCAGCTGAATTTCATTCTTTTAATTCACATTCCCAGTGACTGAAGCGTCGTCACCGTGTTTTTCAAACTGTAGGTCACTCTCATCCAAAAGACATGAAATCAAATAGCAAATATTCTGGAAAGTGAAACAGGATGGAACAGAGGATGAATCCCCAGAGGTGAGGGTCTCACGGGTGTGCGCTGACAGGGCCCCGGGTCTCGGTGGGAGGCGCGTGCAGCCAAAGCCCGTGGTCACTGGCTCGGGAACCTCGAGACCCATCCCTCTCGGCACTCAGCCCACTACGTCCTCAGGAGAGCAGGCTCGGGACGCCGGCCCAGCCCTCCGTGGCCAGCAGAGGCCAGGCTGCTGCCGCTGCCCCCAAGAGGGGTGCCCAGCCTCGGTGTCACTGCCCCACCAGACACAAGCGCCCACTCCACTGTCCACCCCTAAGGACACCTCCTGTGGGTTCCACTGTTCTGCAAGGAGAACAGAGCACCAGCACACAGCAGGCGCCCAACAGTTGCTCACTGCAAGGGCAGCCTCCTTCGACAACAGGACAGGTGAGTGGAGAGCACACCCCGGGCCGGCAGGCCACTGCCCACAGCCCCACGGAGGACACCGCAGGTTCTGTCCCCTCACTCCCCTATTTTCACTGTTTTCCATGGACTTCCCTCCTGTGGGAACCTGCCAGCCCTTCTGCTTTTAGCCCTCCGTCTGTAGAGATGGACAGGCATCTGTGGCAGGCCAGCTTTAACTCTGAGAACGGGCATTCTGGGAAGAACACATTTCCACAACTAGCTGGGCTCCGACACGGCCTGGGGCAAGTCAGCAGTGGAACTTCAGGCGGACAAGCTGCAGGTCGGAAAGGCACCACCTGAAAACTTCGACTTCCTCCCAACTATTCAAACTGGTACAAACGACAGAACTGTTGCTATAATCACCACGCTATTCTCAGGCGTGACTCTGCTATAACGTATGCACAGTACCTATAAAATAAAATGATGTGAATTATAACTTCTATCAAAAAGACATTTATTGAATATCTGTGACGTGCCCAGTAAGGCCTAGGACTCCCACACACCACGGATTTGAAAAATCACAGCGATGCTGCTGAGCAAACGTGGTCCCAGCTCACCGACGGGGAGAGGCCACACAGCTGCCCGGGGGACCACCTGGCGGGGCGGTGGGCGGTGAACGCCCCTCCTCGCACGGCCCCGTGGAGCCAGCGAGTCCCATCGGGAAGGGAGCCGCCAAACCCCACAGGTGGGAGCTGACGGGCCGGTGGGAGTACTTGCAGGAGAGGCGCCTGGCACGGTCCCAGGAGCGCAGGCCCGCCTCTGACCCCCTCCCATCGGCCAGGATGGGCAGGGAAGCCCCCGCCCTGCAGCACCTGACGGCCGGCAGAGCCCTGAGCCCACCGTGAGGCCCGCACGGACACCAGTCTCGTGTCCCAGGCCGGCAATCGGCCCGCCCCGAGGAGGGCCCATGCCCGGGAGCGGCCAGCCCGCACCAGCTCAGGCCCGAGCGCACGCGCCACCTCAGGAAACGCCATCAGGGCAGACGCGGGACCAGCGCGGCCGGCGGGGAAGCTGCCCTGGCCTGGCCGGGTCCCGCCGTCCAGCGGCACACACAGGAAGGCCCAAGCCGGGGGAGGACACACGGCACTGGCCACGTGCTCCTGAAACCTGCGGGCACAGGAAGGGAAGCCCCAGGGCCAACCGTGCACCACCCTCCCGGCCTTACCACTTGCTGAGCGATGTTGACATTGGACTGTCCGAATGTTTTCGGCAAGAGCTGTTTCCCAAGCGTGTTTACTGTGGAGGGATGAACGGCCACTAAGGACACCACACCTGCAACGCAAGGAGACCAGACGTCACGCCTTTCCTGAACTGAGGCTCCAAGTGCCAGTGTCAGGGTGAAGCCGCTCCTTGGGGGACAGCCTGACTGCCCCCAACCGTGTTAGACCCGCGGTCCGCCGCAAGCACCGCTACGAAGCCCAATGCCCAAATCTAAGGGGGCTGCACCTACGCTGCCGCTCTCCCTACGACGACCCCTACCCGCCCCTGTGCCCTCGCGTCCAGGGATCGGGGGCTCCGGGGCACCCAGGTCGTCACCAACCTACCCGACCCCTGTGGGCTGTCTGCCCACCGACAGAATGTTCTGCTGGGACCACAGGCCCCGAAGCTAAACGGCTCTTCAAGTCTGCAATTCTAAGACAATTACAGAACTTCACAGCTGGAATTAACTTGTATTCCAACACCTCTCTGTGTGCTGGCAACCTGGCGTAGAAATCTAACGACCTGCTTTTCCTCGAGTAGAATCCGTCTCTGTTTCCAGGAAGAGTGACTTGTGAGGAGCTGCCACCTCTTTAAACACTCAGATAACCTAACACAGAGCTGGGGAAACACCTCAGCGGGGACGGAAACTTTCCTCCCCTCAACACGGGCCTGCTGAGAGCGCTGTGTGCCCAGCACCAGCCTCGGCCCCAGGGATACAGCAGTGAACCCCTTGCCCCGCCGACACCAGAGGGAACACGTGCCCGGGGGAAACCGGCAGGCGGGCCTGGGTGCACAAGCATCCTGGAAGGGCCGGGACGGTCTCAGGTGAGAAGACATGGACTTCCAGCCCCACTTGAGGGAGGGAGAAAGCCCCGTGTGGACAGGACCCCCCGGTTCCCCTAAAGCGCACGGGCTCCGGTCCCCGCAGGGTGGGTGGCGGGGGTTCTACGGACGGGGAGCCTTGCACCAGGCTGCCACCGGAGGGCGTTTTCCTTCACTTGCACCAGGTTCAGCAAGAGGGAGAGACGTGGCCTTCCGTCTGGTCTGGTCCAAGATCTCATCTTTGAACTCTTCACAATCCATGCATTTTAAATAAACGTCTTCAAATTCCAGTAAACAATGAATTTTGATGCTACGTACGAACAATGAATAATTTCTACTAACCTAAGTTGACGAAGATAGATATGCATCCTTCAACTGCCTAAATATTAATATTTTACCAATCAACACCAAAAAAATTTAAACTACTGGCTGTAAGCAAAACAGGTTTATCTGCTTTGAGTTTTTTATATTCCTCTAAAAATAGAGATCTGTATCTTAACAAAAACAAATATTTAAAAAATTGTTTTAGATATGAGAAACATTTTTTAAAAGACACAAAATTATTCTGTTTTGCACTGAGAGATTTAAAATACACTTAGGCAATTAAACATACCACGTTCAGATTTACGTACAGATGAGTAACTAGTAAGTTTAAAAATACGGAATTGGTTACTTTCACTAAAAAGAATAACTTTTTTTTCAATTTGCAAATGATTCCGTTTTCAACCACCTGTGAGCGCGGAAGCTCGCCGGGTCAAAGCCCACAGCAGCTGCCCGGCAGGGCTCCCGGCGCCGGCCTTTAAAGCCCATTTGCCCGTCATTATGCGGAGGCCACATCCACGGAGGGCTGCGTGGCCACCTCGCCGCCGGCCTGCAGGTCCGGCTGCGACACCCAGCCGCTACCCGGGCTCCCACCTTTGCCCAGCTCGGGGTGGGGGAGAACTCGGGGGTGGACCAGGCCAGCCCCTCCTCACCTGCACCCACGCCGCCTGTCCCACCCCGGGGATCTTCCCCTTGCGTGTACGCTGCAAATACGAGTGATAATTTTGCAGGCAGCCTTAACACCAGTATACAGCATGCACAGAATCACGACTATCATTTCACTGTCTCTGCCGAAAAGCTCCCCACTCCGCCCGGCCAGCAGCTACCACGCTCAGAGCGTTCACTCCGTTTTCCACGCTTCCCACACACGCCCACGCATCCACGAACAACGTAAGTGCTGTTTGCAGGCTTTAAATCTAGAAGATAGTACATACTGTACACATTCTGCAACTTTGATTCTGCTGTTTTTGAAATTGATCCACAGAGAGATCTAGTTGACTTCCTCTAAGGCTTCCTCTAAGGCTGGGCCGATTCCATTTTAATATAACATGTGTAACCATACAAACATACAATGTAATATCTACATGTTCCTGGGGCTCAGTGCCCCTTCTCCAAGGGAACCTGGGTCCCAGGTGACCTTCTGCATCACGGGATTCAGCCCAGCACTGGCCTGCAGCTGCTCTGCGGCACGAGTACATGCACGCACACACCCCAGCACCCTCTCCCAGGTTTCTGACAACTGTTGACTCAGCTGAGATTTGCTACTTTTGGTCAACATCGGGCATAGAATGGTATTCCCCTTTTGGTTTAATCTGGCCAGAGAAATCAGAATGCTTTACACATTTTCCTAACAAAGGTGCCACACACGACCCATTTATGGGGGCGAGGGCATAACATCTCAGCCACAGGGAGGGTTAAATTATAACACAAGCTAGGAATCTGCTCCCTAGAAATAACACTGCTTTAGCCATAAAATGTACTACACAGCCTCTCTTAAAGGAAATACCAAACAAAGTATTTTCAAATATAACATCATGAACTGGAGAACTCCTTTCAAAAAAAATGAATTAAGAATATATACCATCTGACCTGTTATAACCATTAACAGAAAAAGGATTCTAAAATTATTACATAGGTTTATCATTAGTAACCATATCATTAACATCCATAGGTTTTAAGATACCTTAAAGTATGAAAACATGAGGTTTAGTGTTTTCTTGAGAATAATTTTAAGCAAACATTTAAAAACTTCCAGAACCTAATGTTTGAAGAGTTACTATTTGCCTGCCATGCTACAAATACCCTATGGGCTAACGTGGCCAAAAGGGTCAGGGCAAAGCGGCCACTCGCACGCTGGGTCTTCCCAGCCCCGCCAGCCACTGGCATCACTGGCACTGGAAGAGCCCGGCGGCTTCCTTGGTTCTCAGGCATCAGCGGGAGCTGCCCTCCTGGGCCATTACAGCGGCCACACCCGCCCACATGGACACACCACTCATGGGCAGGCCCTGCGGGAGCGCCTGCGTAGATCAAGGTGCAGCATCCACGGGCCTGGGGCACCCTCTGGCGGCCGTCTTGGCGCCCTGACCCCGGCCACTCCTGGGCGACTCCCCACCACGTCCTGGGGAGCAGCCTTCCACCTCCTCGAGAACCATCCCCATCTGGAACGTCCTCTGAGCCCCCGCCCTGCCCCAGGGGGCCACAGTGGGGAGGGGCACCTCGTCCTCCTACAACAGGCCTCCCAGCAATACTGGAAGCTGAGTCACCCTGCGGGTGTGTGTCTGGAGGGCAGGTTCTGAGTCTCAAGAATCGTAAAGTGACACCAAGCCTCCAGCCACACGTCACTACTAAGTTCTCACCTCTGCTGCCCGAGAAGCCCGTCCTCAGGCTGAGGGACAGCGTGAACCGGAGTGACCCGCGTCCCCAGAGGACGCCCCTCACCAGTGAGATGAGGACCCGCCCTGGGAAACAGCACCTCCCGGGAGTGGAAGATGGTGGCCTATGCGCACCCGGTACCCGGGTGCCCAGAGCTGCCATCGGGCCACAAAAGGTGGCACCAGATGTTGCCGGGAGAGGATGATGAAGGTCCCAGGACACCACGTGCATGGACACCAGGTGTCAGATGCTCCCGAGGAAACGTGCACATAAACACACGTTTACGTCTTCAACTGCACCCTTGGGTACGATCAGCGCTCTTTTTCAGTGAGCACGTATTATCTGTTTGATGAAAACCTTCCAATCTGAAAGGCAACAGCACGCACGCCGAAGGCGGACACAAATCAGCGGAAGGGAGGCCCTTCAGCTGAGGCCCTGCACGGCACGGCTTGGCCCACCAGCAGCACAGGCCAGTACCTTGAGGTGGGCGTCCTTCTGACCCAGCAAAGCCACATCTGGGAGACCGGCTCAAACACACCCACTAGCAGGCGTCCATCCCGTGTCCCTACAGGAAGGAGACTGCAAAGCTTGGGGCCCCTGGGAAGAGGGGCTGCAACGCCCCACCCCACCCTCTCCCCTCAATCCCAAGGGTGCAGACAGACGTCGAGGCCCAATCAAGACACAGCGCGGACGAGGAGACGTTGCTCTCTCACGGGGGCACCACGCACCTGCAGGTTTGAGGTGGGCTTGATGGGCATCAGCGTGGCTGCCCTGAGGCGGAAGGAGTATCCATGCCCTGTGCTGTGTTCTCTTCCTCACACTTTTCCCGAATCTCTGAATATAGCACGCAACTTACTAACCAAAATAAACTGGGGCGCTGACCCCGGTCCTTCGGGGGCTCCAGACAGGCAGCTCCCCAAGTGGGGCTCCCACCGCTGACAGGGGTCTTCACATCAGGGGACTTACACCCACCCCACACTGAACACACTTATCCAGAGACGTGCCTTCCCGAGACGGGCGCCCTTACCTTTTCCAGGACTAAGGTTCTGGTCGATGAAGACCTTGAGTTCCCCGTTGGCTTCAATTAGACCGGCCTGCGGGGGCAACGACAACACATGAGTGAGTGAGCAGGCGTGGGGAGCGCAGCGGTCCACCCAGCAACCCGCCGCTCACACAGCTCGCGACACACCTCAAGGGACCTCACGTCACCACGCAGCCGCGAGGCCCGGGGTCACGTGCTGGCTCACCCACCGTGATCGGCTCGTCAGCAGCGGGAAAATGATCCTTTCGGCCTCTGAAGCTCAGCCTTTGGGACACCGTGCAACACTTCCCTTAGTTATCAATTAAGTCACATGTCATTTCACATTTGGGATCAGCGATGCGAAACCACAGGTGGGCCACCGGGAAAGCAAACGTGCTCTGGCCTGAGAACAGCACCTTTGGCTCCGTCAGAGCACCAGACACCGCGCTCCCAGCATCAGGACAGACCATCTCTGTGCACGGGGGGCATGGGCCTGGGGCCCGGGGTGCATCCGTCCCTGCCCTTCATGGCCACGGGACGCGCCCAACACCCCCCAGCACCCCCCTCGTCCCGGGGCGACCAGAGGGGCACAGGGCAGCACCTCACCATCAAGCGCGTTTGGGGCACCAGCATGATGGGCCGCTGAACGAAAGAAGTGTGTACCTGACATGTGCGACCACGGAGGGCTCGGAGCACCACCCGAACTTTCACAGTGATGGCCTCGGGTGAGACACGCTGGGGACCCGGACCTCCACAGACCAGCCACGGCACCACCCTGCCCGCCCACGTCAGGCCTGTGTGGCAGCAGCTTCCCCACGTCTGAGAACCGCCAGCGTTTCTCTGCTCTGCTAAGCGTCAGGAGGGGCATCTGCAGCCACACCCTGGACACAGCGGCTCTGCTCGGAACGGGGCCCGAAACCCAGCTCTCCCGACCAGACCTGGCCGCCAGACATGGATATACGTGCATGTGCACATACAGACGCACACAGACACACATGCACGTAAACACACACACACACACACCAATGCACACCACACGTCCACACACACATGCTCACACGTGCATATACACAGCAACGCACACCTCACACGCGCCCACAACAGCCAGGTGTGAAAAATGGAGACCCTGCCCAGTGTCCCCCAAGACCGGCCGTGGAGAAGCCCACCTCAGCCCTGCACCGAGGTGGGGCTGGGCGGGCATGTCCGTGAGGTGCTCAAACGCATGCACGTCCCCACGGGTAGGCGGGGGAGCCCCCCGACCTGCTGAGGCCCCAGACAAAGGCAGGCCCCACGGGGGAGGGGCCACCCGCAAGCCGAGCCCAGCAATGCCCTGTGGCCGTTTCCTGACCCCCAAGAAAACGAGGGGAGAACCAAGTGCCTGACCACGAGGACCGCCGCAGATCACGGCTGGGGAGTCCGCATCTCACGGGTCCCAGAAACGCCCCAGTAACGCAGGCCCGGAGCCCCAGAGCCCCAGAGTGAAGACCCGCCACGGCCAGGAAGGGCCGTATAAGGACACGCACCTGACAGAGGTGAGGAGAGAGGCTGGTCCCCTTCTCCTGGACGGCAGCACTGGGCACGGGGCCCCAGGCCCCCCGCCCTTCCCTCCGGCTTCCCTGTCCCCCGTCCTGCTCCCCAGAGCTGACTCCGCGTGGATGCTAGAGCAGCAGAGCACAGACCCAATGCGGACATGCCAGCTGGCAGTCAAGGAGGTCTGCCCGCCCCCACGACGAGGCCTGTGCCCGCAGGGTGCAGGGGCAGCTTGCCCTGGGGACCAGCATCCCCTGCGCCAAACAAGGCCCCGAAGTCCCCGGCCTGCTCGGTTCTCACGCTTGGCCCGCAGCGACGTGACCCACGATAGCTCGGCAGCTCACGCCCAGGAAGCCCTGCATTGGGGCGCTCACCCCCCGCCCCGGAAGCAGGGCCCACCCTCCATTCCTCGGCCACAGGCTCTCCGCAACGGCTGCCCGGCCAGAGCCAACGGGCACGGCCCGTCCTGCAAACTGCTGAGGGTGGGGCAAAGGGCCACCCTTCTCTGCCAGCCCCAGCCTCCCACCTAAGCCAGGGGGACCTGGACCAGGAAACGCAGGAGAAACGAGGCAAATGGTTCACGATCTCTGGGGCAGAGCCGGCTCCACAGCGACACTGCACAGAAGCGGCCTCCTGACCTGGACGCCACGCCGCCTGCACCCACTGCGCGGCGCCCCCGAGCCTCCCACACTCCAGCGGGGAGCCAACACGGAGACGTGGCCGGAACCCGCGACAGCGCCTGCGTCTCCCATCGGGCTCTCAGCGGTCCCCTCACGGACGTCTGGGCCGCCGCAGGGTCCCCCACCGGTGCCACTCAGAGCCACGGATCGGGCTCTGCTGCCTCCAGAGAGACCCCACCCCCACCCCGAGCTGCCGGGTGCTCGGCCCTGATCTCCCAGCAGGGGTGAGAAGCCTGACACCCGACACCCGACCGAGGCCCAACGGGCCAGAGGTGCCCATCCCCTCACACGGAAGGCCACGTGGATGGCAGCGCGCACCCAGCCGGGCTCCCAGGTGCAGAAACTCCCTCTACTCCCCTACACAATGTGTCAGAATCACAGAGGAGACACAAGCTCGCCTGCCTGTCAAGGAAACTGAAATACCTGAGAAATCCTCCCTTCAGACAACCTGAAACACAGCAACGCGCAAATGTCCCACCAGCCCCGAGGGGACCTCCTCGCTGAGCCTGGAGGAGCAGCCTGGACCTGGGGCCTCAGAGCCGAGCGCCGGCCTCGGGGGACTCCCTCCCTCACAGGGGACCAGTGGGGACGGCGGACTGTACCCCACAGCGGTGTCGCCCCTCCTCCTGTGCCGCTCGCTCGGGGTGCCGCGAGGACACCAAGGCCCCCCCGGGGTGGCCACCTCACCCCTCGGACACCGCCAGACCCAGGGACAGACCTCTCGGCAAGGCCACCCGCACCCGACCCTCCCCAGCTGCTGGGAGAATACATGTGTGTTGTTACACATTCGGCCACTGAATTTTGGGGTCACTGTTCCCACCCAGAGATGAGGCTGGTTACAGGTTTCCTCAGAACATACCAAAGCGCTGCTGTTCACCATCCGGCCGCCACTTTGGGGGCAAACCTCACGGCATGGGCAGCCGCGGCCGTGACCCCTGGATGTGACGCGACCGCAAACCATCCACGACACGCAGTCACAGCCCAGCAATTTCTCAGGTCGCCTGACCCCAGAGGAGTCCTTTCTGAGGGAGTAAGCGAGCGGCACTGGCCTCGGCTGGGCGGGCGGCAGCCACAGTCAAGCAGCTCAAGACATCAGAGCGACAGCATCAGAGCAGGGCAGACCCTCGAGGCCACCCCACTGCCGAGACGGCTCCACCTCACCTTCTAAACCTACCAGAGACGCTGCACACAGACGTCCCCCACCACCCCTGAACCCAAGGCCCCTCTCGCCCGGTTCTGTAGGAAGGTGACAGAGTCGTCTGCGGGCCTGAAGACGGCTCAGGCCAACACCCTAGGTCGCCCCCAGCTCCGTGTGGGGACAGCATCTCTGCACCGCCCCTGCCCTGCAGGACACTGCACCGGAGCAGTACAGACCGCGGACAGCGCAGACCTCGGGAGAGGAGCCGGTCCACCCCAGGTAGGCGTGGAGGGGTCGCGGGCATCGTCACCCACAAGCCACCCTCCACCCCAGTCTCGTCTGCAGCCTTTTCTAAAACACCCACTTCAGGAGCAGGCCTCGGGGCCTCTCCCCGCGCCTCGCAGCCCAGAGGCTACGAGCTCAGGGCCTTGACAACAAGCATCAAAACACAGGTGGCGCTTGACCTTCAAGAGGTATTTCTGAAATTGCAGTGAATTGGAACGTCAGTGCTCTGGACTTTCTTTCTGACAAAATCTTTGTATTTAAGATGCAAACCTGGCTTCCTCTAGGGAAATACCATGCTGCTAAATCCATTACATGTAAACCAACAACAAAGGCACTCATTTGCCATAACTAACCTTAATTTTTCTTAGAAAAACCACATTCAGCCTTTTGTGTTTGTAGTTAACGGAAAAAGTCGGTTACTCAATTACAGTAGGTAGAGCTATCCCATTCACAGTAGCAATGACAGTACAACACGTGTTCCCAAAACACACAATGCTGCTAGAAAGAGCTGAACCAATTAAGAACGAAAGCTGCAAAGCTGACAACTACTTTACTTAAACTAGCAAACCTTCCTACTGCCGACACCACCACGCTCCAGGCTTGAGAAATACAAAGTGGGGCCCCAGCTCGTCACCTGCCCCCAGGAGGCGTGACCTTGCCAAGCCCTGCCGCATCTCCCCCCCAGTCTGCCTCTGCATCACCTCCCGGCCTCCTTCGCTGGACCTCGAGGATTCCGTACAGCCCAGGGCCCGCCCACTGGGGAGGCTGTGAGCAGGGGGATCGAGGCCGGGGTGGGGGTGGGGGTGTGCTGAGGGAGCCAGTTTGCAGGCACGCACGCACCCTTCACCTCAATAACCTCCTCCTGACTCATCCTGAAAGGCTGTGGCACTTCCCGAGGCACACAGGCACACCCAGTGCATCAGTGCTGTCATGGTGACGAGAAAAAGGCAAAATCCATCATTGCTGGCGCTCGTGGAAATCATGAGAAAACCTAGTCCACAGCATTCCTTAACATCAGCACTGATGCGCATACGAGAGAAATATGAGGTCCTTTCGCCACAGCAGTCAGAGGAGCAGCCCGAACGTAAGAGGACATGGACCCCAAAGAACACTGCCCCCCTCGTCGGGGGACACGCACCCGGTGAGCCAGGCCCCCCGCCTGCAGGACTTCGCGCCTGCAGTCCCCTCCCCCAAGTGCGGCCTGACCTGGTGGCCAAACCTGCAGAGGCCAGGGCAGGTCACAAGGGACCAAATCGCCTGCCCGCTGGCTCACCGACCCCCGCACCTGTGTCTTGTGTCCATCTCTGTCTCTCCCCATCTCTCTGTCTCTGTCTCCCTCTGTCTCCTCAGCCCCCTCACTCGCTCTCATGATGTGAGGGCGACAAGCGGCCCCCGGGGGCCTCGGGGACCATCGAGGACACCTTTGGGTCCCGTGCTCCTGCCGCAGATGCCATGGGTGACAACACTGCTCTCCAGGTCCCTACATTCTGGGTGACCTGCTACGGAGCTGACCGAGGCCACCTGCCACGGAAGGGCCACCACGGAGACACTATGAACCGACGAGGCCGGAGCGCCAGGGCGAGGGCTGAGGTCCATCACGTGAAGAAAGACTCCAGGTGGAGAGCGCAGCTCGGGAGGCTGTGCCTGGAACCTCAGATCCAGCTCCTGCCACAAACAACAGAGAACAGGTGAAACCAGCCCCAGGCGCTCGCAAGGCGGTGCAGGGGAAGCTGCCTGAACGGGTGAGGACCCAGGGCCACGTCCACGTGAAACACCCCACGGGGTCCCAGTGGCAGAGCCCCTCCGGGTCCGGGACCAGCGGGGAGACACTCGGGAATCAACGTGCAGTGGTTGGGGTATTTCTCTTCTTTACTTATTTGCGTTATTTTTTGAGGTACAGCTGACGTACAACATCATACAAGTTTCAGGTGTAAAGGCTTCTCGCCTTCGAGAGACATGTCCTGGAACATCTGATGCCACGACAGTAGCAGTGTAACCAGTCCCGGGGAAGGCAGGACGGTGGGACAGCCCTGAACCGAGTCACTCGGGACGCGACAGGGATGCGGGGCCATGGTCACAGCCCCTCCACCCCTGCACACATTTGAGGTGGCCCACGAAGCCTCCTCTAATCATCCACATTCATATTTACCAACATGAAAACGACCGGGACAAACCCGTGGAGAGAAACAGCAGGAAAAGAACGTCTGAGAGCACTTATGCAAAGCCGTGTAACGGATGTGTAAGTTATTCCCAAAACAATCTCCAAAATCTAACAGCAAGGCCACCCTGGACTGTGATTTCAGATGACTCTTAACTTTCTTTCCGACTCTTACGTGGATTTTTAAATAAACCCTCTATTTCCGTAACTGGGCGAAACATAAGGCTCCTGCCACTCAGAGGATCCAGAGGCCCCAGGACCCCAAGATCCAGGAAGCACGAGCTTGGGGGGCTGCAAGCCACAGCTCTGAGGCCGGGACCCCCGCCCCGGGACCCCCCCAGCATCCACCGAGAGGAAACCAGGTGGCGGCCAGGGCCACTGCGGCCACGGCCACGGCCACAGCGAGTGGCCTGAGCCACAGGCAGGGCAGCATTGGCCACAGGTCTGGAGAGGAGACGGCTGGCGAGCGCCAACGCTTCCCGCACCAGGCCCAGGGCCCGCCACCAGTGGGGTTCACACTCACAAGGCCCAGCGGGCTCCAGGGATCGGGGGGCGCAGGTGAGGCAGGCGGGGCCAGGCACCAGGGTAAGGCTGCAGAGTTCAAGTGAGACCCTGACCCCCTGCCGGGATACTGGCCGCTGTCCCTGAGGGGCACACAACTGGGAGGCAGGGCACAGCCCAGCCCGCGTCTTCTGCTTCCTCCTTAGGGGCCCTGACGCCCGGCTCGGAAATGCCAGGGCTCCAGGGCCTCCTGTAGGGCATCAGAGCCCCCCGCACCCCCAGAGACCCATGCGCAAAGGAGCGCTTCCCCCCACTCCGCCCCCAAGCTGCTCCCAGCGCCACGCAGATCGTCTAAACCATCACCTTCCACCCACCAGAGAGCGGGTGCCGCCCCACTCCCAGCCCCCAACACCAGGTCCTGGGGCTCCCATCAGACCCGGCCTCACCCTCCCTAGAAGGATGTGGCCTCTAACCCATGATCTGACCAGCCTCACTCACCACGGCCAGAAAAACAGCGAATTCACTCCACAACAGGCACAAATGCAAGACTGCCCTAAGAAAACGTGACACGGCTCCAAGACAGCTTCTAAATACCTGCTTATGTCCTGCTTTCTGGCCTTTCTGCGGCAGATCTGCAGGGGCTATAGCCCTGCTGCACCTCCTGCCAGGCAACGGAGACTAGGACCCCACCCGTCTGCAAGTCGCCCCCAGGGGAACATGATTTCAGGTTCTTTAGGACCAGAAAGGCTGACCCAATGGGCGGGCTTCTCCCCTTCCCCAAAGCCCCCAAAGCCTGTGCTGGGTTTGCCCCTCGTCCGCCCTCCTACCCACCGTGCCTGGCTGCAGCCCCTCAAGGGGAACCCCGTCCCCCGACCCAGTGCAGCACGCCCTTCCCCCCAACAAGTCCCTGCTGCCCACACCCCACAGGCACGTCCACACTGCAGCCAGGGTCCTCCCTGCACCCCAATGCTGGTGGTCTGGGGCCCTCGGCTGCACGAGTGGGTGTTCACCCCCAGAGCTCTGATCAGATCTAGATGCCATCGATTCAGCATGAGACATTTTCACTCAAACCCTGATTTTTCTGAAATGCAAATGAAACAACATATAGATGAGACCCACGCCAGGTACTCAAGTCACCAGGACCAGGAAGCAGAGGACCAGCCACTGTGTTAACAGCTGAGGCCGAGAACACGGCCCCAGAGGGGCAGGAACACAGACCCGTGCCGGCCTCGGTCACACTGCACCGGGACGACAGGGAAGGAAGAACGTTCAGACACCTGGAAACTACTGTTCTTAACATGAAACTTCCAGGTGTGAACTCTGGTGTGTTCTCCATGGTGCAGCCTGAAATGATGGTATATCTGCCACTCGTGCTGACGACAGAAGAACCAAATCTTAACGTTTTGCTGTGAAATGACGACAATGGTTTCACGAACATCCTTAGTTTCTGGAGTGGATGCAAATCAACAGGAAATCGACGCCCGAATGGAGGATGCAGCACAGGGCATGTTCAATTCACAAAGAAACGTGATGTTTTAAAAGGAAAATATTCAATCTCTGAATCAAAAAATGCAAACTAAAACAACACAATTTAAAATCTCACCCATCAAATGGAGCGAGTTTGTGGGTTTTTAAATTAGCAAACTTGGTGTTAAAAACGGGCGGTTAAAATGGGCTCCGACAACCTGATGGGAGTAGATGCGACTCGGCACGCCCGCCCCAGGAAGTCAACTGAGGACGCCTCAGGCACGGCGCACACATGTGTGAGCGTCCACCCGCAGCTACACTGCCAGGAACCCGTCCTGGGTTATCATTATGGATTTGTGCAAACGTGAGAAGACTGAACTGGAGCCACCAAAATCCCCACGGCTGGGGCCCGGGCACGAGGGACACAGCAGAGGGGCTCTGCCGAGTTAACCCAGCCCCACGCCTTCAGGACCCTCCGAAGACCCGCGCGTCAGGCCACCACTCGGCTGTGTTCACTTCTAAACGCCCACTTGTGCCGCTTATATTTGTTATTAAACACGTGGAAAAAACTGCAAACAATCTAGGTCGCATTCAGCACCTTTAAACGTCCTCGACGTCCTCCCTCCATCCTGCAGAAATCAAAGCTGGGCCTTACGGGCTATGGTTTATGCAAGAAACATGAATCGCTGGACCCGTTCGCCAAGAAAGGGCCTTCGCGCTACAGCCAGGGGGCTGGGAGGGCAAGCATATGTGTTTGAATCTTACAAGATAAGTTTAGGAATGTATCATTTTTTATTATTTCCCATTTTAGGTCACTTTTTCAGTAAGTGACCACCTATGATTCCCCCAATGTGTCAAATAAACGCACAGCTGCTAAAGATGACACAGAAGAAAAGAAAGCCTGACTGGGGGAAACAGCGACAGTACACGGACGTGGACGGGGTAGACGTGGGACGCACAGAACGTTCACACATGGGTAAAACCTTTGTTATGTACAACTAGGTGAAGCTCCAACAGGAATAACCTACAAACCCCCAACAATCCCCCTCAGATGCTGGCTGGCAGATGGCTTCTTTCTCTTGTTTTCGTTTTCCTGGAGCTTTCCCAACTCTGGCACAACTAACGTTGCATTTACGATCACGAGAAACATTCCTTGAACTTTTTCAGTAATTCACACTTGTTCCTTGCGGAACTTCTGCTAAAAGGAAAACCCAAGGTTTGTGACAGAAAAGCCTGCTGGTGCAACGTCAACCAGCAAAGACAAACTCGTGGCTGCCACCGAGAAACCCTGGGGTGGCGAGTCCTCTGCGGGATGGACCAGGAAGGGCTGGCAAGTCTGTCACCTGTGACTGGGCAGGGAGGCAGAGCGGCATGGCCCGTGGCCTGTTCCACAGGCAGAATCCCACCCTGGGTTTCATCCAGCGAGCGCTCCGTGTCCCTCTGGGCCCTCGGTGACACGAAGTCATCTGTCAGGACACCAGGGTACAGGTGTCAAGAGGTGCTGCGTTTCAGGGCCCAAGGGAGGCCCAGGGGTTTCACTCTGTCAAACCAGAATCCCCTTAAAACCTGGATCCTGTGAAAACAGGACCTTGATGGACAGAGTCCTGAGCTCAAACAACAGAGGCTGGGCTTCCCTGGTGGCGCAGTGGTTGAGAGTCCGCCTGCCGATGCAGGGTTCGTGCCCCGGTCCGGGAAGATCCCACATGCCGCGGAGCAGCTGGGCCCGTGAGCCATGGCCGCTGAGCCTGCGCATCCAGAGCCTGTGCTCCGCAAGGGGCCACAACAGTGAGAGACCCGCGTACCGCAAAAAACAAAAACAAAAACAAAACAACAACAACAAAAAAACAACAGAGGCAGAGAGAAAGAAGTCCAACTTCACCCTGGACCCTCGAAATCCGTGCAGCACATCTGCTCCGGGCCCAGATAGCACCACGACTCTTGAGCCACCACCGGCCGGCTCCCGTCCAGGCCCACGCAGCATAGACAGACTCAGTACCGGCTGTGCCCGTCTGAGCAGAGGGGCCGGGTTGAGTCCCACCTCCACCTGGGCCAACGCGACGCCACGCTGCGGAGGTCTGGCCCTCACGCCACGAGTGACCCAGGGCTGTGGCCCATCCCCGCTCCCCTCGAGGCCCAGCCCCCCTCAACAAACAGCACAGAACCACAGGAGGCGAAGCCAGGGCTGGTGTCCGAGCGAGAACCACGCAGCTGTTCTACGCTGAAGAAAAACGAGGCCTGCTCAACACCAAAGAGAAGGGCTTCAAGCAAGTGACTGTGTGCGGAAAACGTCCCGAGGGGTCACAATGCACGTCAGCCTGGGTGCCAAGCCCCAGGAGGGCTTCCTGGTCCACAGTGCACCCCGGGGTGGCTCGCTCACCGAGGAGCAGGGCTGAGAAAGCACCCTGGCTGTACCAGGAGACAGACAGCATTTTCCACCAGGTGCGACGCAGCCGCGGGGTCCAGGGCGGCACTGCTGGTCCCGCCACAACATCCAGCTCTTCACACGGTCTCAGGGTTTCTCCAATTTCATTCCGTGGAGAAAAAAGGTGATTCCGAAACAGGAAAAGCCCGTCGACAAACAAGCACAGCAGTGCTGGCTTCACCGCTTTCGCCGGAGCGGGCTGAGCTCTCTCGCTCGTGTCTCAAGCGGGAAGAGAAGCGCCGTCAGCGCCCGGCGGGCCCTCACCTCACGGCCTGAGAGACACGGCCAGTCCCACCACCCCAGGTCCCCTTCCGTGGCCCGAGTCTCATCACCGAGGCCCAGGCCTGGGAAATGGCACTCTGGACGTGTGTTTTTAGACAAGCTCATTAAACCAGGCCTTGTTACGCATCCCTCACAAGCTTAGATCCCACGCGCGTTTCTTCGGTCTCCTGCCCTCAATAACACAATCCAGGGGTTTTTCCATAAACTCACGGAACGCAAAGTGCAAACAGAGCAGCTCCACGGTGAGGCCCCCGAGCCCTGACGGCAACTCACAGGCCCTCCCGGGACTGCTGGGGCCGAACCGCGGCTCACCTGCCCTCTGCCCCCAGCCTGAAGCAGGGAGGGGAGGGTCCCAGGAACATCTCCGCAAACGCAGGCCTGAGATTTCACGAATTGACTACCTGCCGCCTGCTCTTTTCAAACCTTCGTGACGCTGGAGGAGGACTGGTCCTCCCAGTGGGGACGCCAGCCCCGTGTCCTCCTTCCGAGGGTCACTCCGACAGCTGGGGCGGGGGCTAGTCACGGGCTCTCTCCCTGCGGCCCCTCCAGTCCAGTTCTAGAACAACTACAGCCGCTACACAGGCCCTTTATCTTAAACCCACAGTCTGCCAAAGGCCAATGGCACCAAAGCACTCATCAGGGCCACAGACCTGAAAAGGAGGCAGCCCAGGCAGGGACACACGTGCAGCACACATTTAGCACGCGCACACGCTCAGCACACACACACGCACATGCTCAGCACACACACACGCACACACTCAGCACATACTCAGCACACACACATGCAGACGCGCACACATGCACACGCTCGGCCCCCTACACACACACGCTCAGGAAACACACACAGACACACGTGCACAACGGCAGACGCCCGCTACTCCCTACGTCACACAACTGCAATTTTTAGTACAATGAGACATCTCTGACGATGACAGTTTTCACATTTCCTTCCACGCCTACATTCACCGCAGGAGCGTCCTGGGCACTGGAAACCCTCCCATCAGGATCTGTGTCACGGGACCGGAGGCACAAAATAAAACCCACAGACACCCAGTTTCATAAAAATCAATAACCAGTGAACTGCATTTTCACTCAGCAGGGTAACAAGTCCCCGTGGGGGAGGGAACAGGCAGCCCCAGGACGGCGCCGCCAACAGCGTCGCCACCACCTTCGACCGGCGCACCTCTGACCCACGGGCCTCGTCACAGGAAATCGTGGCAACACCGCCACGTGCACATTAAGGACAGTCCCTGAGCTCTGGTGTGAGTCCCACACACAAGGGCCGAGGGTCCCAGGAGCAACGAAGGGGCTGGGGAAGTTAAGGACGGCGCAGAGACCCACTTTCCAAAGGGAACGGTGGTGGTGAACCACTGAGTCACCAGGCTTCTTTTCACGTATTGCCGCAAAACGGTTAAACGCGGGAACGACAGTGTTTTGTCCAGATGCCTTTTAGAAAAACACACGAAGACTTCATCTCTTCGTGCACTAGGTGCAGAAGCCCCACGGCAAGCAGGCAGCTCGGCCTCAGGCACCACCAGCCTGTGCCCTCACCCTCCCCACCCTCACCCTCCGGGGTTCAGGGGGAACGTGCCGCTTGCTCCTGACTCTGCCCCACCCTCACCGCCGGGGTCACCGTCACGGCTCCGGCAAACCCCAAACCCCGAGCGAGGCCAAGAGAGCGCAGGGGCCCTCGGCCCAGCGGGGCAGGACCCTGGGCCCGACGCACCTACGACGGGATGGAGAGAAGCTCCAGGTGTGCCCAGGAGACTGGCCCATCCGCAGGGGGACGGCCCACGCTGACCCGTCCCAGCCCCCTCCAGTCCCCCTGGGCCCCAACAGTCCCCCACAGAGTTCCCAGAGCTCTGCCCAGCCCACCACCCCCTTCAACTCAAGGGGCTTTGATCTTAGACGAGAGACCACACTGAGGCCCCACTGCTTAAGTTACCGCTGGCTGCCAGGGTCGGCTTCCCAGGCTCAAACGTCACACCCCCCCTTAAGACTCAGGAACGGGACACGGGCCAAGCCCTGACCCGGCCGTGGCCTCCAGCCCGCCGACCCCCAGCCCCAGCGAGACCTGGTTCCAGCACACTCGACGGCCCCCAGCTCAGCACAGGCAAGGCCACTTCCCCTGCATCTCCTCAGGCCAGTATCACCGCGGCACCAACCTCCATGGCCGGTGTCACCTACTCACGTCGCAACGGATGGTCCTGCATCACTCCACCCAGCCACTGGGCTGCCCGCGCTTTGCGGGGCTGTGTCTCCAGAAGGGACCATTGGAAGAGGCCGCTAAGCAGTCCTCCTCCTGCAGCCGGGCCCAGGGCTGTGACCGTCCGTCTTTACTTCCCCCAGACGCCCCGGGGGAGAAAGAGGGCTCTCCTCCGGGGGTTCACACAGGAGGGCAAGAAACTCGGCCCCCAAACACCAGCCCCGGCACCACAGCGCCCCTACTGCGCACCTGCTGCCCGGCCCGTGTCCTTGGGGTGAACTTAGCAGAAAAGCAGGCACGGCCTTCGACCGTCAGAGATGATAAACTCATACCCACAGACACCACACAGGGGCACCCGAGTCCACACACGCTGGCGGGAGGACTTCACACCTGTTATGTGGTCCCACGGATACAGACACATTTTACACCTCCAGCTGTGTCTCGGGCTGCACTTCCGTGCAATTAATGAGTGAATAAGTCCACGGCCGCTTTTCCCTAATGTTCACAGAACAGCACGTTCTGAGAAACACTGAAGAACAGAGCTGGGGTTTCAGTTAACTATTGCCAAGAGTAGTACAGGGCTACACACGGCCCATAAAATATATTTGGGGGCCTAAAAGCCTATTTCTTGAAAAATGTGAAGAAAAATTACTCACTACGTTCTACAGCTTTGTAACAAATACAAAAGCTAAAATAGAATTTTTTACCACATTTTGTTCATCACCGAATTTCACTCTTTCTGAGAAAAAGAGTTGCCAAAACCAGTGCTTAGCGCTTTATGGATCGAAGTTGAACTAACTTCCCACGAGGTACACAAAGCAGGTGCTCACGGCACAGCCCAGGGCCGGGCCCAGCCCTCATGCACTCAGGGTGTCCTCCCACAAAGGCATGATTGATTTACAAGTTAACCGTCGGCAAAGACCCAGAAACTGGGCTGCGACTGAGCCTCATAACGGAGCGTTTACCGCCCGGTGTTCAGCCCTGCAAAGCCCAGGCAAAGGCCAGCACACGGCCCCACACAAGCTGTGGGTTTCTTCCATCCTTTTCACCTTTACCTTGTTTCATGTGCTTTAAAAGCCTGAAAATCAACTCTTCTGTAGTTTATGTGTGGTCATTCTGAAACAAAGTGGGAACCTACCAAGAACATAGCACTAGGCAAACGTCTGTCCAGCAGGAAGCAAACATACTTACATCTTTTGCCATGTTACCAGATCCGTGAAATCGATGCTATAAATGTTCACCCTCCAGAGAAGAAAAATGGTTTTTCTGGTAAGAAGGAGGAAAAACGAGGAATGAGTAAAGGATGAAATAAGAAGTAACACCAACGTTCCCCCAGCACCACCGCTGTCCCCACTGCCCCTCCGGGTAGCAGGTGCCTTCCTTTCCAAACCCTCACACCCCATTCCCAGAGCGCGCGCAGCCCAGAAATGCCCCCTACCTTGGAGACTTTAAAGTCATCCCAGGCAGGGAAGCCCTTCAGCCACCAGGATGCCCGCCCAGCCTCCCTGACGCGCACAAAGACCCCGCGCGGATAAGCCTGGCACCGCGGACCCGCGCACACGCGCTCCCCACGGGCGCCCCCGGCCCACCCGCGACCACCGGCCGACCGGTAACTCTGACAGGTGGGCTTCCGGGGTCCCGGCCTCCGGCCTGTCACTAGGCCGCGGCCGCCAACCGCGAGCGCCCCCCGCGCGCCGGAACCGGCAGTCGGCGGGCAGGTGGGCCCGGCGCCACCCGGACCCCGCGCCCCAGACCCCACGCGCTCGGAGCCGCCCCGCTCCGACCCCCGCCGGGCGCGGGCGCGGACGCGGACGCGCGCGCCGCTCCGCCCGGAGGCCGCCCGCAGGCCCCGCCCGGGACCCCGGCCCGCGACCCCGCTGGGCCGGTCACCTGGGCGCCCACGCGGCGGCCCTCGGTGCGCGGGGACCGGGTCGGCGCACGCGGCGCGGGGG
>NW_006793445.1:513188-535414 GCF_000442215.2 Lipotes vexillifer
CCCCCCTCCTCCCCTCCCCCTCCCGCCCGGAGGCCCGCGCTCGAGCTCCGAGGGGGATGGGCTGCGCCTGCGCGTGCCCGCGTGTGTGCGCGCGCCGACCGGGGATGGAGAGGAGGGCCTGGCCCAGGACGCGGCGGTGCGCGCGCGGGGGAGCTGGGCCGGGGATGTGTGCACGTGTGCGCACACGGGGGATGGGAGCCGGGGGTGCACGGGCGAGTGTACGCACCCGGGGAACAGGGGCTGGGATGTGTGCATATGTGTGCGCATCCGCGGGATCGGAGCAGGGGGTGCACGGGCGTGTGTGCACACATGGGGGACAGGGACCAGGGTGCAAGTGCGTGTGTGTGCACTCGGGGGACAGGGGCCTGGTGTGTGTGGATGTGTGTGCACCCGGCGGACAGGGGCTGGGGGTGTGTATGCATGTGTAGGCACACGGGGAACAGGGGCAAGGTGTGCAGGTCAGTGTGTATGCACACGGGGGCCAAGCGATGGGTGTGCACGTGCGTGTGTGCACAGCCAGGGGCAAGGTATACATGCGCACACGGAGGACAGGGGTCGAGTGTGTGTGTGCGTGCGTGCACGTGCAGATGTGCGGACTTGGAGGAGCGGGGTTCCAGTGTGTGCGCAGCGTGTATGTGTACTCGCGTAGGAGAAAAGCAGGCTGGGTTTGTGCCCGTGGGCGTGTATGGGCGGGTGCGTGTGTACGTGCACAGGAAGGAGAGGGGGCCAGGCGTGTGCCTGTGCAGGTGCACGGAGAAGACCGGGTGTGTGCGCGCGCCGCGTGGAGGGCCCTGTCCACTGGGTGCTCTCCTGCTCCTGCCCTGCTGGTGGCCTCCACGCCCACGCCCGGCCTCTGGCCAGATTCCGTGTCCTCGGGGCAGAATGGTGCAGGTTTGCTCCTTATCGCCGGGCGGACTGGACCTAGTGGACAATGAGCCCTGGACACTTGTGCCTCCTGTAGCCCACCACCGGCAGGGCCAGGGCATGGGGCCGGCTGCCGGAGACCCACCAGAGGGTGGGCGGGGCCTGGGAACCAGTGCAAAGGTCAGCGCCTTGTCCGAGGACTGGAGGGTGGATAGAAGGCCCCTTCCCTGCACCGAGGGTGTCGCTGCCCCCACCCAGGACTGGGAGCGTTTCACGATTAACCACTGTTACGCTGATTATGCCCACACCAGCTGGCAAAGCCACTCCAGTCTTTTTTTTTAATCTTGGTAGCGGCTGGGCTCCTTAGTTGGGGCACGTGAACTCAGTTGCGGCATGCGTGTGGGATCTAGTTCCCTGACCAGGGATCGTACCCCGGCCCCCTGCATTGGGAGCACGGAGTCCTATCCCCTGCGCCACAGGGAAGTCCCACCGCTCCAGTCTTGAACTGTTAACGCCCTAGTTAGCGTTGGTTTCTTGAAGAGCATATATCTTCCCATTCTTTCTGCTGATTAGTACACTGCATTTAGAGAAACAGGGATGGAGAGGAGAAGGGGGGAATAAAAGGCTTCAGAGGGACAGTCCTGCTTTCCTGCAGGCAGAGCACCTCGCTTCCCTGTGGTGAAATGTACACAGCTCCCCAGCAGTTAGCAGGGCCCCATGGTGTCGGAACCTACAGCCCTCCATTCTGTTCCTCAAGTGCTCATGTGTTACTAGCCCCACAGTTCTCTCCCAGGAATTCTTTCTTGTTTACTATATTGGAGTCTTCACCCCAGATAGCAGGTGGAAGCCTACTCGCAGCCCTTGGACCCAAGTGCACAGGCAGCAAGCCTCTTGGTGAGGGCTGGGGGCTCAGAGTGAGAAAGAAACGCTGGACCAGAGTATGACTCTTAGACCTCGCCCTACAGACTCAAGATTCCAGTAATTCAACCACATTGACACGGATAACTAGCTCCCACATTCAAAATAATTTCTGCGCAAAAGTCACTAGTGAAACATTCTGAACTCGCAGGACCTACCGCAGCGCTGAGCCTGCTGAGGCTGGTTTGCGTGGAACCTCCCTGCCTCCATAGTCAGGTGCCCCACAGAGCCCCTGTGCCTGTGTTAAAAGGTAACAGAATACAATTTGGGGTTGAGCATCCAAACGCTTTTTGCCACTGCCTCACCTTAAAACCCCTAGGCTGGCAGAACAGTAACCTTGGTGTGTGATGAGCCGCACGCCCGTGTTCATCTGATCGCTCCATGTGCAGTCTGCGTCGGGGGGCGTACGGAAGCACAGCCCGTAGTGCCGCTTCCGTTCAGTGCTGACTCGCTCCTCCTCCCAGGGGCTGTATCACTGCTGTGTCGTCCAGGACACCACAGGAAAATGGTGCTGTTCTGTGTTTCATTAGAAGGAAGTGACCAGTCCTTCCCAGGAAAACGGCGCACCTCTCACAAGCTTCCTCTTTCTTTGGGCACCTGCTCTGTTGAGTCTCGGAGTGTGATATAAAGCCTTCCCCCACCCCCATTAAACTCTCCTTTAAAGAGAGAGAAAGTTTTCTAATCCCTTGAAAATCTGAATTCTAAATCTGTTTGTTAGATACCCAGTTTGTCTTCGGTTCCCTTCTCAATGACTGGCCTTTTCTCCAGCAGTTTTCTGTTTTCCACTTTCTTGGGTAACCATGGCAATGGTGACATCAAGAGGTGGGAAGACCGGGAGGGGGGCAGGGGCTCATGGGACTTACAGGCGGGGTTCTGCAGATGGACAAGTGACATTTTCTCTTTCTTTGGCCAAATATCAATAACGGCATCTTTAGAAAAATTTTTTCTACTTACTTGTGTGTAACATGAAATGTAAGTGAATTGGGTGACTTCTGCGCAAACCTCAGGAAAAATCCCCTGGTCCTCTCCCCACGGAGGTCGCCACTTCTGAGCCCCACCCACAGCCCAGACACACGAAGACGTCTGTGTTTCTCCCTTCCTTACATCACGACTCCTTTTGAAAATTTCTGGTCAAAGCCAAGTCCCCCTCTGGGAAGGAGGGTCAGTCCTTGGCCTTCTGGCATTACTACGTCCTTAGCACCTTAAACACCTGCACAACCACTTACAGGCTGAAGCCATGGTCCTTCGAAGAGCTCCCCTTGGATCTGACAAATTTTAGAAGATCACAGCATCCAATTTGACTCAAATTTACTCGAGCCCCTTTCATTCCTTTGCCCATTGATTCCGCAATTCACCCCAGTGGTCCTTCTGGGTGACTCAGTGTTGCTCCGGCTAAGATGACATCCGGGTTGTTTTCCACGGAATCCTACAATGTAAGGTTGGAGGTCCACCTCTCCTATGTCATTTCCTTCCTCGACAGAATCCATTACCATCAGCCAGGAGGGAAAGCACTGGAGCCCACAGCACAGTTTTAGGAAACTTCACTTTGTGTAGAGCCAAAAGCCTTTGGTCATGTCCCCACTGCTGTCCACTTAGCTTGCTGATTCAGAGAAGGGCCCTACAGCCCAACCTGCTACGATGGAGCTGAGATGAAGGGAAGTCAAATGACCCTGGACAAGTAATCTCAGCCTCTCCGATGCTCAGATTCCTTTAGCCGAGAAATAAGTAGATAAAAATATAGTTCTTTGATAAGAAGACAAGCCACAATTTCAAAAGCTTTACCTGTCCTACATTCCTCACTCACCTAACAGTTCTGAGGCCTGAATATGTGCCAGGTAGTATCTGAGTGCTGACACTGCGCAGATTAATAAGACAGGATTAGAAATTCCCTGGCGGTCCAGTGATTAGGATTCTGTGCTTCCACTGCAAGGAGGGGGAAGAGTTCAATCCCTGGTTGGGGAACTGAGATCTCTCAAGCTGCATGGCACGGCCAAAAAAGAAAGAAAGAAGATACAGGATTGCTGAGAGTCAAACGGGAGAGACAGACTGCCGCAAATCAAATACAACGTATCGGGGCAAGGCTCTCTTCATGATTGGAAACTGGAATTGCGGAAGCACAGAGCAAGGAACGATTATGTCCCCTGCAGGCAGCCAGGGAGTGCTTCACAGCAAAGGTGGCACTGAGATGGGCTATGACCAGCTGAGGTGTCTGTGTGCGCGAGCGTGCACGTGCACACATGTGAGTATGTGTGTGTTCCTGCACATGCAGAAAAGGACACATCTTGGAAAATGCCTGTAGCTGCTTACATCTGTGTCTCAGGCAGGGCAGCTACAACCAAACACAACAGACTGGTGGCTTATAAACAACAGAAATTATTTCTCATGGTTACGGAGGCCGGAAGTCCAGAATCAGGGTGCCAGCCTGTGCCGTTCTGGTGGGACCCTCTTTCTGGCTCACAGACGGCTGCCTCGTTTTACCCTCACAGGGCAGACAAGGTGAGGTGGCTCCCTGGCCTCTTCTAACACGGGCACTAATCCCATTTGTAGGGCTCTGCCCCATGACCTACTTACCCCCTAAAGACTCCCACCTCCAAACACCGCCTGTAGCAGAAGAAAAATAAGTTCCCCTCTATTCTAAGTTCTAGGCTGTGGCCCTTAGACAGATCAACAAGAGAAAAGCAGAAGGTGAACGCGTGTAACTCGTGTGTACAGGGGAGCACCTAGCAGAAGATGAGTAACTCCCAGAGTGGCTTAGAACTCAGGCTTAAAGACCACGTCCAGCTAAAGACAAAAGAAAGAAGGGTGCGCGGGAGGTGACAGGGAAACGCAGAAGACAAGTAAGGTGCCTGTGCAGGTTACACCCCAGTCCGCTTCACTGACACGCATTTCTCCTGATTTCCTCACCCACGTCCTCCTGGGACAGAGAGAGTTCCTTTACGCGGGTAGCTTTCCCAGGTGAAAGGGTAAGCCTCTGCCCTGTTCCCAGAGCTTCTCCCAAAGGAGTGGCATGTCCTGTCACCTTTCACACCTCACTGGGGCTGCAAACATTCAGACCATAACAGTCCTACTGGCTTAGCTGGGGCCACACCTGGCTGTAAGTGATGCTAGAAATGCAGTCATCATTCTGGGTCCTTTACCTGCCAAGCATTTCAAGCTCTATAAAAAAAGGGGGCAGAGAGTGGGCGTTAGGAGACAATTAGCAGTTTGTTCTGAATGATGAAGAGAGATTTGTGTTTCAGAGAAGTAAGGCACGTGGTGGGCAGGGGAGAGGTTGCAGAGCACAGCTCTGGGGACTGACCGAGAAGGGCCACAGAGTCAGGGGTCACTTGAGGTCTGGACTCAGAAACAACAACAAGGGCCGAGGAAGCTGGGTGCCCACGGACGCCCACCCAGCAGCACCGGCGCACAGATGGGGCCGCGGAGGCTGGAAGGGCTCTAGGAGGCACCTGGCCAGAGCTCCTGATCCAGAGTCAGAACTGTGCACAGGTGCCTCGGCCTGGGTGGGCCTCCTTTACTCTCCAGCTCCTGGTGGCAGTGCCTCTCGGACTCCCAGGGTGGGACGTGGCACCCGCCTCCTGCCAATGTTAATGAGGGCACATTTCCTCACTATAGGGAGTTGCTTCAGACACCAACAGCCTCCAAAACGCAAGCGTTTGCTCCCAAGAGCTGCACCGGTGGATGCTGAGGGAAGGGGTAGGGGCAGCCCCCGGCCCAAATTCACAAGCGCCAGGTGAGGACCGGGAAGGTGGATGTGGGCAGGCTGGGCAGCTGGACAGACGGGATGGGTCAGGGAGGTCGGGGCAAGTGTTCCTGACGGTCGAGTTGCAAAGGAACATGACAGTGAGACACGGACAGACGTTCAGGGCACAAGACCAGCACCCGGACACGCTTGGGTTGAAAACATGCCCACGCTATGGGCGGCGTGCAGAGGCTGGGGTGCTCTGGGAGCTCAGTCCCCAGAGGAAGACAGAGGACACACTCCCAGGAAAGAAGACCTGCTGGTCCTGCCCCATCCCCACCTGGTCCCTGGAGGGCTCTTCCCACCCCTCCCCCACCCCGACCTGTCGCCCTGCGGTCACTGGACCCTCTTCCTCCCTGGACACACTGGCTGGTGGCTGCATCCCCCTCTGTCCATGGCTCCTGCAGGGCCCCTCAGCTGTGCCTCTTCCACGGGCCCAGGCCGGGTGAGTAACCTCCTCCAGGTACCCACCACCTCCTACTGCAGTCAGTACCACCACCCACACCTCTGCGCACCTGCCCTCACCCCTCACTACAGACAACGGAAAGTAGATCATGACACTTCCTGCTTAAAATTCTTCAGTGGACTGCCTTGCTTCTGAGCTGGTGAGAAACTAGGGGCGCCTGAGTAAATTGACTCCGAGTACGACGTATTCTTTAACGCACTGCTATCTCACAGAGTGGAGGCAACGTCTCCAAGGACCCAACTCTGGAGAATGTTCCATGTGCCCTTGAGAAAAATGTGTATTCTGCTCTTGTTGGGGGGGTGTCCTATGTATGTCTGTCGGGTCGCAGTGCTCTATAGCGCCGTGCTAGTCCGCTGCTTCCGTGCTGACCTTCTTTCTGGGTGTTCTATCCACTATCGAAAGTGGGGTATTAAAATCGCCTATATTATGGTATGCTGCCTGTTCCTCCAATTCTGTCAGTGTTTGCTTCATATATTTAGAAGCTCTGATGTTTAGCATATGTACATTTATAATTGTTATCTCTTCTTGGCAAATTTACCCTTTTATCATTGTGACAAGTGACAAGAGACATTATATTATCATTATTATAATCATATAATGTTCTTCGTCTCTTGTAACAATTTTTTACTTAAAATCTATTTTGTGTGATATTAGTACAGCTACCCCTTCTCTCTTTTGGTTACAAATTGCAGGTAAAATCTTCCATCCTTTCACTTTCAACCTGTGTGTCCTTAGGTTGAGAGTCAGTCTTTTGTAGACAGCATATAGTTGTATTCTACTTTTTATCCATCTGCCAATCTATGTATTGTGATATGGGAATTTAATTCATATTAATACATATTTATACATTATTTTTTCAATAACATTTTTATGCATTTGCCATTTAAGTCATGTAGGAAATAAAAAGTGGAGTTGAGAATCAAAAATACAACAATATTGGCTTTTATATCAGCCTGTGTGTTTACCCTTCACGTAGGTCTTTACTTCTTCCTATGGCCTCTGGTTATTGTCTAGTGTCCTTACATTTCAACCTGAAAGACTCCCTACAGCATCTTTTGTAGAATGGGTCTAGTGGAAATGAACTCCCACTGCTTTCGTCTACCTGGGAATAGCTTACTTTCTCCCTTATCTTTTAAGCACAGTTTTGCTGGATGTAGAATTCTTGATTGGCAGGTTGTTGTTTTTTTCTTTCAGTACTTCAAATACGTTATCCTACTGCCTTCTGACTTCCATGGCTTCTAATGAGAAACTGGCTATTAATCTTACTGAGAATCCCTTGTAAGTGATAAGTCACATCTCATTGCTTTCAAGATTCTCAGTCTTTGCCTTTTGAGTTTGATTATGATGTGTTTCAGTGTGGATCTCTTTGACTTTACCCTACTTTGAGTTCATTGAGCTTCCTGGATTTGTAGATTCATATTTTTCATCAACTTATACACCATGACCAAGGGGAATTTACTCCAGGAATGCAAAGATAGTTCAACATAAGAAAATCAATCAATGTAATGTATCACATTAATAGAAAAATATATACACACTCACACAAGTATATCTGTTAGATACTTGCATGCTCTGACCTGTACACTGGACTCCAGTCTGTGCTTTCTCTACTGAGGGCCATGGGGTGTAGAGGCATTCTCAGGTCATGCCTTAGCTGTTTGCCTACGTATCCGTGCAGACTATCCCAGATGGTTATGTTAAAGCTGATGGCATATCAGTGCCCTCAACAAGGTAAAACTTCTTTCTGTGTGGGAGTCTGGCCAGACTGCTAAGGGCTGGTATGATGCTACATGGTCACACCTTCCCGTCTGATCTAAGTGCTCATCACTCCTGGGGTCCTGCCGCAGCTAGTCTTTGTTCTGTGGTTGTGGTTGTTGTCTTATTGAACACCACGATGTTAGTTCCAGGTGCACAACACAGTGACTTGGTATTTGTATGCATTATGAACTGATCACCATTATAAGTCTAGTTACAACCTGTCACCAAAGATATTACGTAGTTATGGACTATATTCCCCACACTGTACATTTCATCCCCGTGACTCACTTATTTTATAATGGGAAGTTTGCTCCTCTTAACTTCCGTCACCTATTTCACTCATTCCCTCACACTCCTCCCCTCTGGCAACCTGTTTGTTCCCTGTATTTATGACTCTGTTTCAGTTTTGTGATGTTTGTTCATTTGTTTCATTTTTAAAGTCCTCATATTATAAGTAAAACCATACAGTATTTGTCTTTCTCTGACGTATTTCACTCAGCATACCCTCTAGTTCCATCTGTGTTCTCACTAATGGCCAAGATATCATTCTTTTGATGGCTGAGTAGTATTCCACTGTATATAAAAACAACACATCTTCTTTATCCATTCATCTATTGATGGGCACTTTGGTTGCTCCCACATCTTGACTGCTGTAAATAATGCTGCAATGAACATACAGGTGCATGTATTTTGTTCAATTAGTGTTTTGTTTTCTTTGGTTACACACCAAGAGTAGAACTTCTGGGTCACATGGAAGTTTCTCTTTTTAATTTTTTGAGGAATCTCCATACACTTTTCCATAGTGGCTACACCAATTTACACTCCCACCAACAGTGCACAAGGCTTCCCTTTCCTCCACATCCTCACCAACGTTTGTTATTTGTAGTCTTTTTCACAATAGCCATTCTGACAGGTGTGAGGTGCTACCTCATTTGTGGTTTTGATTTGCATTTCCCTGATGGTTAGTGATGTTGAGCAGCAGTGCCTGCTGGCCATCTGTATGTCTTCCTGGGAAAAATGTCTACGCAGATACTCTGCCCATTTTTTAATCTGTTTTATTCTTTTTTTTTTTTTTTTGATGTTGAGTTGTCTGAGTTCTTTGTATAGTTTGGAATATTAACCCTTTATTGGATACATTATTTGCAAATATCTTCTCCCATTCAGTAGGTTACCTTTTCATTTTGTTAATAGTTTCCTTAACTGTACTTTTTAGTTTCATGTAGTCCCATTTGTTTATTTTTCTTTTGTTTCCCTTGCATTGAGACAGATCAAAAAATTATTGCTGAGACCAACGGCACAGAGTGTACTGCTTGTGTTCTCTTCCAGGAGTTTTATGGTTTCAGGTCTTACATTTAAGTCTGTAATCCATTTTTTTTTTTTTTTTTTTGCGGTATGTGGGCCTCTCACTGTTGTGGCCTCTCCCATTGTGGAGCACAGGCTCCGGACGAGCAGGCTCAGCGGCCATGGCTCACGGGCCCAGCCGCTCCACAGCATGTGGGATCTTCCCAGACCGGGGCACGAACCCGTATCCCCTGCATCGGCAGGCGGACTCTCAACCACTGCGCCACCAGGGAAGCCCCTGTAATCCATTTTGAGCTAACTTTTGTATATGGTGGAAGAAAATGTTCTAATTTCCTTCTTTTGCGTGTAGCTCTCCAGTTTTCCCAACAACCACTTAGTGAAGGGGCTGTCTTTTCCCCCTTGCATAATATATTCTTCCCTCCTTTGTCACAGATGAATTGACCAAATAAGTATGGGTTTACTTCTGGGTTCTATTCTGTTCCACTGATCTATGTGTCTGTTTCTGTGCCGGTACCATAATGTTTATTGCAGCTTTGTAGTATAGTTTGAAATCGGGGAGCATGACACCTCCAGCTTCGTTCTTCCTTTTCAAGATTTGCTTTGGCTATTTGGAGTCCTTATGTTTCCACAAGTTTTAGAATCATTCGTTCTAGCTCTGTAAAAAAAAAAAAAAAATATGCCGTTGGTATTTTGATAGGGATTGCATTTAATCTGTAGATTAACTTGGGTAGAATGATTATTTTAATATTAATTCTTCCAACCTATGAGCATGGAATATCTGTTTGTGTGTTGTCTTCAATTTCTTTCATCAATGTCTTATAGTTTTTCAAGTACAGGTTTTTTATCTCCTTGGTGAGATTAATTCCTAGGTATGTTATTCTTTTTTTGATGTAATTGTAAATAGGATTGTTTTCTTAATTTCTCTTTCTGGTAGTTCATCGTTAATGTACAGAAATGCAACAGATTTCTGTATATTAATTTTGTATCTTTCCATTTTAGTGAATCTGTGTATTAGTTCCAATAGGTTTTTGGTGGAATCTTTAGGATTTTCTACATATAGTATCACGTCATTTGCCAACAGTGAGAGCTTTACTTCTTTTCCAATTTGGATGCCTTTTATTTATTTTCCTTGTCTGATTGCTGTGGCTAGTACTTCCAATACTACATTGAATAAAAATGACAAAAGTGGGCATCCTTGTCTTGCTCCCGATCTCAGTAGAAATGCTTCCAGCTTTCACCATTGAGTATACTATTAGCTATGGGCCTGTCACATATGGTGTCTGTTCTGTTGACGTGTGCTCAATCTATACCTGCTTTGTTGAGGGTGTTGATCATAAACGGATGTTGAATTTTGTCAAAAGCTTCTACATCTACTGAGATGATCATGTTTTGGGGTTTTTTTTATTCTTCAGTTTGTTAACGTGGTGTGTATCACATTCATTGATTTAGATATTGAATCATCCTTGCATCCCTGGGATAAATCCCACTTGATCATGGTGTACGATCCTCTCAATGTTGAATTCATTTGCAAATATTTTGTCCAGGATTTTTCAAATTCACTTGCAAATATTTTGTACGGGATTTTGCATCTATGCTCATCCGTGACATTGGCCTGTAATTTTCTTTTTTTGGAATATTGTTGTCTGGTTTTGGTATCAGGGTGATGCTGGCCTCACAGAGTAAGTTTGGAAGTGTTCCTCTCTCTCCAATATTTTGGAATAGTTTCAGAAGAATATGCGTTCTTCTTTAAATGTTTGTTAGAATTCACCCATGAGGTCATCTGGTCCTGGATTTTGTTTCCTGTGGGCTTTCTGATTACTGATTCAATTTCATTACTGGTCATCTGTCTTTTCATATTTCCTATTTCTTCCTGATTCAGTCTTGGGAGATTGTACATTTCTAGGAATCTATCCATTTCTTCTAGGTTGTCCTTTTTATCGGTGTATCATCATTTATAGTCATCTCTTACAATCTTTTGTATTTCTGTGGTGTTGGTTGTAACTTCTCCTTTTCCATTTCTGATTTTATTTGAGCCTCCTCTCTTTTCTTCATCTTTTCTTCTCTCTCTCTTTCTGCTCTTTTTCTTTCCTTCTACTAGCTCTGGGGTTTGTTTGCTCTTTTTTCTAGTTTTTTTAGGTGAAAGGTTAGATTGTTTATTTGAGATTTTTCTTGTTTCCTGAGGTAGGCTTGTATCACTTTAAACTTCCCTCTTAGAATTGCATTTGCTGCATCTCATAGATTTTTGGATCATTGTGTTTCCACCTTCATTTGTCTTCAGGTATTTTTTTTAATTTCCTTTTTGATTTCTCCAGTGACCCACTGGTTGTTTAGTAGCACACTGTTTAGCATCCATGTGTTTGTGTTTTTGCAGTTTCTATTCTCATGGTTGCTTTCTAGTCACATACTGTTGTGGTTGGAAAAGATGCTTGATATGATTTCAATTTTCTTAAATTTTTGCAGACTTGTTTTGTGGCTTAGCATGTGATCGAAATTGGAGAATGTCTTGATTATCTGCAAAACTTCATTTCTCCTTCAAATCTGAATAACAGCTTTACTAAGTAGAGTATTCTGAGTTGTACGTTTTTTCCTTTCGTCACTTTAAATATATCATGCCACTTCCTTCTGGCCTGAAGAGTTTCTGCTGGGCCACACACAGGCCCAGAAGAAATGGTGATGGGTCAATGCTGGTATCTGGGAGGCAGGTGGTCTGCAGCCCCAGGTGTGGGGGTTAGAAGGGCTCTGAGCCTTCTGTGAGTCTGCACGGTGAGGGGAGAGAGAGGACAGGGGTTGAGAGAGGGCTCTGTGAGTTCACCATGGGGGCAGACTGGAGCAAGTTTACAGATGATAAGGACCAAGAGAGGTGAGGGTGAAGACACCGGTGAGTAAAAGGTGACGAGGCCAATCCCGGGGCTGAAGCAGAGTGGGCCTGGTGGGGGAAGCCCCCATGGCTTTGGGGAGTCCTGATGGTCTAGGCCTCTCCAAGAGGCAGGGCTTTGCTAACAGCATCTCCTCTTGTCATGAAATGTGCATCTTTACTAATTACTTCAGTCTCACAGAGTGATTATTAGTTCCACATTTCAGGGAAAACTTTATGTCAGCACATCAGATAGGTTTCACTGAACAAAATTTAAGAGGTCCCAGCTCTGTTGTGGGTGCTGGAGACACAAGAGAAAACAGAACAACGCCGGAGGGAGAGGCACACGGACAGACACGGTGCAGGGTTACAGGCACGCAGGAGGGCCTTGGTGCCTCCGGTAACACCTCCCACTCCGCCCAAGGATCCGGAGGGAATGGCACCGTGTGGAATGGTTTACAAATGAATAAAACCAATGCTAGTTTCTAAAAATAAGCACGTTTACATCATTTCTCCATTGATTTACTTCAGACTAGATACAATTTACTTCACCTTAATGTGTTTTAGTTAGTATTACTGCAACCCATAATTTACATCCGCAATCCGTAATCACACCTAACATCTCTGTCCCTCTACACCAAGTGTTCTGGACAAATCATCGGGCTCTTAAAGGCAGTATTTATAGGAAAACTCAACTTAGGTACCCCTTAGGGAAATGTGTGTAAGGATCAGATCTCCAGCTGTGTGGTTTTCTAAAATGGGGCACACTTTGGCCGCAGCTGTGGCTGTCTTGCCGTTTTCAGAGCTGGGAGACGAGGAGGCTGTTGTAATTGCTGACCCCCCTGTGAGCATGTGAGACTGGATAATATATGGAATGCAAAAAAAAAAAAAATCATCAAAAGTAAAAAAAAAAGGGGCACATAATCACCAATACACTTTTAGAATTCAAAGTCAGAACTTAGCCTATACAAATAGCTCTGCATTCATTTAGTCTCTATAAAAGTGAGGTAATAGGTGACACACCTTAATTTTCTTTTTCTTTTGTTTTTTTTGGCCACACCATGCTGCAAGTGGGATCTTAGTTCCCTGACTAGGAATTGAACCTCCACCCCCTGCAGGGGAAGCATGGAGTCTTAACTACTGGACCGCCAGGGAAGCTCCCCCCCACCTTTTTTTTGCATCTTAATTTTAAAATCTGACAAAGATTAGTTCAACACAAAAATCCAATTAAAAAAACCGGTTTTCAATAAATTTCAATTAATTATACTGATCATAAATGATTTTTATTAAGGAATGCATAGTCTTGTGATTCAAAACCAAATATTTTAAAAGAATGATTTACCTGATAATGATATGAAAGTATTGTTTAAAATTGTACTAAAAAGCAAAAGACATTTAGAAGAACTTGTCTCATTTTAGAAAACATAGACTTTAAGGATTAAAAGTAACTTTCCAAACACATTGCGAGAATTAAAAGCTCACGTCACAGAAACTTTCCAAACACATTGCGAGAATTAAAAGCTCACGTCACAGAAACGTTTAATAACAAACATCGACCAACGGTTTACAAGTTGTACAATAAATAAAAAAGCCTCCTAGTTTTTTTCCTCACCAAAAAAACATGAACTGATGAAATAACAATAGAAAGTTGACATTAATTTCTGAAGAAAAGGCACATCCAGGCAAAAGAGTCAAGGCGATTTGTAAAACGCAGAGTTACATGTACACGGTGCATAATCACTGCACGCAGAGGCGGGTTCCGGGAGACTCTGAGGTCCGGGAATGCGGTGCCAGCTCCGGCCGGTCGCCTGGCCGCGGTCCTCAGAGGCTGGACCTTCTCTCGGGCCGCGGTGCACACCTAGCAACGGCCGCTCGCCAAAGCAGCGGGGCCAGGAGGAGGCTGAGCGTGGTCACACTCAGGATGAGGAGGTACACCTGCCGGGGGCGGGGCGTCAGCGCGGCCAGGGGCGTGTCTCCACATCACGGTGTGCGAGCCTCTGGTGCCCGGACTGGACAAGGGCGCCCCCTTCCCCAAGAGGCTCCGGGGACTGGGGCGCCCCCCACCCCCACCCCAGCCCTACTCTCCCTAACAACCCCACTCCGCCAGCCGGGCAGAAACTCACCTCCCGAGAGATGACACGTGCTCTGCGTGCCCGGCTCCCCAGGACCAGAGAGAACTCGCTGACCTGGGCCAGCCCCGCGGCCACGATCCACTTGATGTACTGGCTGGGGTTGGGCAGCAGCAGAGACAGGACCAGGGCTGCCAGGGCGAACTGCCAGAGCGGCAGGTCACGCTCTGCCAGGCCGGGCCCGGAGCACTGCCCGCAGGAAGCAGGTTGGGTCCGGGGCGGGGAGGCCGCCCCAGCACCGCGCGGGAGGACGCACGGAGACACCCCGGGGAAAACCAAGGCCCTCCCGCCAAGCGAGTATCGTGCAGCGTTCAGAATGGAAACTTTGTTTTCAACGCAATGTAAAGAAAGCGCGGAGGAAAGCAGCCTGCGGCGGGCAGTGCAGTTCAGCCGCCATCGGGGCGCCGCCCCTTCTCATCCGCAAAGCCAGTGGCCACCGCCCAGGCCTCGCCCACTCCCAGAATCCCATGCTGACACGGGCACCTCAACAATTTGTAGTCACAGAGATCAGACAAGTGGAAAGTGGCAAAATAGTTCTCAGTGGCCGTTAAAGTGTACGTTTGTGTCACCAGAACAGGGTTTGCGGTTCTTTAGACTCACTTAGAAGTCAAATTACAGAGCAAGGGTGTCACTGGAGGATCCAGAGAGCAGTTTCTCCAGTCCCAGCTTCTGAAACCCCCATTTTCAACACAAACTCTGAGATGAAGGGCCATCCCGATCCAAGAAGCCCCAGCTGCCAGGCTGCGCTGGGCGGGGGGTATACACAGGCAGGAAGCGAGGCATGTGGTGTGACAGGTGAAAGCAAAGGCAGGGTGGACTCACAAGCAGGGGCCCTACCTTCATGGCCACCACCGAGAGCGTGAGGGCCAGCAGCACGGCGAGCTCGCGCAGCACGAAGGTGGGGAACACGTGAAGGCCTGAGGGACGGGGACGGGCGATCATCCGGGCTGGGCGGCTGGCCTCCCTGCTACCCCTACATCCACAGGCTCCTCCACCGGGACGGGAAGGGGCAGGGTGTCTCCCACCCACTCCACCCCGAGACCCCCAGCAGAGGGCCGGGTGACTCGGTGCTCCCCACCCTGTTTCCACGGGCTTCAGAACCTGCCTCTCGAGGAACCCAGAGTCTCTGGGGCTCTTGGACCCACTGAGCAGTGCAGGGTGTGAGCGAGAGGCCAGATGGCTGTGCTGTGACCGCGAGCGGGACTGCCCCCCTCCATGGGGTCATTCCCAGGGCAGCAGCCTTGACACACTAGTTTGATTTTTTTGTATTAAAATTAGAATTTCTTCCTGCACTTGGTGTGGACGTGCTGAAGTGGGCCTGCCACCCTGCTGAGCGGTGGACCCTCAGGACCACCAGTCAGGAGCCCCCGTCCCTCAGCTCAAACCTTCCCTCCTTCTAAGGGAGAGTCCCTCAGACCCTAGCCGCCACAGGGACTGTTTTCGCGGCACAAGCTAAGTAGAAACACGTGTGAGCAGATGAGACCCAGTGGGAGTGTCACCCCTGGAGGAGGAGGGTCACCTATGGACGCGAAGAACACGATGGCCAGGAAGTCGCGGACGGGCTCCATGCAGGACACGACCTCCTCAGCGACCACATGGCCCTGGGAGGACACCAGGGCTCCGGCCAGGAAGCAGCCCAGCTCCATAGACACGTCCAGGAGCTCGGTGACCTGAGGGGAGGAGGACACAGGTCACCTGCCAGCGTCTCTGCTGAGGACACACGAGAGGGCCTCTCGGACGCGGCGGGATGTCCCCATAAAACTGCGACAAGCCAGCTTCCCTGCCCCCGCCCAGGCCTCTGCGGTGTCCCAGGAGAACCCCACAGAAGGCACGGCAGTGGACGTCAGCTCACTGACCATGAGCGAGAGGAAACGGTCATACAACAGTTGCAACCATCGTTCGTGTAGGCTGCTGCGGACGTTTTGAGTGAGACTATTTTCCAAGATCTAAGCATTCGTGACACACTTTCTTTACCCTGAATCAATAAACAGCCCGACTCCCCCGGCATTAAACACGTGGCGCACAAAACTATTTCCCCACCCCCACCCCCGCCGGCGTCTAGAGGAAGGAAGTGGACACGGCGTTTAACTTGGGGAGGTAAATCCAGTGACGAGAACAGCAAAGACAGACGGACAATGTTCCAGGAAGCCCCACTGACGACTGTGTCAGAGCCCATCAGATGCCTGGGAGCGGATCCGACACAGGGCTCGCTGCCGCCACACACACGACACACGCCGGGCAGCGCGGACACGGACACAGGGAACCAAGGGCGCCTAGCGTTACAGGAACAGTCACAGAACTCCCTGTGCCTGGAAGCCGACCAGCCGAACCCATCCCCGTGACCCAGGAGACCACGACCAGACAGCCTGCGGAGAGGAGGCCGGGCTGGCCGGCCGCCTGCCTGGGGACAGCAGGGCGTCTGGGCCACCCATGCTCCGCCACGCGGCTTCTGTGCTGTGACCTTCGACTTCGACTTCACGGGGTGAGGAGGCGCTCGTGGAGAACAGGCCCTGACCACGGCCATCCACCCCGCACTGACTCGCCTCCCATGGACGGCAGGTCTCAGTGAGAAAAGAAAGCGGTGCGTTTCCAGAGGACAACACAGAGCATCTCCGTGAGCTGGAGCCGGAAAACACGTGTCACGCAGGACCCTGAAGTGCTGCCCTTAAAGAATGACCACGGCACCACGCTACAATTAGGAACTTCCGTTCAAAACAACGTCGTCAAGAGAGTGAAAGGCAAGTCACGAACTGCAAGATATTAGCAAAACTGTGTCTGACAAGGAATATTATTCAGCCGTGGAAAGGAATGAAGCACTGACATGCGCTACAGCTTGGGGTCAGCCTCTGAAACATGCTGGTCGGGGAGGAGGGCACAGCCACCTGGGGAAACCAGCCGCGGTCACGCAGGCCCACACGGCCTGGGCCTAGACCCGCACATGCAGCCTCACTCCCACGGCCCGGAACGTCTAAGCACAGAGGGCGCGAGTGAGCGGAGGCCTGGGGCGCTACACACCTTCCCCAGCGCCCAGCACCTGCAGCAGGTGCTCAGGAGACACGGGCCGCGGTGCGAGGCTGCTTCAGCTCAAGTGCCACTGGGTGGCAGCACGAAGCGCCGGGTCGGAGCGCTCTGCTGGGTGTCATTCCAGAGAGGACACTCCAGATGGGGTGGAGCAACGCACAAAACTGAAGTCGGTCACATACGTGAACGGCTCTGAGCAAAAGCAAACCTCAGTCTTCTCCCAAGATTACGAGACACTAGCAGGCAACGCAACTGTGTAAGGAAGTTGTTTTCCTCAGTGTCCTTTATAGGATTAAACTTTTCTCTTGACCTAACTGTAGGCTCACGTGCAGTTCTACGAAGTCATCCAGAGACCCCCGGTACCTTCCCCCGGGCTCCCCCACGGCAGCATCTTCCCAAGTCACAGCACGAGGTCACAGCACGAGTCCTGTGGGTGTGACACCGTGGAGCCACGTGGGCTGCCCGTGACCTCCGGGGTCCTCCCCACCACCCTCCCTCCTCAGCACCCGGCCAGCGGCCTTCCCCCATCTCTGATCTGTCTTCACGAACTGCACGGAAGTGGAGTGACACAGCTCCTGACCTTGGGGACTGGCTTTTCGAGTCAGCACAGCTCTCCGGCGACTCATGGACCCACGGTTCAAAGCTGGGTGGCCGCCCTGGCGTGGAGGGCCGTGGCTGGCTGAACTACGCGCCTGAGGAAGGCCATCTGGGCGGTCTGGGCCGATGGGAGTACAGCTGTTGTCACGCTCACACGTCAGTTTCCACATGAACACGGGTCTTCACTTCTCCGGCGCACGTCAAGGGGCGCAGCTCTTCCGTGCAGGTGATGCCCCCAGAGCTGGGACTGTTTACAGGGTCTCCGGCCCCTCCCCTGCTCTCCCATGAGAAGCCTGTCCCTTAACTGGGACGGCCGCCTCCAAAACAAGCCTCTATGGTGAGCTTTTCACGTTACAGCGAAAGAACTTATGCTGCTGACTAGCTTGTTCTCATCAAACAGAACAAAAAGTCGTTTTAAACTGTGATTCTTGCTTCGGATGCAATGCGTCTAAGACAGACTCGCACGGTTTCACACTCACAAACACCATCCCAGCAGAGAGCCTAGAGCGCGGGCAGAAGTGCCAGGCAGCACGACTGTGCACGGATAAAAACACCCACAAGTGTCTCACGTATGCCAACTGCTAGTAAAATGAAAGAAAAAGGACCAATCACAAGCTCTCGGTGAACAGAGGATAAGTCAGGCGATGTAAGTGGCGGGCATTTGGGGCCTTACCGTCAGCATGAGGAAGGTGAAAGCGGAGACTCCAAGGATGAGGACCTCCTTGTTCCCCTTGCTCTCCGCGTGCAGCCTCCGGCAGTACGGTCCCACGAGGTAGGTCCTCACGACAAGACAGAAGAGGAGAACCGCAGCAAGCGAGAAGAGGACCTGCCCTACCAGGCCCAGGACGCGCAGGATCTCCATGGCGACGCTGGGAAAGAGAGGGAGACGCCCGATTCTCCTCAGAATACACTCAAGTCCAACAAAATGACCTTTCATTCCTTTCTAACATTACAAAGTAAATGACCCAAATCGCAGACATTTTCATTTCTCAATGTTAGAATAAAATCCATCAAATATTAACCTCAGAAATTAAGTTACTTGAATCGAACATGGACGCTGAATTGTGTTGCAATTAATACTTTGGAGTAAGTACATTTTATAGGATGTAATGACTCGTGACTGACAGCTTATGTGTCTCCATCGATGACAGATGATAAAAGTCCTCACTGGGGATTAACCCCCATTTGAAATTCTTCATAAGGCAACAGTCGCTCTGTAACACGACACTGCAGGCTCCCCACCAAAGCATGACTGGGGGATGCCAGCGACTTTCAGAAAAGCCTTCCCTTATCCCAAGCCAGAACTCTGAATTTTCTGTTATTTAGTCATGGAGAAAAGGGTTCTGCACGAAGCCCTTTTTAGAATATGCCATTCAGATCTCAATATATTGTTAAGATCTCAACCTAATGACTTTCACAAGATAGGCACTATTGTGCATCTGTCGTGTTTATGGTAACATACATAGTTTTTAACCCCAGTTCCCCATCACATTTAGGAAACCCTTCAGTCCAAAATTCTGGTTTAAGAGCTCTTGATGGAAGAATATCAATCAGGTTTTGCTAAGAGAGGACTCACCCCTGCAGCCAGGCCTAGACCAGCAGCCCAGACACATCCCAGGTGTGTGATGCCTCAGGATGTCAGAGCAGAGCCTCTGTGAACACACACGGCTAAGGCTCAGGATGACAGCCCAGGGGAGAAGGCGGGGTCTGTGGCCTCGGCAGGAAGAGAAACCTGCTCGAAGTCCCAGCCAGGCCCCCAGAGCCCGGCAGCTGACGCCGAACACCTCACCCACCGCACGCGGTGGGGCTCCACCACCCGCAACCCGGACCCGGGCCTCAGGGCCGGCACCGGGCGCCCCTTCCCCAGCTGCCCTCTTCCCCCTGTACCCCAGTGACCCCTGACTCATCCCATTCAATTGGCTGCAGAGGCCAAAGCAACACATGGGGATGCGGTCTGATGTCCATGACCCGAGGGCCGGGGCCACGTCTCCTGGGCTGGACCCGGGAATGGATCGTCCAGGCTTAGCCACACTGGGGGCGGCCTGTGGGGGAGCTCGTGCGCCGTCCACGTCCACCCTTGACAGACGGCCCTGCCCAACAGGGAGAGGCGCCCCCGGACTTCCTTCCGTGGGGGGCAGGGGCCGGGGTGCTCTCCCACCCGCTTTTGCTGAGCTAGCCGCTCTCAGCGCTCACCTATCTGTTAACTGCGTTAGTCTCATTTTTCTCATTGATTTGTAGATCTTCATGAAATGAGAAACTTAACCCTCTGTCTTAAAATCAACTATACTTCGAGTTTAAACAATAAGACAGAACGTGTACACACATCTCTTTCCTATTTGTCTTTGGCCTGCTTACCTAATGTCTTCCTGTACATGTATGTGCATGTACACGTGTGTGCACACATGTATGTGTATATGTATGTGTGCAGGTCTGTGTGTGTGTATCCATGCGTGTGCGCGGGTGGATGTGTGTTTGTGTGTGCACGGACACGTGCGTGTATTTAAACATTCAAAGTATGAAACTTCAGTGACACGGATCGCATTTCTTGTTCTTTGTGGCTTCTGGAATCTGTGTTCTGCCTGAATGTCTTCAATGTTTAGTAATACATTCATCCATACTTTCTTCTAGAACTTTCATGGTTTTGCAAGATTTTAATCCTAGTAAAATCTGAATTACTGTATTTTTTATCATAGTTCCTGTGTTCTGTCCGTTACCTGTGAGATACCTGGAGGGAAGAAGGGAATTCCTTCCTTCAGGAAAGATCACGACGAGTTCCGAGGAAGCTGAATTAACAGGCAAAGCTTATACTAACACTACTATTGATCTTATTTAATAGTTTTCACTATAAGTTCTCCCTGGTTATCAAAACTGGAAAAGAGGTTTTCCCAAATTATACAGAAAAGTAAATAAACAATAAAATCACCGTAATCTACTCCTGTACTGGACACTGTGATACACATTTCTAGCCCCCATCTTCTTACGCAGTTAAAATAATACTGTATGTAATTTTTAACAGCTTTATTGATACATGTCTCATTTCACACAATTCACCCGTTTAAAGTATACAATTCAACGGCTTCTAGTCAGAGAGTTGTGCCACCACCACAGTCTCAGAACGTATTTCATCCCTGAGAGAAAAAGCCTGAACCCCTTACACTCACTCCCCAAGCCCAGCCCCCAGCACCACCAACCTGCTGTCTCCATGGATCTGCCTGTTCTGGACGTTTCATATAAACAGAATCGTTTGTGGGAACCATGGTGTGGCCTTTGGCGTCTGTCCTCAGGGCTCATCCACGCTGTAGTGTGTGTCAGCGCGTCATTCCTTTTTATGGCTGAATAACATTTCACTGTATCTTTTATTTACCTGACCATTAGCTAATGGATATTTGAGTTGTTTCCACGTCTTAGCTATCATGACTAATGCTGCCGTGAACATTCACGCACAAGTTTTTTTTTTTACTGTGGTAAAATATTCGTAACATAAAATTTACCACCTTCCCCATTAGTGTGTAACTCATGGCACGAGGGGCATTCACGTGGCTGTGCCGCCTTCGCCCCCCCCAAAGGTGACACCTGTGGACAGGTGTTTCCATTCCTGTGGGGTACACACCCTGGAGCAGAAGAGCTGAGTCACATGGCAGCTCCATGTTTCTCCTTCTGAGAAATACTATATGTGGTCTTGACTCTTTTTTACAACCTAACACAACGCAGGGCATTTTCCCATGTCATTAAAATTCTCGGTAAACATGGCCTCTCATGAAAAAACGGGAATTAAGTCAACAGGACCAGTACCAGTACTGGATGAATTTTTAAATTAGGAAGATAAAAAGAAAGGCTTTCCTAGTCTTCTGCCTGAGCCGTACCTGTCCGCCTGGCGGGGGCCTGGCTCCCAGGTGACGCCCGCAGCTCCCAGGGGCCCGGACACTCTTGGCCGCGGTTCGGATTCTGCCTGGGAAAGGGGGCTCCCACCTCTCCCGGGAAGGGCTTACTGTACATCCCAAACAGAACTCAAACGACTTTCAGCTAAAGTTACAAATCCTTTTTCTGTCTAAATGTTTGTTCAGTTACTTACCCTGAAAATCTGTAGCCAGAAGGACTAATGCGACAAAGGGTCGCTTTTCTGACAGTTAAAGACCTTTGGATCAAAGAAAAATGACAGACAAAGGCCTTCCTGACAAACGGCCTTTAACAGCTGCACATACGAGGGGCGTGTCAGGTGCCTTACGAGTCTCTCCTGTTGACAGCCAGCACACTGTCCAGGTTCCACCTTGTTCCCATCCTACAGGTGAGAACACAGCCTGCAGGGCTGGCAAATGGAGAGCTGGGGTTCCAGGGTGGCCACACACCAGGGCCGGAGCCTTCACCTCTGGGAATCTCAGTTAAAAACCATTCCCTCCTTCTACTTTCCCCGCCAGGCTGAGCTTCCTGAGAGCGGAGAAGAGATCTTGATCACTTTGGATTGCTGAAACTTATTACAATATCTGGCAAAAGGCAAATACTAAAAATACAAAACGCTTCCACCCCGCTGGTCAGCAATGAGGCAGCCTGTCCACGCTCCCCGGACGGGGCTCAGCAGGA
>NW_006793445.1:535570-544843 GCF_000442215.2 Lipotes vexillifer
AGCAGGAAGATGAACACACACACACCCTCAACCACGCCTCAACATGGGGCTGCTGGCTTTAAAAAATAATTAAAGGATCCAGAGACTCATGTTATCAGATATAAAATGTCCAGGATACGACTGGAAATCACTCAGCACACCAAGAATCAGGAAAACCACAACCTGAATGAGACTCCAACATCAAGACCAGTCATCATTAGGGTTATCGACAAAGATTTTAAAGCAGCCACATAGTAAAAATGATTCAATAGCACTTAAAAAATTCTCTTGAAACAAATGAAAAAATAGAAAATCTCAGCAAGAAACAGAAGTTATAAAAAGAAGAATCAAATGGAAATTATACAACTAAACAATATAATAACCCGAGCAAAAACCTTGCTGGATGGGCTGAATAGTAGAGACGACAGAGGATGGGACCAGTGGACGTGAGGACAAACGGACAGAACTTACCCAGTCTGAACAACAGGCAGAAAACAGACCGAAAAAGAAGCGCCTCAGAGCCCCGTGGGACAAGAGAAGAGGCACGTTTGCATCACTGGGGTCCCAGGGGGAGGGGCCGGCGGGACTGAAAAAAACACCTGAGGAAACAACGGCCGAAATTCCCAAACTAGGAATAGACAAGAGACATAGAGCTACAGCTTCGAGAAGATGAACGAACGCCGTAAGAGCAAACCCAAAGGTATCACGGGCCGGAGGTGTGTGTCCCCCCAGAGTCATCTGGAGGTGGGGCCGGTGCTGGGACTAATGGCCTTTATAAGAGAGACCGGAGGGCTCTGCAGCCTGTCCACCTCCCCTACCGTGGAGACACAGGAGAAGACAGCTGCCTGAGAGGACACCAGCACCCGAATCTCCGGCGCCCAGCCCCCGGGACTAAACGTCTGCTGTGTAAGCTGCCGCATCTGTGGTATCTGCTGTAGAGCCCGAACTAAGACACCAAGACACAGCGTAATTAAATTTCTGAAAACTAAAGGCAAAGTCTTGAAAGCAGCCAGAGAGGAGCCACGTGTTCCTTGTGGAGAAACACAGATCTGAATGGCAGCCGGTTTCTCACTGAAGCCGTCGGAGGCCCGGGAGAAGCAGCAGCATTGCCAGGCGCCGGGAGGAAGAAACGTCTGCTGCGGACCAACGCCCAGCGGCCACGTCCTCCAGCGGGAAGGGAGACGAGACTCTCAGATGAGGAAACCGAGAGAACCTGCCATCGGCAGCAGACTAACCATGAAAGCATGACCAGAGCCCTCCAACAGAAAGGAAACAGAGCAGAAGAAACCTTGTACTTGAGAAGGAAAGGAAGGGTCAGTATTTCGATAAACAAATGATCTGAAGCCAGAAAAACAGACCGTGAACTTAAGTACAGCAGCAACCCTACCTGGCGTGGGCGCCGGCTCCCGCCTGGATGAGCGTGGGCAGGACAGCCATGAATAGTCCCAGCTGCACGTCCTGCGTCACCAGCATCCCCAGCAGCACCGCACCGTAGTCAATGTCGCCTGCTTGGGGAAAAGTCACTAAGAGCGTGTGGACTCAAGTCGGTTAACCTCGACACACGCTCAGAACGCGCGGCCACCTACCTTCCTTGTCACTGCGAGCGCTGCCCACAAGGAACTTGGACACCAGGGGTGTGCTCGACAAGGAGAGGCAGGTGGAGATAAAGACGCTCTGGGTGGGTCTGATCTGTAGAAGGTGGCCCCAGAGCAATCCGAAGGCCACCATGAGCAGAGTCATGTAGCAGGGCCCCTGCAGGGAGATCTTCCACACCTGGCAGAGAGCACAGGGGCGTGCACACACCTCAGTGCCTGCGGCCCCGCAGAGCACGTGCACGCCTGCCCAGGAACCGGCCGGCCCCGCAGCAAACACACCAGCGCACCACCACGAAAAGCGGGGGCGGTCACACGTGGTCACCAAGCGCTGGACATGGTTACGGACGAAGCACGCCCTCCACCCTCTCCGCGTCGTGCACCGCCATCCTCAGAACACAGCTGGAGGTGGGGACCCCTCCTCCCCCTCTTCCAGCGGAAACGGGACACACATGAGTGGCTCAGGTGATTCACGAATAAACAACAGTCAGTCGAGGGCGCGAGCATCCTCAGTGACAAGGCCCGGGAAGGACCTCGCAGACTCGGGCGTCTCTGAACTGTCTCTAATCAGGCCTCTAGGAGATTCACAGAAGACTGAGAGGGGCCTGCCAGCAACTGCTGATGCTTCAAAACCCTACCAAGTAACTTCCCACCGTGACAGGGTCACACGGGTGCCCCACAAGGCAGGACAGCCACCGGTACCGCAGGGTGCACTAAAGCTGTCAGTCATTTATCGCTAAGAAATAAAAGTAAAATAAACGTGGACTTACTAGCGTAGGTATCAATGGATATAAACTTTCTGCACGCTGAGCCCATGGGCCTGCCTACGAAGGGGCGGGATGCGCTCCAGGTGCAGGTCAAGGGTCAGGGCCACCAGGCGGGGAGCAGCCAGGCTCGGTGGCACTCAGGGATATTGGAGCTAGGGGACATTAGAGACCCCAGCTCGCCCCAGACCCAAAGGCACCCAACAGGGGCCGGTCCCCACCCAAGCCCCTGCCCTGACTTACGACACACACCTGCTCCCACGAGCCCTGCCTCAGGCTGCATCCCCCAGCGCAAAATCCCCAAAGCATCACAAAAACATATCACATTGATGAGGGCATGCAAACATCATGGTGAATGACATTACTTTCTTATTTAACCCTGAACACCACAGTGCTGGGAAGGATAGCTATGAGGCTCTGGACCCAGAGGACACCTGAATCTTCCCAACCCCTCATAGCCCAGATGAGGACGCGCCAGCTGAGATGGCTGCACCAGGGACGCGGGGGGAACAGACGCTGCCCCTCTGCACTCCTAACCGCAAGGTAACACCGCTGCTTGCTGTGAACGTCTGAACGCACGTGAACACCGAGGGGTCCAGGCTGCGCTTTCACAGGGCTGCCTGGGAAGACCCTCCCGCTCCCGGGAGACCCCACAGGTCCTCACCAGGCCCCTCTGGCCCAGTCACAACACACACCTCAACGGAATTAACAGGAAGAATTCGGCCACTTCCCTTAGGACCAAGAGAAGTGGCCAATTTTCTTTATACTTTAGATTCAGAAATTAACACATGGAGGTGACTGTGCCAGAAGGATGAAAAAGAATACCAGAGTACCAGGAGAAAACCCTGAACTGACTTAGGACACTGTATGAGGAGGAAAACTGACAGGAAGTGAGTCGTCAGTGGATGGACAAATGGAGCTTTAATAGAAAAAAAGGGGGAGGGACTTCCCTGGTGGCGCAGTGGTTAGGAATCCGCCTGCCAGTGCAGGGGACACAGGTTCGAGCCCTGGTCTGGGCAGATCCCACACACTGCGGAGCAACTAAGCCCATGCGCCACAACTACTGAGCCTGTGCTCTAGAGCCCGCAAGCCACAACTACCGAGCCCGCATGCCACAACTACTGAGCCTGTGCTCTAGAGCCCGCAAGCCACAACTACCGAGCCCGCATGCCACAACTACTGAGCCCGTGTGCCACAACTACTGAGCCCACGCACCTAGAGCCTGTGCTCCGCAACAAGAGAAGCCACCGCAATGAGAAGGCTGCGCACCGCAACAGAGTAGCCCCTGCTCGCTGCAACTAGAGAAAGCCTGCGCAACAGCAACAAAGACCCAATGCGGCCAAAAATAAAAATAAATAAATAAATTTATTAAAAAACAAAAAGAAAGAAGAAAAGGAGACTGGGGAGAGGGGTGGGCCGGGCCGGGCACAGCTGCTCCCTGATGGCAGCACAGGCTCAGGCCGAGCTTACTTCCCTTCCTGCAGGAAGCATGCTGGTGGTCAGAGAGGACTTGGAAAGCAACATCCACGGGTGTTTGGCCATTATTTCCTGTGCTTCTGGGCTCCTTCTGTGTCACCACAGTCACATTATATGCTCACTTTTTCTTCTGAAGTTCAGCATTTAACATTATTTTTCTTTGTTATTGCACAGTCTTATAATACTTTTAATGGCTACATAACAGTCCATCCAGCAGCTACATCACAGCTTAACCTTTAGACACTCAGGTTGCTTTGGATCTTTTATAAAAATGCTACAATGAGGAGCTGAGTACCTTTTAGGGGCTAATTTTAAAAACAAAAACCAAAACTTGGGCCTGACTCTGTCCTCTGCCTAGAAACCCAGGAGCAGAACCACAGATGAAGGACGTGAACCTGGCAAGGCTCTCGAATCAAACTGCCGGACTGCTCCCCAGAAGGGGCACGAGCTGTCACTCTCATCAACCTGGTGGGAGGGTGCCCAGTGACCACCCGCAAAGTCACTGAGACCCCTGCTGACTCGACACTAGTGTCCTAGTTAAGTTGGTGGGCAAAACGGGGCCTGGATGGAGCTGCCCCTTCCTGTAACCAGCAGCTTCCCTGTCATTTCCCACACACCCCCATCTGCTTTCTCATCAGCTTTTTCGCTTCTGTGAGCTGTCTGTTCAAACACAAAGTAGCTTTTCATGAATTCACTTCCAACCTAACTCCGTTTCCATTCTCGAATATTCCGACTTTCAAAGTAATCATTCTAAAAGTCAACAAATTTAGGAGGAACTGTTGTCTCCACTACTTTAACATTTATTCATACATACGGTCCTAAATACTATTAACCTTTCAGATATTTTCATCTTACAGTGACACAGCAATAATCAAAATTTGCCACTTATTTAGGAAAACGAGGAGTTTTTCCCCAGAGTAACACACTGAACATTCCATCCCTATGATATTTCGGCCTCTACCAGCGTTGGACCCTCTTGGAGGGACTCAAAAATCAGTAAGTTTGAACAACAGCACTTCTCAGACCTGGTTTGGAATTAGCCACTGAAAGCTAATTTCATTTATTCACTGAATTTTCACTCTTTTTTTTAAAGATTTTATCTTCTGGAGTTTATGTTCCAAAAATAACATCGAACTACAACACCATATTCTACTCTAAACAGATCTAATCTGCTGGGCAAGTCTCCAACGAATGTGGATGGCGATTGCAGGGCATGTTAATCTCAGTGGGGCAATGACACAAGCACACTGGTGGACTCACCTTTCTCAGCTTCTCTGGGGAAAATTCTAAGCCAACGAGGAAGAGAGTAAAGAACACGCCAAATTCTCCCAATGTCTCCACCTGCACAACAGACTGAAAAACAAGAAAGTTTTAAAACCGTGAAACTTAACGTATTTAAGATATCACGTGCACTTCACAGGACCATCTTGTACTGACACACTCAGTGGGACTCCACCAAAAAGCCCAGTATTTCAAACAAACAAACAAACAAGGATCTGAATTTCCTCTATATCTGAGATACTCTGAACTTCCTGATGGTAGTGCCTTTTTTCCTTTTTCTTGAGTAGCCGGAGGAATATTTTTATTATTTTCTAGGAAACAGCTCATGAATTCACCCGCTTTCAAGTTCATTAATTGCCACTGGTACTTCCATTACCTCCTTCCATTAGCTTCCTTTGGGGACGGGGAGGCATTTAACCTGCGTTTAACACTTAACAGGAGTGCTTCAATTTCCTCGGGTCTGGGGGAGACTGAGCGTGGGATTCTCTCCTGGACCCCATCTGGCCACTCCCCACAGGTCCTGACGCAGTGCCCCTCATTTGCTATTTACCATCAACGTCCCGGCACTGCAGTAGACAGTGTTGTTCATACCAGTACATTGGGTCCTACTTATATTATTTACAGTTGAGGTTTGCATTATGGCCACTAACCGTTTGATTTTTTCAGCGTTCCCTGAACACGTGAAAATAGAGTCCAGGCCTTCGTTTGTCGGTGTGCCACCCAGGCCCCGCCGTGCACCTCCTCTGCCTGCTGGCTGTGAACACCACTGATTTGCCCTCTTTCTATCAGCACATTTCCTCCTTTCACTCTCAACCTTCTAGTCACTTTATTTTTATTCAATCTCGTTTGTTGTACTTTTTTTCCTGAGCCCATCTGCAAACCTGTATTTTTTCATAGAGAAGTTTATTCCACATATATTTGCTATAAAACAACGTTTGCTCTCAATTCTTTTGTCTTCTGCTTTTTATGCTTCCTTACTGCTACTATTTACTTTCCCTTTTGAAAATTACGCTGCAACCTGATTCCAAAGTAACATACTTAAACCTACACTGCTTGACTTAGAAAATGAAAGCCTGGTAACTCCCCACTAGGAAAAGATAAATACTGCAGTACAATTATATACAATTAGACTCTCCATTAACCACTCCCACTCTCGGCTAGTGTGATCTTGGATTTTTATTTTGGTAATTTTATCTTGGTATTTTTGTTCGTTGGTTTGGGGTTTTGTTTTGTTTTTGTTTTTTGTTTCTGGACACACCATGTGGCATGCAGATCTAGTTCCCCGACCAGGGATGGAACCCGGGCCCCCTGCATTGGGAGCGCAGAGTCGTCACCACTGGACCGCCAGGGAAGTCCTGATCTTGGTATTTTTATCTCTTGTAATTATATTATTTTTCCATGGTATAGGTAATTTATTAAAAAATACAATATTCATAGTATCCAGTTGGATCTATTACCTAGTTATTCAGTCTTAATTCTTTGCTTATGAGCTATCTTTGCTGTTAAGTAAAAAGGAAAAGGAAGATACATTTGTGTTTTCCAGTGTTTGCAAATGTTCTGGAAAGGGAGGGATGGGACAAGGTCAGGCAAAGATTTTTCACCTACAGCTTTTTATACTGTTTCAATCACATAAAAACTACCTCTTTAAAAAGCTGAGAGAAAACCGTAATTGAAAAAGAGTCACACACCACAATGTTCACTGCAGCTCTATTAACAATAGCCAGGACATGGAAGCAACCTAAGTGTCCATCGACAGATGAATGGATAAAGAAGATGTGGCACATATGTACAATGGAAAATTACTCAGCCATAAAAAGAAATGAAATTGAGTTATTTGTAGTGAGGTGGATGGACCTAGAGTCTGTCATACAGAGTGAGGTAAGTCAGAAAGAGAAAAACACACACCATATGCTAACGCACATATATGGAATCTAAAAAAGAACGGTTCTGAAGAACCTAGGGGCAGGAGAGGAATAAAGACGCAGACGTAGAGAATGGACGTGAGGACACGGGGAGGTGGAAGGGTAAGCTGGGATGAAGTGAGAGAGTGGCATGGACATATATACACTCCCAAATGTAAAACAGATAGCTAGTGGGAAGCAGCCGCATAGCACAGGGAGATCAGCTCAGTGCTTTGTGACCACCTAGAGGGGTGGGATAGGGAGGGTGGGAGGGAGGGAGACACAAGAGGGAAGAGATATGGGGATATACGTATATGTATAGCTGATTCACTTTGTTATACAGCAGCAACTAACACACCATTTTAAAGCAATTATACTCCAATAAAGATGTTAAAAAAAAAAAAAAGGTTGAATTAAAACCAGGCTTCCCAGAGGCCACCCTGCTGGGTGGTGGCTACACTCATCTCCTCACCAAGGTCCAGGCTCTCAGCCTGCAGCATCCAGGTACTTCGCACCTGGCAACACAGTCTGCTGTGAGGATCAGTCAGTGCGAAGGCAGCCTCGACCCCCCGCGTGTTGTCCAGTGAGGGGAACCCTCAGGACCCTCCAGACCCGGTGCGGGTGGGCTAAGCCGAGGGGATGAGGCTGCAGGTGGAGCACCCGCTTCACCGACTCCCGTTCTACCCAAAGGGGAGCGTCAGGCAGGGCGGGGCACACCGCGGCCCCTCCTCACACCCTGCACTCCAGGTTCCTCGGGGGTGGGACCAGGACACCTCTACATGACATTCTCTTTCACTTTGTCCACATTGCGTTTTCTTTTCAAGGACACAGCTTGAAGCCCACAAGGCTTGGGACTCTTTCCTCACCGTCCAAAGCGCCACCAACACAGGACAAGGCTCCCCTCAATCTGCTCAGCAAACAGCCTTCATCAAGAGCAGCCTCAGCACCCACAGCCAGGCTGGGTCACTGCTCACTACTTTACCAGCTTCTCAGGGTGTTAAGCGTGGATTTTGGTTTTGGGGTTTTTTACATTTTTATTCATTTTCTCACTGCATTGGGTCTTCGTCGCTGTGCGCAGGCTTTCTCTAGTTGCGGCGAGCAGGGGCTACTCTTCGTTGCGGTGCGCGGGCTCCTCGCTGCGGTGGCTTCTCTTGTTGCGAAGCACGGGCTCTAGGCGCGCGGGCTTCAGTAGATGCGGCGCGTGGGCTCAGTAGTCGTGGCACGCGGGCTCAGTAGTCGTGGCTCACGGGCTCTGGAGCGCAGGCTCAGTAGTTGTGGCACGTGGGCTTAGTCGCTCCGCAGCACGTGGGATCTTCCCAGACCAGGGCTCGAACCCGTGTCCCCTGCCTTGGCAGGCGGATTCTTAACCCCTGCACCACCAGGGAAGTCCCAAGCATGTTTTAAAAATACATTTAATCCAGGATTTTTAGTTCCTTTCAGTGTCCGAATAATCCAGTCCATAATATTACTGCAAAGAGAACCTTTAAAACTAATACAATTTTAAAGGCACGAGGAGGATCATCCGTCTGGTCAAGCTGCGCTTCTCACTCATCAATGAACAAAGTGACCGTCTTCTGCTTTAGCGATTCCTCAGGAAACTTTAGAAGACGTCTTCTTTGATGTGATTTATAAGAAACTGCTATCTTGGGCTTCCCTGGTGGCGCAGTGGTTGGGAGTCCGCCTGCCGATGCAGGGGACGTGGGTTCGTGCCCCGGTCCGGGAGGATCCCGCATGCCGCGGAGCGGCTGGGCCCGTGAGCCGTGGCTGCTGGGCCTGCGCGTCCGGAGAGGCCACAACAGTGAGGTGCCCGCGTACTGCAAAAAAAAAAAGAAAAAAAAAAAAAGAAACTGCTATCTTCATTAATTCAAGTTCAACAGACACTAAACAGTTCAATTTTGTTCTTACCTTAATACTGTTGAGTCCGGAGGGCCCCAGAAGCACGCCGCAGATGATGTAACCAAACATGGTTGGCAGTCCTATCGTTGTACAGAGCCAGCCACATGGTAAGGACAACATCCCTATGGTGACGATGTCCTAACGGAAGGATAAACACAAGAAACACACATGTAAGGTAACAGGCAGCAAGAGAAAGGAGAAGGGCTTCCCTGGTGGCGCAGTGCTTGAGAGTCCGCCTGCCGATGCAGGAGACGCGGGTTCGTGCCCCGTTTCGGGAAGATCCCACATGCCGCGGAGCGGCTGGGCCCGTGAGCCATGGCCGCTGAGCCTGCGCGTCCGGAGCCTGTGCTCCGCAAATGGGAGAGGCCACAACAGTGAGAGGCC
>NW_006793445.1:544853-559880 GCF_000442215.2 Lipotes vexillifer
AAAAAAAAAAAAAAAAAAAAAAAAAAAAGAAGAGAAAGGAGAAGGTAGGGTGGGACGGTACCCTGGTCTCACTGAGGGGGAAGAAAGGCAAGTGCGGGAACCGAGGGAGGCTTCTGGGAGCAGGTGAGGCTCGCTCCTCAGCGTCTAACGATTACAGCGACGTGTCTGTCTCGCGTGGACCCCGTGACAGTCCTCTGAGAACTGTGAGTACGAGGACTCCTCTCAGGGCTCGAGTCCGGGAGCCCTTCGCCACTGTGCTCCCACGGCACGAAGACGACCTAACCTTCAGGGTATGAACTGGTCCAGAAGAGACTCGTGGACGGTGATAAGGCTGCTGGCCCGAGGGTGGCGAGGAACAGGGTATCCACGTGGCCTCAAGATGCCGCCCCAGAAGCTACGCTACATACAAAGGGGAAGGGGTGCAACTGCGCAGTGGAGGCCCTGCCCCTCGCCAAGGGCATGAAGTCGCGTTCTCAGACTCAGCCCCTCCCAGTCCCCACGTGGTCAAAACCAAGGAAGGCCACATACGTTCTGTCTTTTACCTCTCGATTTGAGATAGCAGTTCAGGGATCAGCCCCTCACACGGGACAAGCCCGTGGGGACCGCTTATCTATCTGCCCCTTGGCTGTCTGTCCTGGCAGCACCTCGAAGACTGAGTTCTTTGCCTCGGTCCCTTCTCCTGAACAGATTCCAGCGTCAGGGAGTTTAGCCAGAGACCCAGCAACTGATGTGGACCCTGCGCAGGCTGCACTCCATCACTCTCACACCTGTCACTCACATGGTCCAAGTCCAAACAGTGATCCCGAACCACAACCCTGTCGACCTCGAGTCTAAAGAATTCCACGTCCTCCCACTAAACCGGCTCCCTCCAAGGGTGCAGGTGTGCACCTCAGGCCACCTGGGGTGCCAGCCAGACGGCGCCGGAGAAGGCGGCCACGCCCCACATTGACACAGGCCACACGTGAAACCATAGCCAAGCCCTCTCTGCCCCTTGAGAAGGAGCTACTTTAGCGAAGTCAACTTTTAGGCAGCGGACGTGGGTGCCAGGCAGAGGCGTGGGCTACCTTTATGAGGTGGGGGTCTGCCCGCGGGATGGTGGCGTCCCTGGGCTTGGTCAGGATGTACTGGTTATTCTGGGAGTCGATGAGCATGCTCAGGCCCAGGTCCTCCTCGACCTCCCGGTTCGTGAGGTTCTGCTTGGAGCCGGCCTCGTCTTCTTCCACCCGCAGAACTGCCTCAAAGTTGACCCCTCTGACCTGTAACAATGACAAGTGTTGTGTCACTACAACCAATTAGACGTGTTTAAGTTCAAGGTCAAATGTTAGAGGGTAAGTCCCACAGAGAAGAACGACAGGAACATTCTCAGCATTCTGTCAAGTGTGACCGAAGACCAATAAATTAGAAAATTCGAAAAAGTTTTTCAATTGAAAAGTGATTTAAAGATGGAAGTGTTCAGGATTTCTATTACTTCCAAACACCTACTCTACCTGATTCAGGGCGTGGCGCTGTGATCTGTAACAAAAAACACATATTTGGTCTTAGACCCCTTTCCTGCCCACAGCCCCCAAACCCGTGGGACTTCCTGAGTGATAAAGAGCGATGCAAACATCTTGTCCTATATTTGGTCTTTTGGCCTCGGTTCCTGAATCGCTCCAGAGCAGCAGAGGTGAAAGGAGTGTGCTGTCCTTCATAATAAGCCCCTTGCGACCTCACCTGCCCTCGGGTGAGTGAGGGGTGGTGGAGAGCCCCCGGGTACCCACGGGAGGGGATGGTCACCAGACAAGCCGGCCACGTGATGAGGGCTGAACTTGCAGCTCCACCACGGCCTCTGGGAGGGCAGAGGGGCTGAAGGCCGAGTTTGTCAGGAGCCTAAATAACGAAGCCTCCATGAAGACCCTTCAGGCACGAGCTTCCGAGAGCTTCCAGGCTGCTGAACGTGTGGAGGTGTTTGGGGGAGGCCGCCGGGCCCGGAGCAGGCAGGGGAGCGGCCACCGTCCCCCACGTCCTGCCCCTGTACCTCTTCCATCTGAGCTGTGTCCTTCATGCCAATCTGCCAACCTAGCAAACAGACTGAGCTCTGTGGGCAGCACAGCAAACGCCGGAGGGAGGGGTGGTTGGCATCTGGAGCGGGGGCCGTCTTGGGCTGGGCCTGTCCCCACGGGGATGGTGCCAGGCTGAACTGAACCACGGGACGCGGTTGACGTCCCAGAGGACCGGGGGAAGGCCAGTGTGGAAGAGCCCGGAGCCGCGGAGGGCAGCGCGCCTGGTGAGCAGGTGACGCAAGGACACTCTTCCCAGGCGCACGGCCTCCCCCGCTCCAGGGTCACTGAGGGCCCCACTCCACTTCCCTCTCCCGCCTTGCTCTGGTTTGCCGTCATTACCTAACCCCTTCCTGAGTCCGTCCCAGGACTCACTGATGTGCTGCTTGGGACCCAAAGGTGGATTCCTGTAAGGAGCGAGCCTCTCCCTGGGCAGATGTGCACTGAAACGTGGCCATCCAGGGCCAGCTTCCTGAGACCAGAGCCAAGGCCGGGGAGACAGATGAGCTGCTGGGCGCGGGGCAGTCGGGGCGGGGGGGCGGGGCACTGACCAAACACGGGGCGGGGCGGGAAGCAGAGGAAACGGGGCACGTCTTCAGGGCCACACAAGTCACTTGCTACGGCACACGAGTGCCTTAGCCTCATGTTCACTTACAGCCTGCGCTACCGCACGCCCGCAAACAACCCCAAGTGCACGTCCTCTCAGTGGCGCGGCAGGTGGAGGGGACCTTGCTGTGGACGCTACTCACCGACCTGTTGTCATCGAAAGCGCGTTCCTCCGTCTCCTTCTCCAGACGGTCTGCCGCCCTCCTCACGTCCTCAAGAATTCCATCCAGGACGGATAAGCTTTGGTTTCGACGCTGCAGGTGCTTAAGGGCCTCAGCTTGATGTTTTTCTGCCGCCAGAAGTTCCACATATTCCGTCTCTTCCTGTTCATTTGTCAGAAATGAAGGGCGGGGTTTATTACGAAGGAAACCTGGATAAGCTGCCTGCCTGCGAACACGGCAGCGTAGGCCGGGTGCCCCAGGGCACTGCAAACCCTGCAGGAAGGCTACTTACACACACACGGATGTAACACATAAGCGTAAAGAGACGCTGAAGGTCCTATCTTCACACGAAAACCACCCGCCGACCCCGATGCTGCTCCAGCCACTGTGCCTACTGCGTGTGAAGCCCAGCTGTGGCACTTGATTATCTAGCTAGACATTTCTAAGCGGAACACACAGTCGAATTCCAAGTTACCAAGGGGAGATGTTCCAGGAGAATCTGACAGCATTACTTACTTGCACAGTTGACGGGTGGTGCTGGGAACAGAGTTTAACACGTGTGTGGCACACAACCGCACTCAAGCTCGAGGGATCTCAAATCAAACCCCTCTACTTGCTCACGTTTGAGGCGGAGTGGGCGCTGAGCGGAGGGCGGCCCCAGGCACAGGCTCGGCCGTTTCGCGGCCTCTACTCAGCACCCCCAGCGCCTGGACCGCCTCACACCCGTGAGGCCAGAACCAGCAGAGAGCAGGTGTGTGGGGTCAGCGCCACTCAAACTCGTGTTTGTTCTCTGTTCTACCGTTAAACTACCGCAAACCGACACCCCTGCGATTCCCTCTTTAACACCAAGGAGTTTAATATCCCACCCGTGCGAAGGACCTGGTGAGGCGGTGATCCCGCTGGGAGGGGGCGGTCTGTTTCCAACAACAGGCAGGACGCCCGAGTCCAGGGGGCTACTTACCCCATCACCATATTCTACCCAAACTACCACATTTGGGCAAAACAGAGTTTAATAATTTGTATCTTCTTTACTTTTTAAGCTGCAGAATATCGCCACAGCCTTTCCACGAGGACGAAATGACACTTCGCACATTTCAAGTGCCAGGCACACAACACATGGCTTAAATGACAGCTTTAAAATGTTACATAACTATCACATCTGACGTAATAACAGTTTCTTCTCATCATTTTAAAAGTATCCTTCAGGGGCTTCCCTGGTGGCGCAGTGGTTGAGAATCCACCTGCCAATGCGGGAGACACGGGTTTGAGCCCTGGTCCGGGAAGATCCCACATACCGCGGAGCAGCTAAGCCCGTGCGCCACAGCTACTGAGGCTGTGCTCCAGAGCCGGCAAGCCACAACTACTGAGCCCACGCGCCGCGTCTACTAAAGCCTGTGCACCTAGAGCCCGTGCTCCACAACAAGAGAAGCCACTGCAACGAGAAGCCCGCACACCACAACAAAGAGTAGCCCCAGCTCGCCGCAACTAGAGAAAGCCCGTGTGCAGCAACAAAGACCCAACGCAGCCAAAAAACAAAAATAAATAAATTTATTTAAAAAATAATAAAAATTAAAAAATAAAATAAAAGTATCCTTCATCAAAATCCTTAATTCAAGTGTATACATTTGTTTAAAACTACCTTTAATATTTTTGTTTTCAGCATGTGGGCCTTGAAGAAAGTCAGCCTTCACACTAAAAGTAATTCTTATCAGAAGCTCAAAACCCTGACGGCAACTACAATGGGCTTATTTCCACGGCAGTTCACTGGGGAAACATGAGTAACTCTTTTCAATACCCAGGGATCTCCACCATGGAGAAAGCACGAGAGACCCCTAGAAGTGCTCAAATGTGGCTCTGCTAAGTGACTGTGCAAAGGGACTGGCTCTCCTGCACCTGCTGGGCCAGATCAGAGGCCCTGGGCGGCTCCCACCTGCCGAGCCCCGTCGCTGGCGCAGCCCGCCCGGCCCTGGACCCACCTTGATGGCTGCCTTCCGCAGGGCCTCCAAGCGCTGCCTGCTGCTCTCCTTCACGTTGACCACGTCCCTGTAGTCGCCCTGCAGGGCTCTCTGGAGCCCATGGACGGCCTGGAAGACTGAGTTTTCACTTTCATTCAGCTCTTTCTGGAAAATTTCAAACATGTGCACCTGAAACAGCTTCTCTTCGTCCGAAAGGTTGGTGTCTTTTTCCACTGCTCTGACTGCACTCTTCAGTTTGTTAAGAACCACAGCCTTTTGGCGGAGAAGCCCGGAGAGCTTTCTGCAGCCGCCCAGGACCCACTGTCCCCCGTGGGTGACGGCCGCCCCTCGGCGCCGCTGCAACTCGACGGCGTGTCTCACCACTTCGTCGTGCTCCGCGCCGCTGGCCAGCAGGTGAAGGAACGGGAGCCACAGCCACAGGTGGCTTTTCCCCAGCACCTTCATGATCCGATTTTAGGGACAGGGCAAGGCAGTCCAAAGAGTCCTGCTAAGTCGGGCTTGCATTTGAGATACGCATTTTCAGCTGAAAAAGAGATTTATTGACACATATAGTTGAATGATGACTCATTGCTATTGAGATGAAAGTTTTAAGTAATTACTAAAAACTATTACTTTTCCAAGGAAAACGTTATTTTTCGTAGATCAACATCTGAACTATCTGCTGCACTTAGATTACAATCAAATACTGAATTTAAAGTATGGTGCCTGATGAGGAGCTGAGATTAAGGATTCCATCTGAATTTAAAGGCACTTTTTTAAAGTGAAACTCAGCCTCATATATCTACTAAATCTACCATGTGCAAAAGACAAAATCCAATTCCATTTAAGAGGGTCCACATATCAAAGGCCGGGAAACACCACCTGCTTCCCCCATCACAGACGAGGGGCCCTGGAACCAGGCCCGAGGGGCTGGGAAATGGAGCCGAACTGCCATGAGCTGGCTGGGCCGTACCGTGTGCTTTCCTGAGTCACCTGGAATTCCGTCAAATTTCCAACGTCAGTCTACCTTTATGTGCTAACAAGATGTCAAGGAGAGAAAAGAAATCACAAACTACAACCACACTCAGCCACTTTCTATCGCGCAGGTTCAGGCTCCGCCTCTTCTCCCTGAAGGAAGACTTCAAGCAGCGCCTGTGAGCTCATCCTGGCAGCGGGGCGCAGACAGGACCCCGGCCCCAGTAGCGGGGGGAGCTGCAGCTGTGTCGCCCAGAGGAGGGCTGATCGAGGCGCAGGTGGAGGCCGGGTCAGCAGGGTCACCAAGAAAGAACGACCTCGGAGGCAGGAAGATAGAGAACAAAGACGGAAGAGGTGACAAACGCAGGAGAGCTCAGTAAGACGCACCCTGAAATACACCCACTGAGCCTGGCAACTAGGCCCAAGTCCCTATGCCAAAAAGAAAACAAAACAAACAAAACGCACCGTTCCCAAGGAATCATGTTATTCTAGAATATACATATTTTCATTTCACTGGTAAATCCCAATTCTAATGAGTTTAATCTGGTTTCCCAGGTAAAGTAGATTAGCAAAAATAAGAGTGTGCACTTCTAGAGATAGAATCCTGACCAAACCAAGGAATGACAGCCAACAGAAAGTGGACACCGACAGAGCTTACTGAGACACACATGGGAACGCAGCAAAGAGCGGCAGCCGGCGGTCTGGGGGGCCAACTGCTCCATGCACCTCAGCAGACCCTGCAGAGGCGACCGCTGAGGGCAGGAGAGCCACCCGTGTTCAGAATGACAATCAGAAGTCACCCCATGAAAGCCTGCACACTGGCTCACTATTCTGGGTAAAAAGTCAGGAAACTGTCCACTTTCAATACTTGTTTAGATACTCTGGGTCCCAGCATCTCCCAGAGGATCCACGGATGCAGGACAGCGCGCTTCCTAATGAGGTGGGATAATCGAGTAGGGCTGTCTGAGTTACTGAGTTCACTGGCACAGTTTTAATACAACCTTAAGTAAATGTTACCACCTTAAGCAAACAAGCCACTGATCAATCACACAGACAGCCGGCAATATCGCTGATCTGTTATTTTATTGACTCAGTTGCTAGGCTCCTACTGTTTCAAGGGAAAGAAAGAATTCAAGCCTTACTTCAGACATGCACACATTTAGTATTCTTCAGAACCGAGACACAAATTTCAGGTGCTGGTTAACTGCACAGACCTGGACGTGCACATTTTCTCCCAAAGATCTCAGGTGCTGGTTAACTGCACAGACCTGGACGTGCACATTTTCTCCCAAAGATCTCAGAAAGCGATCCTTCTACAGATTTCAAACTTCAGGAAAATAACCTGCTGCACAGCTGGTCGGCCCTCAGACAAGTTCCTGAAGTTAGCTATATCCCTCTCCCCAGAACACCGAAGACAGCTACTCACGTTTATGAAAAACCTCTGAGAATTTCAGTTGTAGTCATACTAATGTTTCCACTGAAAAGAGCTTTTACCATGAACATGAAGTTATTTACAGACCTTAAGATATGAACCACTCCTTTTTCATAAACATCTCATTTTACCTTCAAACTCGGCTACCAAATTCTACAGACTACTAAACTGTAACATGTTTTTTTTCAGTAAATAGTGTTATTTTGTTATTGTTATTCTTAATTATAAAAAAAGACACTCTGGATTTGTTGTGCTTTTATAATGAATTCTGAAAATTTCCACATCTTGAATGACTGATGCAGTAACCCGGGCGACCTCAAGGCCGAGGAGAGCCTGCCTCGCTCACGCGTGATGCCATTTACACAACTTTTTTTCTTTCTTCTTCTTTTCTTTGGCCGCGAGGTTTGTGGGATCTCAGTTCCCCGACCGGGGACTGAACCTGCGCCCTGGCAGTGAGAGTCTGGAATCCTAACCACTAGGCCACCAGAAACTTCCTACACAACTTTCTTAGAATGACGAACTAAAGAGACGGGGAAGGGACAGTGGGGGTCAGGGCCCAGGGAAGGGGGAGGCAACGGCTGCGGACGTAACAAGGCAGCAGGAGGGACCCCGTGGGGTGAACACGTTCTGTGCCCTGACAGTGGTGGTGGCCACACACGTGTGCACGTGTGACAGAATCACATAGATCTACACACACACATGAGTGCGTGCATGTGCCCTGGTGCACCCGGATCGGGCAGTGGGCTGTATCTCTCCCAGCTCCTGCTTATGATACAGTTTTGCAAGAGCTCCCACTGGGGACACTGGGTGAAGGGTCTATAGGATTTCTCTGTATTTTCTGAATTTATCTAATTTTTTAAAAATTATTGGAGTATAATTGCTTTACAATGTTGTGTTACTTTCTGCTGCACAATGAAGTGAATCAGCTATATGTATACCTATATCCCCCCTACCTTGGACCTCCCTCCCACCCCCGCCATCCCACCCTTCTAGATCAACACAGAGCACCGCGCTGAGCTTCCTGTGCTTTATAGCAGGTTCCCACTACCTATCTATTTCATACATGGTAGTGTATTTATGTCAAACCTAATCTCCCAATTCATCCCACTGTCCCCTTCCCCTGCTGTGTCCACATGTCCGTTCTCTATGTCTACATCTCTATTCCTGCCCTGCAAATAGGTTCATCTGTACCATTTTACTAGATTCCACATATATGCATTAATATATGATATTTGTTTTTCTCTTTCTGGCTTACTTCACTCTGTATGACAGACTCTAGGTCCATCCACATCTCTAAAAATGACCCAATTTCGTTCCTTTTTGTGGCTGAGTAACATTCCATTGTATACATGTGCCACATCTTCTTGATCCATTCATCTATCATTTGACATTTAGGTTGTTCCCATGTCCTGGCTATTGTAAATAGTGCTGCAATGAATACTGTGGTGCATGACTTTTTTTTTTTTTTTTTTTGCGGTCCGCAGGCCTCTCACTGTTGTGGCCTCTCCCGTTGCGTAGCACAGGCTTCAGACGCGCAGGCTCAGCGGCCATGGCTCACGGGCCCAGCCGCTCCGCGGCATGTGGCATCCTCCCGGACCAGGGCATGAACCCGTGTCCCCTGCATCAGCAGGCGGACTCTCAACCACCGTGCCACCAGGGAAGCCCTACATGACTCTTTTTGAATTATGGTTTTCTCTGGGTATATGCCCAGTAGTGGAATTGCTGGGTCATACAGTAGTTCTATTTTTAGTTTTTTAAGGAACCTCCATACTGTTCCCCATAGTGGCTGTATCAATTTACATTCCCACCAACAGTGCAAGAGGGTTCCCTTTTCTCCACACCCTCTCCAGCATTTATTGTTTGTAGATTTTTTTGATGATGGCCATTCTGACCAGTGTGAGATGACACCTCATTGTAGTTTTGATTTGCATTTCTCTAATCATTAGTGATGTTGAGCATCTTTTCATGTGCCTCTTGGCCATGTGTATGTCTTCTTTGGTGAAATGTCTATTTAGGTCTTCTGCCCATTTTTTAATTGGGTTGTTTTTTTGATATTGAGCTCCATGAGCTCTTTGTATATTTTGGAGATTAATCCTTTGTTCGTTGCTTCATTTGCAAATATTTTCTCCCATTCTGAGGGTTGTCTTTCCATCTTGTTTATGGTTTGCTGTGCAAAAGCTTTTAAGTTTAATTAGGTCCCATTTGTTTATTCTCGCTTTTATTTTCATTACTCTAGAAGGTGGGTCAAAAAAGACCTTGCTGTGGTTTATGTCAGAGTGTTTTTCCTATGTCTTCCTCTAAGAGTTTTACAGTGTCTGGTCTTAACATTTAGGTCTTTAATCCATTTTGAGTTTATTTTTCTGTATGGTGTTAGGTAGTGTTCTAATTTCATTCTTTCACAGGTAGCTGTCCAGTTTTCCCAGCACCACTTATTGGAGAGGCTGTCTTTCTCCATTGTATGTTTTTGCCTCCTTTGTCACAGATTAGATGACTATATGTGCGTGGGTTTATCTCTGGGCTTTCTATCCTGTACCATTGATCTATATTTCTGTTTTTGTGCCAATACCACACTGTCTTGATTACTGTAGCTTTGTAGTATAGCCTGAAGTCAGCAAGCCTGATTCCTCCAGCTCCATTTATTTCTCAAGATTGATTTGGCTATTTGGGGTCTTTTGTATTTCCACACGAATTGTAAAATTTTTTGTTGTAATTCTATAAAGAATGCCATTGGGGCTTCCCTGGTGGCGCAGTGGTTGAGAGTCCGCCTGCCGATGCAGGGGACACGGGTTCGTGCCCCGGTCCGGGAAGATCCCACATGCCGCGGAGCGGCTGGGCCCGTGAGCCATGGCCGCTGAGCCTGCGCGTCCGGAGCCTGTGCTCCGCAACGGGAGAGGCCACAACAGTGAGAGGCCCACGTACCACAAAAAAAAAAAAAAAAAAAAAAAAAAAAAAGAATGCCATTGGTAATCTGACAGGGATTGCATTGAATCTGTAGATTGCTCTGGGTAGCATAGTCATTTTCACAATAATGACTGTATATTTCTCCAACTGTTTATGTCATCTTTGATTTCTCTCATCAGTGACTTATAGTTTTCTGAGTACAAGCCTTTCGCCTCCGTAGGCAGTCTTATTCCTAGGTATTTTATTCTTTTTGTTGCAATGGTAACTGGGATTGTTTCCTTAATTTCTCTTTCTGAACTTTCATTGTTAGTGTATAGGAATGCCAGAGATTTCTGTGCATTAACTTTGTATCCTGCAACCTTACCAAATTCATTGATAAGTTCTAGTAGTTTTCTGGCGGCATCTTCAGGATTTTCTATGTATATTCTATAGGATTTCTCTGTATTATTTTTTAAAACTTTATGTGACTCTATAATCATCTCAAAATAAAGTTTTTAAAACTCAATCTAAGTGCTTCCTGTTTCCCACTACACCCCTATTGTGTGTAATGTGCACCGTTTACACTGCAGAGCATGGCAAACATGCCTGTGACATTTTAATATTTTAAAGTAGGAAACGCCCTAAAACCAAAGGTTTTCAGGATGACTCAACTAAAGTGAAACCCAAGGTTACTTTTCATTTAGCGCGACAGCAAAAATCAATACTTTGAGCACACACCCTCCCTCCTAAAACTTTCTATTTATACATATTCCTATATTAATTAAAATATATCTCCCCAACTTTGCCAAATTTCTAGCAGGTTTTGCTTGTTTCTATAAAGGCAGAACAGGAATCCCAAAACTAGCTTTATAATCGATGAGATTATTTGATTAAGAAAAAAAATTGTAATAAATGATTCAGAATAAAAAGGCATATGGGTTCATTATTAAGCCTGCTCAAAAACAAAGAAACTTCCAATAATTTTACATAAAAAGTCCAAGATCTGAGGCTTTCCTGGTGGCGCAGTGGTTAAGAATCCGCCTGCCAATGCAGGGGACACAGGTTTGAGCCCTGGCCCAGGAAGATCCCACATGCTGCAGAGCAACTAAGCCCATGAGCCACAACTACTGAAGCCCGCACGCCTAGCGCCCATGCTCCACAGCAAGAGAAGCCACCGCAATGAGAAGCCCGTGCACCGCAACTAGAGAGAGCTTGTGCACAGCAGCACAGCAGCACAGCAGCAAAGACTCAACACAGCCAAAAATAAAAAATAAAAAAAATTTAAAAAGTCCAAGACCAGGTTTTTTCAGAGCAAAGTCACCAGGTTAAGATTTCCCTCTCGCCTCCACTCTGAGTTCTATCGAGACTGCAGGGTGTGCAGCACTCTCCTGGGACACCCGCTGCTGGACCACAGAGCCCTAGACCATTGCTGGAGGCCCTCTGGAGAATGGGGGGCGGGGAGGCAGCGCCCGTTTTTCCACTTTACACACTGGGCTAAAATAAAATGCGAGAACCCGGCAGCCCTGCACCCCAGCCTCCTGCACACGTGTAGCCAGAGGGCCCTCCGTCTCTCTTCCTTAGGACCTTCCAGACCCACCACCTCAGATTTAGCAGACCCAACCGCTGAAAGTCAGTGTGGTTTATTGACAGCAGCCTCTGTCTGTGGGCAGAGGCCATCAGGATCAGGTGGGACACAGCTCTCGGGACAGCCTACCCTAAGGGCCAGCCATCTACCCAGCTGAACCCAGACCCTAAAGGGGGGAGGGTGGCTGACCTGGTATGGGAGGTCCAGGCAGGAACTCCAGAGCGAGCCGCTTGGATGGGGCAGGATCAGGGTTAGCGGGTGCAGGACCTCTGGAAAAAGGAAAGCGGGAGGGTTGTTTGTAGTATCTCTTCCTGATGCCACCAGAACTTCCAGGCCAGGCACAAAACGGGCAACAAAGGGGGGAACTTGTGGAAAGATCCAAGGAAGCAAAGAAACCCCCAGTGGAAGCAATCTACCTCAATGTAATCTGTGGAGGATTTTACTTGAAAAGCCTATTTTACACTGTAACAAGTTAGATGATGTAAAGTCTATTTTTTAAAAGATAAAGCACTTATAAGCACTTATAATACAATTTATGGTTCACTTCGAATCAGTAAAATTGGAGAATGAGTTAAAAAAGGGGGAGAGGAAGGAAAGAAGAAAATTCTTACGGACAATAAAAAGTTTTAAAGTATTTAATGTTAATTAAACGGCACAAAAACCCAGTATTCCGTTAATAATCCAATCACTGAGACACTGTCGTTTCAAAAATTTATGTTATAAAACATCTGGGACCAGTAAGACAGTACGCCGCTCTAGCCGAAAAAATGATCAGAAAAACGTATAAAAAAGCTGTGAACTCAGTAACGTTATTCGCCATCCGGTTCCCCCGGCCATGGGGCGCCGGGCGCACACTGCGCAGCCCGAGGGGAGCGCAGACCCAGGACGGGATGAGGCCTGGCGCTTTGGGAAAACAGGCCCTTCGACGGTTACACTTTAGGAACAACGTTTACAGACCGGATCCTTGCATCTTCCCACCCTCAGGAAAGCGCTAGAGTCATTCACCGGGATACTTGTCCCCGTGACAGGCAGCGACCCTTCACGAGGCCCCCTCCTCGGAGCGGCTCCCCGGAGCTGGATGAGGGGCTGTCCCCGAATCACGCGGAAACTCGGGGCTCACGTCGTGCGTCCTTTTCCCAGGGAACCTGGGACCTGGCGGGGCCGCCTGACACCTGGACGAGAGCGTGAACGGGGACCACGGGTGAGGTCCGACGGGAATCGGGGAGCGGCGCGCAGAGCCAGGACCCCCAGGGGCTCGTGGAGCGGCGGCTCCTCCGCAGATCTGACCCGAGGATCAGGGGCCGAGTGAGTGCAGACGGTCCAACCGAGTGGCCCGCAGCGTCTGAAGCCTCGCCAGCTCCCGCCCGCATCCCCATCGGCCCTCCCCGCAACCCTGGGGCCGCCGCCAGGTGCGGGGTCCGGTAGAGGGTGCTCAGGTGCAGCACCGCTCTCAGCGCAAAGCCCGGAGGAGAGAGCGGGCGGGGGCTGAGTGAGGCCGAGAGGACGGAACCTCGAGAGAAGGGGGGGAGACCCCTGGGAAGGAGGAGGCGAGACCTCTAGGGAGGGAAAGGAGAGACCAGACACCGCCCCCAGGGAGGGGGAGAAGACATCCTCGGGAAGGGGAGACCCCCGGGGAGGGGAGGGGAGGCGAGGGAAGCCCCGAGGGCCGCACTTCAGGCCGGACCCGGGGCCCCGCGCCGGACGCTCACCCAGACGTTCCGGCCGCGCCGCGTCCTGGGCCCGGCTTTCCGGAAAGGAAGACCTGATCCGGCTTATCCGCATCCCTTTCCGGGCGGCGGGGCCGCCCCCGGGGCGGGGACGAGGACTGGGACGAGGTCGGGCACGGGGAGGGCCCAGGAGGCCCGCAGTGCTCTCTCGAACGCCCTCTGAGCCGACGCGGCCCAAAGGGAGTCGCGGCCCCTTTAAGGAGGCGGGGTGTGAGTTCCGTCCACCCCCCCCCCCGCGGCCCCTTTAAGGGGGCGGGGTGGGAGTTCCGTCCCCCCCCCCCCCCGGGCGGCGCGGTGCACGCCGGGAGTCGGAGGCGCAGCGGGGCCCGCATCCCGGCGGCCCTGGGGGGGCGCGGTGCACGCCGGGAATTGGAGTCCCGCCGTCCTGGCCTGACCTGTTGCTGCCTCCCTGGGCGGCTGTCCCGGGGGCTGAGGACAGGGACGGGGATGGCGCGGCCGGGCCGGGGCGCCTGCGCAGATGACCGGGGCCGGCGACAAGCCGGGGAGCGCAGGGAGAATGGTAGGTGGCCCGCGGCTCGCTTTCCTCTCGGCCGCTCCTGGGCATCCGGGGCTGGGGGGCGGCGAGGCGCTGCTGGGGCCGAGGGTTGGGGTCGGAGGTCGTGGGTCGGGGACTGGCGAGTCGGGGAGCACGCAGGTGGGACCGGACCGGTGACCCAAGTGCGGTGGTGCTGCTTGACGAGACGGAGGCACAGAGCGGGCCGGGGACTCCGAGCACTGCCTTCTCGGGAGCGCGAGCAGCCGGGTGACCCCGGAGGGAGGACGTTCCGGGCAGGCGGGCGTCCTGCCCGGAGATGCGGTGGACCGGATCGCGCCTGAGCCTTGACGGTGGTTCAGAGCGGCCGAAACGTGGACTTCAGGGTCGAGAATTGCAGGGCTCCAGAGGAGGGCCTCGTGTTCCCCGCCGAGGAGGGCAGAGTCTCCCAGGAGAGAGCGGGAGCCTGGAAGGTCTTTGAGAAGGAGGGGTGTGTGCGAAGCGATCGCTTTTTGTCCCGAGGACAGGACTTGGAAGGGAGGGGGTCAGGACTGCGGGAAGGCCAGCTAGGAAGCGGCGGTAATAGCTTGGCAAGAAGAGGCGAAGACTTGAACGAAGACTGTCGGTAGGAACAAGGGTCATGAGAGGAGGGAAGGGTGGGGAGTTTCACAGAGCCGTTCAGAAAAGGAGGAGGGGAGGAAGGGCTCTGCAGGCCCTGGCGGGGGCGTCTGAGCAGACGGCCATGGTATTGACCAAAACGGGGATTGTGGAAGGAGGCGCAGGTTTGTGCGGAAAGATGATGCTGTGAGGAGTGGGAGATAGCGGGATCGTCTAGTTGGTTAGCGACGTCGATCTGGAGACCAGGAGAGGGCGGGCTTTCTGGAAACGTACAGTTACTTTGAAACGTCGTGGAAACCATGGTAGTTGAAGGGTTTCAGTGTTCATTCAGTACATTCAGTGGCTTCTGCGTGCAAGCGAGGTGGTGTGCAAGGTGCCGGGGCTTCGACGCTGAGCAAGCAGACGTGGGTTTGGTACTGATGGAGACGATGTCCCAGCAGGAGAGACGGGCACTGAACACGCAGCTACGTTATTACAGCTGGTATAGGTGCGAGGGAGAGGCACCGGTTCCGGGCACCCGCAGGGTGGGGTGTGGGGTGTCAGATGCCCAGCCAGT
>NW_006793445.1:559927-585882 GCF_000442215.2 Lipotes vexillifer
GGGGGTCGCGGCCCCTTTAAGGGGGCGGGGTGGGAGTTCCGTCCCCCCCCCCCCCCGGGCGGCGCGGTGCACGCCGGGAGTCGGAGGCGCAGCGGGGCCCGCATCCCGGCGGCCCTGGGGGGGCGCGGTGCACGCCGGGAATTGGAGTCCCGCCGTCCTGGCCTGACCTGTTGCTGCCTCCCTGGGCGGCTGTCCCGGGGGCTGAGGACAGGGACGGGGATGGCGCGGCCGGGCCGGGGCGCCTGCGCAGATGACCGGGGCCGGCGACAAGCCGGGGAGCGCAGGGAGAATGGTAGGTGGCCCGCGGCTCGCTTTCCTCTCGGCCGCTCCTGGGCATCCGGGGCTGGGGGGCGGCGAGGCGCTGCTGGGGCCGAGGGTTGGGGTCGGAGGTCGTGGGTCGGGGACTGGCGAGTCGGGGAGCACGCAGGTGGGACCGGACCGGTGACCCAAGTGCGGTGGTGCTGCTTGACGAGACGGAGGCACAGAGCGGGCCGGGGACTCCGAGCACTGCCTTCTCGGGAGCGCGAGCAGCCGGGTGACCCCGGAGGGAGGACGTTCCGGGCAGGCGGGCGTCCTGCCCGGAGATGCGGTGGACCGGATCGCGCCTGAGCCTTGACGGTGGTTCAGAGCGGCCGAAACGTGGACTTCAGGGTCGAGAATTGCAGGGCTCCAGAGGAGGGCCTCGTGTTCCCCGCCGAGGAGGGCAGAGTCTCCCAGGAGAGAGCGGGAGCCTGGAAGGTCTTTGAGAAGGAGGGGTGTGTGCGAAGCGATCGCTTTTTGTCCCGAGGACAGGACTTGGAAGGGAGGGGGTCAGGACTGCGGGAAGGCCAGCTAGGAAGCGGCGGTAATAGCTTGGCAAGAAGAGGCGAAGACTTGAACGAAGACTGTCGGTAGGAACAAGGGTCATGAGAGGAGGGAAGGGTGGGGAGTTTCACAGAGCCGTTCAGAAAAGGAGGAGGGGAGGAAGGGCTCTGCAGGCCCTGGCGGGGGCGTCTGAGCAGACGGCCATGGTATTGACCAAAACGGGGATTGTGGAAGGAGGCGCAGGTTTGTGCGGAAAGATGATGCTGTGAGGAGTGGGAGATAGCGGGATCGTCTAGTTGGTTAGCGACGTCGATCTGGAGACCAGGAGAGGGCGGGCTTTCTGGAAACGTACAGTTACTTTGAAACGTCGTGGAAACCATGGTAGTTGAAGGGTTTCAGTGTTCATTCAGTACATTCAGTGGCTTCTGCGTGCAAGCGAGGTGGTGTGCAAGGTGCCGGGGCTTCGACGCTGAGCAAGCAGACGTGGGTTTGGTACTGATGGAGACGATGTCCCAGCAGGAGAGACGGGCACTGAACACGCAGCTACGTTATTACAGCTGGTATAAGTGCCAGGGAGAGGCACCGGTTCCAGGCACCCGCAGGGTGGGGTGTGTGGTGTCAGATGCCCAGCCAGTGAAGGCTTGACCGCGGCAGCACGGTGTGAGCTGAGCCGAACTCTCGAGAATGAGTGGGGGGTGGGGCAGCCAGATGTGCGCGGCGCACGTGGGGGGTGGGAGGGACAGGAATGGGAAGAGGGCCCCGCGGAGCCCAGAGAGCCAGGGAGCAGCCGCGGCGGGAGGCTGTGATGGGCACTCATCTGGTCACAGGGAGGAATGGCAGCCTGTGTCCTCGTTGTAGTGGGAGGCCGGGGAGAGGCTTTCGGGCCGGAGAGAGATGGTCCAGGAGGAATGTGCCAGGAAGAGGGGAGGCGTGAGAACAAACCTTCTGGGTGGGAAGAGCAGCCGAGAAAGGAGATGGAGAAGCGCTGGTCAGAGGAACGTGAGGGCTCGAGAAGGTCGTCCCAGAAACCGGGAGCGGGCGGTCCGCAGTGCAGCCGGGAGGCTCGTGCCGGCCCCGGGGCAGCAGCTGCACTGCCCGGCCGAGTGCGCCCGCCTTGGCCGGTGAGACCACACGCCCCAGCTCTTAAGGGGAAGGGGCTGGGTGGGCAGGAGGCTGACTTGCTGAAGAGGTTCGAGAGGAAGGAGTGTAAGGGGGCACGTTGGTTTGACTCCATGCACCACCCCCGCCTGCCGTACCTGAAACCGTCAAGGCGACTGAATTGATGCCACGAACTGGGTCAGTGTGGTTGCCCTGGCAGCCCCTTGTAAGTTGACCCTAAGAGGAGATTTTGTTGTATTCAGTGTCTCTGGAAGGGCATTTTAAGGATAACATTTTCATTTTGTATGTGGTCAGTTTTGATGCCCAGATCACATGGGTGATTTTTTTACAAGGTCACAGTCAAAATGTTTGAGACTTTTTCCAGAGGTAGAGAATTTATCTGATTTTTTCCTGGATTGTCCAGATTTGTTTTTTTTTTTTTTTTTTTTTGGCAGTCCGCGGGCCTCTCACTGTTGCGGCCTCTCCCGTTGCGGAGCACAGGCTCCGGACGCGCAGGCTTAGCGGCCATGGCTCACGGGCCCAGCCGCTCCGCGGCATGTGGGATCTCCCCGGACCGGGGCACGAACCCGCGTCCCCTGCATCGGCAGGCGGGCTCTCAACCACTGCGCCACCAGGGAAGCCCATGGGTCCCTTTTTTTACAAATTGCAACTTGAATCTCTTTGTCCCTTTTGGGCATGAAGCACATATGGTCTTTAGATTTAGCTATTGGTTGTTGTTTTAATCACTGTAGGGGTAACATTGAATCATTGGAACTTTACTGACCAGACCCTCCCGTTTCATGCTGGCCAGAGACCTGCTCTGGACTCGGCTTGGACCCACGGCTGCGGTTGCTCATGCAGAACCGGCACCTTTGTGCCACTTAGCGGTTCCAGGGGGTAGGATCTGTCTTGGGATAGACAGGTCCTACCACCTGGAATAGATTGATCATCTGCACTTCCCCCACTTTGTAACTCACGCGGTGACAATTCAGAGCGCTCTGGGTGGCCTGGGGCCTCTCCTGCCCCCCTCCTCCTAGGCTTCCGGGAAAGCGTTCCCCATTATACTGTCGTGTAGCCGCTTGGTCACGGTTTAGGAGGGGCTGCGGGAGGCTGCTGTCAGGAGAAGGACCTCGAGATGGGACCTCGTCCTGTCTTCCAGGTGCTGGGCAGCATCTCCTTGGCCGGGATCTGCCGACTGAATGGTTGTCACCTGAGCAAACGTTGCTCTGTTGGCTCATCTTGGAGAGTCTCAGGGTGCTAAGGTGGATTTTTTTGAGGTGAAATCACATAACATAAAGTTAACCGTTTCAAAGTGTACAGTCCAGTGGTGCATAGGACCTTCACCGCGTTGTGCTATCGCTGCCTGTGTCTAGTTCCAGAACATTTTCATCCCCCGAAGGAAGGCCCACACCCGTCAGCAGTCCCTCCCATGCCTCCCTCCCCCAGCCCCTGGCCACACCGCCCGCCCTCCGTCTCAGGACTTGCCTGTGCTGCACGTTTCACGCAAATGGAACCTCACAGTGTGTGACCGTTTGTGTCTGACTTCTTTGCTCAGCATAATGTTTTCGAGGCCCACCCATATCGTAGCATATATCAGTACTCCATGATTTTTTGTGGCTGAATTTCATTGTATGTATGTACCGAATTCTGCCTTTACAAGCCTGACAGAATGTTAAAATCTAGCATTGATGGTAGTTTCCATAGTGTACATGTCATGGGTCTTCTGAACGGTGCACCATTTTGGGGTCAAACACCTGTCACTGTCTTAAGGTGTCTGAGGTAAGCCTTGGCTTTGCCCACCTCCCTTGAGGAAGCCATCGGTGTCATCAAAGATGCCAGCATTGTCTTTTGTCAGTTTTCTGTCAAAGCATTTGGCATCTGACTGCATTGAGCTAAATTTAATCTTCCCGGAGAATAGAACCTTGAACTCTGGTTTTTCTCAAAGGCTCAATTTCAGGAAATAATGTAGAGAATATGCACTCTACGCGTGCCCCTGGAACCCGGACTGTAGGCTGCAGTCGCAGGGTAGCTGCGGGTTTGTAAATGCAGCCACTGTGTGGAGCACAGTTCGCCCGCCTGTCTGCGTGGTGCTCTCACTGCGGCAGAGACCAGCACCTCCTGACCTAGCTCCGGGGTTCTTAGCCCGAGTTCCACCTTCCCCCGGCCTCTGAGAAGCCAGGATGGTCCTAAAAGGTCCGTGAAAACCCTGAATCTGTGCCAAACCATATGCCCACGTGTGTACCACATACGTTTTCCAGGAGAAAGGATCCGTGCTGTCATCAGATTCCAGAAGGGACCCAGGACCCCAAATGATCAACAGTCATTGTTCTGAGTAGCCAAAATATTAATTCCCTGGGTTACTCTAGATCAGTGTTTCTCAAACTTCTAAGTCCCAGGCCCCCATACACTTTAAAAAATTATTGGGATTGTAACCATTGGTATTTACCATATTAAAAATTAAAATGGAAAGTTTAAAAATATCTGTGTTTAAAAATAACAATAGTAAACCCGTTATATATTCACATTACATTTTTGCAAATATCTTTAATCAAAGTTAGGTTTTCCAGTCTTCTGTGTTCAGTCTGTTGTGATGTCACCAGTCAGGCAGCCTCTGGAAGCCTCTGCTATACACCAGTGAGAGTGAGAAAGGTGGGTAACAGCTTGGAGGCATTTGGAGATACTTTTGTGACCGCGGAACCCCTGAAAGGTCTTTGGCCCCCAGTGTCCCCAGCCACACTTGGAGAGCAGTGTGTGTGGACTGCAGTAGTGTAACTTCTGCTCAGTCGTCCTCTACTCTTCTGGCACCAGCAGGCACTGAGGGAGGCCTTAGCAAAAAGCTTTGCAAGCTTGCTCTGCTGTTTACTGGTGGCATTTGGTGAGGAGCTGGTCTGGTACAAAGGGGACATTTCATGTCTCCAGTTCCTTCCAGTTTCAGCGCCAGGAGGGGCTGGGCCACTTTTGGGCCACTGGTGGGTCTTTAAATCTATGAAAACAGATTTTCCTCACTAATCCTCTTTTCTTCTTTATGTTGGCAACTGAGAAGCTCAGAGCCTAATTTTCAGCTCACTTTCAACTCATGCATATGGTATGTGCGTGTCTGTGTCTTATCTCTGACTTTCTTATTTTCCTTATTTCCTCTTATTGGTTTCCTCATCTACAGTTTGTTTTCCAGTTACATATTTCTGTAAATTATCATTTATCCTGTGTGCTTCTATAAACATCTTTTTTTTTAACAAGACCGAGTATAAATCATTTTAAGTAAAACTTTTCCCCTTATCATATCATTGTGTAAAGTGTCTTTTAAAGTATTAGCACCCAGTAGATTGTAGAGTCTGTTTTGATTTACAGAAATTGGTGAATGACTGTCATTTCTGCTGTTGTTTTCATCAGGCTACCTTAGATAAATAAAACCTTAACCATCCAATACCTGGAAACATTAAAATGCTGTTTGGTTTCACTGTATGCTATATATAGTACTGTTACACGGCAGTTTTGTTATTTACTGCCTACCGACAGCCTCTGCCCTGCTTTTCCATCTTATTTCTGTCTCATGTACACAGGCATTCTCATTGTTAGTATCATCTTCATTTAACCATAACAGGCTTTTTGTGCCTGCTTTTGGAACTTCTATAAGTTATTTTTCACACAATTCTTTGTTATCTGTGTTTGTTTTCATCAGTGTTCTACTAATTTTAAACAGAGAAAAACTTAAAATAATGATGTTTCCAACCATGAGGTCCTCCTCCTGGCCATTAGGGCCTGAAATTAATTGAAGCCAAGGAGGACTCACAGGTGGGCTGTGGTGATGTGGTCAGGCCTCGGGTTAGCTGCATTTCAGCAGAGGGTACATATGTGTTATAAAGAGGGATTTCACTGAGACTTAGAGAAAAATTAACATCCTACTTTACACAAAGGGAACCAGGTAGAGATCAAAATGTATTTTGTATAAAACATTGATTCTTCTAATTTGGGGGAGATGAGGCTTTGTATATTTGTTACGTGTAGATGCTGTCGTTTGAATTTTCAGAAGGCTGTGCAGTCTTTTTAACTCATGAAGAGCGAGGCTTTATCTTCCTGTGATTCTGAAGTGAAGTCCGGTCGCCCAAGGAAAAATCAAGTCCAGTTACAATATAGGAGTTAGTGATACCGCTGAAACAGCTCTCTGGACTGGCCTCATTGGCTTTCCTGCTTCTTTTGCTTCCCACAGCATAAGCTTAAATCATCTCAGAAGGACAAGGTCCACCAGCTCATGGCATTCGCTCAGGCTGGTGAGAGAACTGCCATCCAGCGCTTAGCCCAAAGTGAGTGGAAACTGGATGCGCCACGGACAGCTTCTTCCAGAGCCCAGCCTCGTTCCACAGGGACTCCATGCGAACCTCCGTGGACAGGAGGAAGCTGGAGCCGCCGTATAACAGGTACAAAGGTAGGGGTGCAGTGGCGACTGCGTCCGTCTCCAGGGAGCAGGGTGGCTGTTCTGGAGTCTCCGTGCTGCGTCCCAGGGCCCCCGACGTGCATTCCCTTCCCGTGCAGATGTTCAGCTGCACAAAAGTCTGAGGACTGATGAGCAGCGAGCCCTCCTGCACGTGGCCTGGGCGGAGGCTCATGTGCCCACGGTCAGCTGCGCGTGGGCACTGCTCGGAGGCTTGGTGTCCAGGCCAGGTGGCTACACTCGTTAAGACAGTACTTTTCCCCAGCACTTGCACGTAGGCAGGAATACGTGGTGAGAAGGCCGTTCCAGAACGATACCAACTCGTAAGAGTAATTCTGACGCGAGGGTACCGGTATCCTGCCCTTAACACCGTGTGCTGGTGTTGGAGCCCTGGAACAGCTCCAGCTGCAGAAGCTTCTGGAAAAACTCTTGGCAAAAAAACCTTTGTGTTGTCAGCTGGGGACAGTTGTTATTTTTATTGAAATTGGCACTTAGAATGGAGCTTTCCCTATCAAAATGCAGTCATGCTGCAAAAATAAGTCTGCATGATGAGTCTGTGCTGATCCAGACTGCTCAGCAGGCTTTAAATTCCACATCAAATGTCAGGTCTGTGCTGTAATGGGAGAGGTGGCAATGATTCAAGAGCTGATTTTTTTTTTTTCTAGCAGCTTCTAAGGTTAATCTTATCTTTCCAAAACTTAAAAAATAAAATCCCTCATTTAAACAAGTATTAACACAAACAGAGTAACTCCCTTGGCTTTAAGTTCTTGTTTATATATTATTTTCATTTTTTACTTTTGAAAATACTGTGTATAATCTATTTAGATCCAAAAAATCAATTGAAAATTGCATTCCTTATTTTTTAAAAAAAAATCTTGGTTCAGAAACATGTTCTGTGGTTTAAAAAACAGATTTGTACTTGTTGTAGTTCTCCAAAAATGAACATTGTTTTCAGTGTGCTTTAAATTTTTTTGGCTAAGTTAATTACTGAGCTAATTTTGTAAGTCATATGCTATGCAGATTTTAAGTGATTCAGATATGTGCAGCTGCCTTTGGAAAAATATTTTTATGTGGAAATTAGTCTTTAAGCTTCATCCCTTATCATTTAATTTTATTCGTGCAATTCTAGTCATTTAAAGTAGACATATGGTACAATCATTTTGGCCCCTAAACATAGATGTATAGTTCAAAGCCTATTGACAAATAGAACAACCGTTGTTACACAATGTATACAAATGAATGAGTGCTTCCAGACTACTTTAAAGCATTCAAAATTATTATATATGAAGTTTATCAGGACGGTTATTAGGTGAGGGCATCGTAGACCCATTTTTCTGTTATCCTGAAGGTCTGTCGTGTTAGGAGCACAGGCTGGAGTCAGGAGGTGTGTGGGAACCTCTGTCCTATGAGCCCACGGCGGCAGGTTCTCACGGACACAGGAGCGTAGAGTTGGAAGGGTCTGTGTGATTTTGCTCATTTAAGGTGGGTCAGCAGTTCTTCTTTGGTGACAACATATGTATATATAAATGTGGTGTTGAGCACTTAAGGGTTCGATCTCCTTTGCGGGAAAAGGTGCAGCAGGCCTGCTTCTCCCACTTCCTACGGCAGCGGGTGGGCTGTCGTTGTGATGCCCGTCAGGAGACACGGGCTGAGGTCACAGCGCCTCGCTTGGTGAGGCCCTGCTGGTTCTTTTAATGGATTTCACGGTTTGATTTTCCCACGGAGAAATGCTAAGTTCCTTAATTTTATTTCTAAACTAGAAATTGCCGGGGGACGGGGGGGTGGGGGGGAGCCTGAATTTCTAAGCTGTTAAATGTGGGTGCATAAACTAAACGACTGAAAAGTGAGTACTGTGCAGCAGTATTAGCACTGTAGCAAATGAAATCACTTTTAAAAGAAAAACATCTTTCTTTTGCTTTGACAGGGTGGTGATAAAAACTTAAAATATTTTGAATACAGTGTTTTTCATAGCAGTTTGCCTTTGGGCAAGGTAAAATTCTGTAAACTTGAAATTGTATTTTACTTTAGGGAGATTAATTAATTTTTTCTTAATGATGAAGTCTTCAAAGAAGTTTCAATGATTTCTTTTACCCCCCTAAAAACCAAGGAACATAGATTTTAAAAATAAAGAGTATTTTCTGGATAAATCATTATTTGTTGCTATTTCTTTCACGTATGGTAGAAAATTGCAGTGCATTGATTGATGTATTTGAAACACACTTGCCAGAACTATGTAGTAGAGGTATGATTCTTACCACCCATTTTAGTAAAATGCTTTTCAAAATATCCAAATTTTTAACTTCTTTTCCCCTTAGCTTTAACTACAGACCCACAAGATGAAAATAAAATTGGAATTGATGGAATTCAAAAGATCTGTGATGATTTAAGCCTAGATCCTGCTAGTATCACTGTTTTGGGTATAGCGTGGAAATTCAGGGCCGTGACTCTATGTGAATTTAGCAAAAAGAATTTGTAGATGGCATGACAGAGCTTGGGTAAGTAAATTGGTCTCAGTTTAAACTTTTTCAGAAAGGATAATACTTTCAACATGTGTTTCAGCAAAACCTGTAAACTTCATATCAATTTATGTCCTGTGAATATTTTACAAATTTCTTATGCATTTGTACTATTAAACCTTTGGTTTTCTTTTAAATTCCAGTTAAAGTTTTGTTCAGTGTTTTTATTCAGATTAATTTCTTTTGTAACACTTTCTCCTTTTAATTTTTTTCCTTCCAGTTTTGAATTGACAGTAAACATCTAGGTGTTTTTGTTTGTTTGTTTTCAGCCATTTAATTTATTTCATAATACTGTGTGCTCCATGTATAATTTGTTGTGTTGCTGTATTAAGCATTAATAAAATGTCATTCTGTCTTTTTGCTTGTAACACCTCTCTGTTCTACCTACAGGGTTGGGATAAAAGCTTCATTCATACCTTAACATGTTTCTTACTTGCTGGATGAGTCGGAGAGGTAAATGAAAGCACATAAACATCTTCTAATCACTAAGCTTATTGAACTGTTTCAGGAGGTATGTAAAAGCTGACTTGCTGACTTGCTGCTACTCTGATATCTCAGTGTTGACAACTTAAACTCACTTATTTTTAGCTCCAGAAGGAGCTCAAAAGCCTTAGGTAAACATGTTCTAAGGCTGTGCGGACAGCATGCTTGTTTTCACTAAACCCATGTGTCTGTTGTGACGTTAAACTCTATGAGACTTTATTTCTGATATCTTACCACGTTCCTGGTAGTTGAATAAAACCAACCAAACAAAAGGTATCGTTGTAACAATTTGTAACAGCACATGTGTTCCGCATTCTTTTCACCTAGGAAAGCCTAGATGAGTTACCAGTAGTTTTAGAATAGGAAAGACCTCTTAAAGAAGCGTTCCATTGGCATTGGGCTACAGGTTGTCCCACCTGTTAAAATCTCCCCAAAATGGGACATTTTGGAAACAAGTGCTTCTTATAGAGACAATTGATGGCATTCCTTAGACATTGTCTAGAAATATGCTGTACAAGTAAAATTTTATTTTCTTTTTTGCGGTACGCGGGCCTCTCACCGCTGTGGCTTCCCTCGCCCGTTGCGGAGCACAGGCTCCGGACGCGCAGGCTCAGCGGCCATGGCTCACGGGCCCAGCCGCTCCGCGGTATGCGGGATCTTCCCGGACTGGGGCACGAACCTGTGTCCCCTGCATCGGCAGGTGGACTCTTAACCACTGCGCCACCAGGGAAGCCCACAAGTAAAATTTTTAAATTCCTATTATCCTATAAAGTATCATAACTTAAAAAGTATATTTTAAAGATTTTGAGAGTGAATCTTCCCAAAATGTTTTAGATAATCTCACGCCCTCTTATCTGGAGTATACAGAACATAGCTTTAGCTTACAAGTTAATGATGGTTGGTAGACTGCTCTCTCTCTACACCTCATGGAGCAGTTAAAGGTGAAACTATTTTTCAAAATATTAAACAAAAGTATTATGAATGTATTAGTGAACTATATTGTGGAGATAACCGATGTTTTTAGAGATGTGAAGGACTTTGCTTCTAGTCTAAATAGCACTAACCTCTAAAAATACTTTGGCTTTTGTGTCTGCTCTGTTATGATTTCTTCACATGTTTTCCTGGCTATTAACTCCTGACTGGTTAGAATACCTGCCTTTAACAGTTAATTCTACATCCTTTCTTTGGGGGCTTCAGGATTCTTAGGTAAACTGAATAAACTTTATGAAATACCTTGACATCTTTTTAAAAACAAAAATATGTCTGTGTGGATCTTCTCTCTTGTATTCCATGGGTCTTTTTATCTGTCTTTAACCCAACACCACGTATTCTTAATTGCTGTAGCCTTAGAGTAAGTCTTGAAATGAATTAGTAAAGTCTTCCTACTTTGTTCATCTACTGCAAGATCGTTAGTCAGCTTTTATTATTTCAATGGGGGAAAAAAGAGCCTTGTCAACAAATGATGCTGAAACAACTGGGTAAAGGTGAAAAAATTTAACCTCAGTCCCTCTTTCATATCATATATAAAAATTAATTGGGGCTAGATTGTAGACCTGTACAAGATAATGACAACCGTAAAGTTTTAGACGAAACGTTAGGAGACTATCTTTGTAACCTTGGGTTAAGCAACACTTTTTCAGGGAAGACGTAAAATGCACTAGCCATAAGGAAAAAAATTGATAAATTGGACCCTATCAAAGTTAAAAACTTCTGCTTATCAAAAGATGCTTTTCGGAAAATGAAAAGGGTAAAACAGTGGGAAAATATTTGTTTGCTCTTTGTATATGTTATAATGACTATAAAAACAGTAGGAGAATTATAATTTATATATAATTCCTAAATAAGAGAGCAAGGAGTAAAGTTATTTTAAAATTCAATCCGAAAGAATCCAAGGAAAAAAAAAAAGCACACAAGGAAAATTAGTTTATGGCAGGACAAATAGTAAGCACATGATAAAATGGAGGATTTAAGCCTAAAAATGTCAGCATTTACATAATTATATTAAGTGTAAGTGAATTAAATGTTAGATGGATTTTTTAAAATCAACTACCGTGGGGCTTCCCTGGTGGTGCAGTGGATAAGAATTTGCCTGCCAATGCAGGGGACACGGGTTTGATCCCTGGTCCGGGAAGATCCCACATGCCTCAGAGCAACTAAGCCCGTGTGCCACAACTACTGAGCCTGCGCTCTAGAGCCCACGAGCCACAACTACTGAGCCCGCGCGCCTGGAGCCCATGCTCCGCAACAATAGAAGCCACCGCCATGAGAAGCCTGCGCACCAAAACGAACAGTAGCCCCTGCTTGCTGCAACTAGAGAAAGCCCACGCGCAGCAACGAAAACCCAACACAGCCAAAAATAAATAAATTAAATTAAAAAACAATTTTTTTAAAGTCAACTACCATGTGTACTGTCTACAGTAGATACAACTAAGACATAAGGGCACAGAACAGTTTGAAGGACAGAAGCTGATACATTATGCAAACCCAGCTTGGTTAGAGATCTTTGCAGGTTAACCAAAAAAAGGCTGATGTGGCTGTTAATACTAAAACAAACTTTGAAGCAAATAGTAATTCTAGAGATAATGAAGGGCATATCCTTTTCTTTTTTTTTTTTTTTTTTTTTTTTTTTTGAAAAAATTGGAAAAAATAAAAGGTGCTTTATTCAGGAAGCCAGCAACCTGGGAAGGTGGTGGACTAGTGTCCTCAGACCATCTCCAAGTTGCTGGTTAGGGGACAAAAATTTTAAAAGGGAGTCTCAGGTGTATACAGGCTGGAAAGGGGGGCTACATGCAGAACAGCACAGTCAGCTCCAATAATCATCTCGAACTGGTCCTGCAATGGTCTGGTCAGCATCATCTCCATGGTTTTATGCACAGTTAATCTTCTATTCCAGGGTGGGTCTGCTTCCACCTTCTTAAGGCCCTGGAATTCTGTGTTCCTGGTCATTTTCAGCTGTGGATGCACATCCCCTGAGTTCTCAGTGCCCCCAGCTCCAGCCCAAGGCAGGCAGAGCAGGATGGTATTTAGCAACTGGTCTCGCGTTTCCAGAAGACCTCACATGATGTCTCAACTAAAGACATTTTGACAAAGAGGAACCAACCAGTATATACATGGAGGAGACAACAAGGAGGGGAAAGTTATGTGTTAATGAATTAAAGAGCAGAGGAAAGGGGTAAAGGGAGGAAGGAGGGAGGGATGGAGGAAAGAAGGAGAAGCAGGGGAGGAAGCGAGGGAGGGAGGGGGAATCTGAAGGACATTTCTTAATGATAAAAGTTTTATCTCACCAAGAGGGTAATAGTTTATTTAAAGCAGAAGTCAACACTCTAAAGAGAAAGAGGCAAACTACAAGCAAAGTGGGGAATTCTCACATCTTACCAACTGGGAGAATAAGTAGATGAAAAATCAGTAAAGGAAACAGAAGATTTGGAAAAGGAGATGGAACTTTGCCCTTGATGTTGAAGGATACATATTCTTTTCAAAAAGACATAGAACATTTTAAACACTGACCACAAACTGGGCCGTAAAGTAAGTTGAACAAATTTCAAAGACTTGAAATGATACGGAGCATGTTTTCTGACCACAATAGAATTAAACGAGGAATATAACAAAAAGATAGATTGAAATAAGTGTGGATATTATACCTCTGAATAACCCTTGTGTTGAGAAAGAAGTTACAGTGGAAATTAGAAAGTATTTTGAATGATAAAACACTACATATGAAAACTTGCAGGATTCAGCTTCTTAAATGCATATTTTAGAAAGAAAAGTTGAAAATCGGTTAGGAAAGCATCCATCTTAACAAGTAGAGAAAAGAGCAGGAAGTTAAGGAGTGTTGACAGAAGGAATTAGTTTTTTTAAACAGGCAGGGTCATTTCACGAAATTTTTTAAAAGTTGTAAGTAGAAAGGATTTGTAAAGCCAAAAGCTTGTTATGTGAACACTTATAAAGTAATGAATAACAAATAGCCAATATAGAATGAAAGGGGGACATCATTTGTAGACCCTACAGATTAAAGGATGAGAGTGTTATGAACAACTTTATGTTAGTAAATTTGAAAACCTGAATGAAATAGAGAAGTTCTTTAAAAAATGACAACTTACTGGGGCTTCCCTGGTGGCGCAGTGGTTGAGAGTCCGCCTGCCGATGCAGGGGACGCGGGTTCGTGCGCCGGTCCGGGAGGATCCCACGTGCCGCGGAGCGGCTGGGCCCGTGAGCCATGGCCGCTGAGCCTGCGCGTCCGGAGCCTGCGCTCCGCAGCGGGAGAGGCCACGGCAGCGAGAGGCCTGCATACCGCAAAAAAGAAAAAAAAAAAAAAATCTAATTTTGAGACTACAAACATCATCGACTTAAAAGTTCCCGATTATGGTTCCTTAATAAGAGTTCCCCTCTTTGGTTCTTCCTTTCTTTAAAAAAAAAAAAAAAAAAAAAAAGCCAACTTACTGAAATGGGCAGGTGAAGAAATAGTTCCCTAACTCTTACAGAGTCTGAACCCATAATTTAAAATCTTTTCAAAGAGAAAACTCTTGGCCAGGATTGGTTCGTGGCACATCCTACCAAGCTTTCAGTAAAGAGAATAGCACCGATTTCACACCACCTCTTCCAGAGAATAGTACGGGAAGAAACACTCCGCAATATGTTTTGAGGCCAGCACAACCTAGACAATAAGGCCTAGAGAGGACATTTTGAGAATGGAAAATTATAGGCCACTCTCAGTCATAAGAATCACAAGATGCATATGATGAACATAAGATCCAAAAATCCTAAACAAATTTTCAGCAAAATAAATTAAGCCCCCAAAACAAATCAACCAAAAAACCAGGATAATTTGTCATGACAAAGTTTGTTGTAGTCCAGGAATGCAAGATTTTTTTAACGCTACAAAGTTGATCAATGTAATTTATCACAGTAACAGAAAAGTGAGGGGGTGGATATTATCTCAGTGCATAACATGGGACTTTTCAAGCTACAGTAATTAAGAGTACATGACATTGGGGGCCAGATTAGATGAAAAGGCCAGTGAAGCAGAATGGAGAACCCAGAAACAAATCCATGTTTACAGTAACACTTGATTTATGGGAAAGGTGGCCCTTTGGAGAACTGGAGAAGGGACAGCTTTTCAGTAAATGGTCCTGGGAGAATGGTCTAGTCGTATGGAAAAAAATGCATCTTGATCTCTGCCTCACACCGTACATGAAAGTCAGTTCAGGTGGGTGGCAGACCTCAGTGTGAAAGGCCAAAGGCAGAAACCTTTAGAAAATAATGAAGGAGAATCTCCTTACGGCCCTGCAGTAGGACAGGTTGTAAAATGCATGAAAAGTCACTGTAGAGAAGACGGTAGAGTGTACTACGCTAAAATAAGAACTTCTGACCAAGAAACAGCATCGAGAAGTGAAGAGGCATCCACGTGAGGGCTGGGGGCCGTGAGATATTCAACTGACAAAGGCCTGTGTCCCTAATACGTAGAGAATTCCCACAGAACAACAAGAAAAAGATAACCTAATTGAGAATGGGCAAGAGACCTGACCAAGCCCTTCACGAACGATGCATTCCATATGGCCAGTGAAAATACAAGCAGGCGCTCAGCCTCATTCATGGCAGTGTGCACATTAGAATACACAACTCACTCTTCCAGGACAGCTCCAGAGAGGCGCTGGTGGGCAGTCAGCTTGGAGAACTGTTTAACAAGACTCATGAAATCATGGGTGGGTGTCTGCCTCAACACATTCACTTGTGTGCCAGGATACATGTCCAGAAACCATTTAACAACATTCTTTGTGACCAGAAAACAAGAAACAGCCAAAACATTTACCATCAGCAGCACATAGAAGTTATAAAATATGAATACGGTGGAGAGCTGCGTGACAATTAGTCTAAATTAATTACCTAATCTGAAGTTTAAAATTTTTCTTTCTGCATGAATAATTTCAAAGAAATTCAGTATGAGGGTACGGAGCATTTTGAAACACTTTTGCAATACGGAGCCTAGTACGTTTAGCCTCTATTTTAAATAGATCTGCCGTAGCATCAGGCAGCACAAAAGGTGAAATTTATAGTTAATCCCGTAATTCCTTTACTGAGAAAAAAATCATTGTCTTATTTATTTTTATGCCTATAGACACTTAAATAACATGTTCATAAAAAATCATTCACTAGGGACTTCCCTGGTGGCGCACTGGTTAAGAATCTGCCTGCCAATGCAGAGGACACGGGTTCGAGCCCTGGTCCAGGAAGATCCCACATGCTGCGGAGCGACTAAGCCCGTGCGCCACATCTACTGAGCCTGCGCTCTAGAGCCCGCGAGCCACAACGACTGAAGCCCACGCGCCTAGAGCCCGTGCTCCACAGCAAGAAAAGCCACCGCAACGAGAAGCCCATGCACCGCAACAAAGATTAGTCCCCACTCACTGCAACTAGAGAAAAGCCTGCATGTAGCAATGAAGACCCAACGCAGCCAAAAATAAATAAATAAATAAATTTATCTTAAAAAATCATTCACTAGAGAATTAGAACAGTTACTGATTTTGTTTCTTTGCTTCGTGAGACTAACTGAAGGAATATAAAATTGTATTAAAGAAAATAATAGCCTGTAGAGGAAAATGATTAGATACCTGAACATTTCACATACATTTTACTTTATAAGGTTTTCTGAGGGCTTTTTTAAAAAAAATAAAGCAAAATGAGTAATTTTATGTCTGCGGACCCCAAATGGAGCAATTGATTTTTACAATTTCCGAAGTATATTACATGGTCTGTCCTCTGAAGGGTTAAATATAAATTAAAGAGATTGATACAAGTGTTCCTATAATTCCTAGAAAATGCATGGACAGCAGTGGAAAGGGGTAATCAAAAAAAAAAAAAAAAAACCCACAGATGAACCCTTCCTTTCCTTCAGGTCTGTGTGTCTGCTTATGTGTGTGTTAAGATGTGCATGTGCTGTATTGTTTTGTGTGTGATGATTCCATAGCCTGCGCTTAACTGATAGGCTAAAAGAGGAGATAATTAAAGCTCCTTGACTCCGTGTTTTGATGTAAGAAGCTTAGCATGGTTTTATACTGGCTAGAATCTGGAATCAGTTGGCTTTGAAAAATCATAATTTTTGAGGAAGTAAAGTTTCATGATTATTGGCTAATTTTTACATCGGCCCAAAGACCCTTTTTTGACAGAAGGAACATCTTTATGATCTAGTTCTAAAGGGAGTATCACAGATAAAAATTTTAAGTAGGAGTACCTTCTAAACATTTTCTTACTCAGGAGGTAGGATTTTTCAGAGGTTATTGGAAAGGATATAGGTGCTATGAAGATTCCTCTTACGGTCACTGGAGTAGCTTTTATTCTTGATTTCAGCTCTCAAGTTCTATAGTTTTGAGTTTTGTTGTTGTTATTTTGCAGATGGCCGAGTCCATGAGGACAGCACTCGGCGTGTTTATGTAAGCGATGCTATAGGTCTCTGAAAATGCACACTCCTACTTCAGTTGTGTGGTTTGCAAACATACAGATCGGGAACTTTATAAGAAGGGTTTCTAGGACCAAACGAACCGAAAAGTAACTAGATTTAATATCTTCCAAAAAACTTATTTTTCTTTCTTCCCCGGGTTTACCTCCATTTCTCAATGTGACACTTTTCATCATTAAGATGCGTTGAGTATAGATTTCCTAAGTGATAAGGATGCAGACCTAGCAGGACGGGACTAATCATCAAGGCGTAAATGCCGAGGGCCCCGTAGGTAAGGTCCAGCCAGCCTTCCCTTCTACCAGCTCCTGAAATTTCCTGACCATTGCTTTCTTTCTGATTAAGGCTCCAGGTTATTTCAGACTGAGAACATCTCATGCACTTTAAACACACAGGGAACAGAGGCATTTTATTTAAAGTTGGCTGCTACTCATAGATTTCTTTTGCTCATCCAGTGTTAATGATTGACCCTGGAAATCTCAGGTCAGAGCTCCAGCTTTAATAGTTTTTTGTCCAGGTGGGACCAAACCAGATTTAGGTAAATATCTGAAAAGTGATTAGCTGAGTATTTTGCATCTAAAGGAATTTGTTGCCTTAAATGTTTATTCATCAGCTTTTCGCATTACTCTAACTGGTGTGCACCCGTAAGCATTATTGCAGTATGACTGTTTGATCATCTGAAAGTGATGAGCGCTAGCCGACATGGTTAAAGGTTGTCAGCTTTAGGAAGTAACCTTCTCAGCCCCTTGATGTGCTTGTGTATCAATCATATAGAAAGAAATCGATACTAACCTTGCAGTGAGCAGAGAATGAGTCTGTATCCCAAACACGGTGGGTCGGGGAGCATCCTCTGCTGCAGCCCTGAAATGGCGTTCGTGTTGCATTAAGACACCATCTTATGATCGAGCCCCACAGCGTCGGTCTGTAAAGAAGTTGTGAAATCATCGCTACCTTCCAGCCAAGGAAAGATGGAAACTGAGGACGTTGACTTTGACTAGTGACCAAATAAACATGCTTATTTGTCTTGACTTTAAGAAATTCCAAGTCTTTTTTTTTAAAGCTTGTTGGCTTTTTAAAATAAATTTATTTATTTACTTTTGGCTGTGTTGGGTCTTCGTTGCTGCGCACGGGCTTTCTCTAGTTGTGGCGAGCGGGGGCTACTCTTCGTTGTGGTGCGCGGGCTTCTCATCGGGTGGCTTCTCTTGTTGTGGAGCACGGGCTCCAGGAACGCGGGCTTCAGTAGTTGTGACATGTGGGCTTGGTAGTTGCGGCTCGCGGGCTCTAGAGCACAGGCTCAGTAGTTGTGGCGCACGGGCTTAGTTGCTCCGAGGCATGTGGGGTCTTCCCGGACCAGGGCTCAAACCCGTGTCCCCTGCATTGGCAGGCAGATAATTAACCACTGCGCCACCAGGGAAGTCCCAAGAAGTTCCAAGTCTTTACAGTACTTATATGATCGACTTTTGAATCAGATTCTGTTTTAGTTCTTAAGTGGCAAGGCAGGTCTATTTGGAAAGCACTGTATCCCTTCCTTTCTAAATGAGTTTTTAACTTGTAGTTCATCACTTAGAAAGTGCATTGGGCTATTTTTTTTTTAAATAAATGATATGTGTTAATAGTATCCAGGTCGGTTCAGCTTTCAAGAAAGCCCAATACATAAGAAAATGAGAGTCTTTGAAATGGTTTAATTAGGGGATACTTATTTACATGTCCAAATAACATAGTATACAAATCCTTTTTTTTTTTTTTTTTTTTGGCTGTGCTGCGTGGCTTGCGGGATCTTAGTTCCCTGACCAGGGATTGAACCTGGGCCACTGCAGTGAAAGTGTCAAGTCCTAACCACTGGACCGCCAGGAAATTTCCAACAAATCCTTTTAAAAGACATTTCCCCAGAGTTACAAAATTAGATTGCACACAACTTCAGGAACACTTCTGAACGCATTAGCCCTCGTGTCACTCCTAGGTGAGGTTGCTGATGGTTATTGAGTAGTGAATACCAGCACGCTGAGCAGTGGTCACTGTGCAGCGGAAAAAGAAGCTGGGATTCACTAACTGCTTTCCCTTTTTTTGCCAGACTTAGAAATGGCCGTCGCATATTGGAATTTGGTATTCTCCGGAAGGCTTCAGTTTTTAGATCTTTGGAACATCCTTTTGTTGGTAAGTGTCTTCCTGCTTGCCGGGGCCCCGTGGGAGGGCTCAGTGGGTGCGGTGGCCTCTGTACTAATTGAGGGCCTGACCGCGGGCACTGTGGGGCCAGGGCCTCGTGCAGAAATCACCAAGCAGCAGACCCGCGGCCACGCTCTGCCACCAGCTGAAAGCGGCGCCCAGGGGCTCTGCCCTGGCTGCTCCAAGGCCGCGTCCTCTGGACTGCCCACCAGCGGGCCCCCCCAGCTGTGTTCACGGGCTGGGGCCACCCCAGATGTCCTGTGCATCGCTCAGGAGGAGTGGGGGGGGCTCAGCTGGCTCCAGGGGGGTGGGTCCTTCGAGGCGGGGTCTCGACTGCGGCTGCGGGGAGGGTGCAGGGTGCGGGCCGCCCTGACCTCGGGCGGTGGCCGTGCTGTCCTGCTCAGGCCCCCCCTGCGTGCGAGGAGCAGCCCTTCCACCGGGTGGCGGGGTGGGGGCTGTGTGGGAAAGCCCTCCTGGAGCAGCCTGGGGAAGGACCCCAGAACGCCACGCAGCAGAGGGACACAGGGCTCACGTGGGACGGCAGGTGCAGAAGAGCACGCGTGCTGTGCTGGTCACGCGCGTGTTCTGAGGTGTGAGACAAGCTGGCGAGCCGTCTGTGAACCGTGTGCCTGTGACGTGTGCAGACGGGCCCACAGCGGCACCTGCTGCCTTATGAGCTGGGAGCCTCTGGGAGATAAAGGGGGAGGCTGGGCCGGGGCCGGGGCTGCCCCTTCAGCTGCGGGCGGGTATCCTGCACGTGTTTGCTGCACCTGCAGTACCGAGGAACAGAGACATTTCCAGAAAAGTGTCCCATATGCCACTTCAGAGAACTCCCTGGTATTTAGGAAAATAAATGTATCAAAATACTACTTGCCTGCCCTGTTTCTGAACTGGTTTGGGGCTTAGGTGAAGAGATTAAAAGTGCTGCCTCTTGATCTGAAGTAAGTTTATAATTTTTGTATTTTTAAAGTTTTATTTTATTTGTGTTTAAATAAGTCTGCTTCCTACATCTGCACGTTGGCATTATGTAGCTCTTAACGTTTACGCAAAGCGCTCTTATTATTTTAACTTTTGACAATATTGTTCCGGTACTTATTCCTTATCAAATTCTGTTCTGAGATAACCAGGTCAGTAGAACACCTGAGAGCTAAGTCTGTTTCGTAAGTCTGGTGGTTCTTTTCTCTTGTGTATTAGGAGCATCGCAAAAGATCAATCCCAAGAAACACTTGGAACCTTCTGCTAGATTTTGGAAATGTGGCTGCAGATGACGTGTCCAGCTGTGATGAAGAAGGTACGAGAAGCAGTCGGACTTCAGGCGATGGCCAGAGGCACTGACGCGGGCACGCACGTCCCTGGCCCCGGACCACGGGTCAGCGATGGCAGCGCAGGCCCCGGGGCGGACGGCACCTGCTGACTCCTGGCCCGACCCCGGCCAGAGACGGGGGTGGCGATCATAGTGACTAGTAGTCACTTTATCTTGTAAATCACACAAAAGAAAATACAGCTTCACATTTAGCTAAAGTCAGGAAGACAGTTGTCTGAGCTAAAAGCCATTACAGAGTGGATGTGCAGAGGCCCTGAGGCAGACCTCAAGCAGGACAGTCACCGGGGCCCACTGCCCCGCGTGTGGCTGCAGCGGCTATTCCATCGCACTGCCGAAGCTCACGGAAGACTGCGGCCTCCATCTGCTCACCTGAGCACGATCACGCCTGCTGCGGCCCCCACCCCAAACATTTCAGGACTCGGGGAGTGTTTGCCTGCCTGCTGAGCTGTGGGCACTGCCCCGTTAGGGAAGGATGCCCACCCCCACCCCGGCCCCGCCCACCGTCAGCTCCCTCTGCCCGGCCAGAAGGTGACTGTGCACATTCCTGGCAGGGTCAAGGGTGGGCGGTCCTCACAGGGCCCGGTCCACAGAAGCACACCAGCACTTGCCAACCCTGGTCTGGCTAGAGCAGAAGAGGGTCACTTTAGCCGACTCTTTAAGTGGAGCACAGGCTATAGAAAGTTAAAATCATTTGAGTTCTTGAAATATAAAAGTTGGATTGTGAAAAAATGCTTTGAATATAAAAATATTGCTCTAAATCGTTGATTTTTTTAAAAAATCTATTTGCTTTCCTTCAGGAGCGTGGCCTGTTCTTATAGATGATTTCATAGGATATGCACGGCCAGTGGTCACAGGTGGTTAAGGCAGCCCTCTCTAGGCAGAAAATCGAGATGGATTAAGGTGAAAAGGGAACTGTCCTGCAGGAGACACTGGCCAGCCATGCCTGTTGCCCATTTTGGAAGTCATCCTGACCAGTCGTGAGACTGGAGACCCTCTCCTGCTGCTTAGAGAGACGCCGCTGACCGTGGACGCCACACGGAGACCCTCTGAGCTCGCTGCTGGGGCGCCCAGAGACGGGGCCCTGGCTGTTGCTGTAAGAGACCTCTGCATGGTTTCCGCGTTTAGGAGCAGGCTGCAGGGTCGCTGTTGATCATGACCCAAAGCGAGGCTGTGCTCACCACACTCGCCCAATTGTCCGTAACCACCCCTGAGAAACAGTACAGGTCAGGCTGCTGGAAACGTGCCCTAAAGAGGACGATTATCGTGGATGCTGACGTTTTAAACTTGGTGCCAAGGTTAAGATTTATATTTTTTGAATCATCAAGTGTCTAGATTTATCAGCTCTATTTTCATTTCACTTTTCTCTGGATGGTCATCTGGGAATCATTTTACAGGTTAACGCACCGTTGCGGTTTGCACAGCGATGGTCATCATGATTCCAGAAAAGTGTTCTTTTAAATTGCCTGCAGGTCAGTGGGTCTGCTTTACTTCTGATAATGTCAGCTGAACTTCCTAAGAAGCTTCATAAAGTATGCTTTTTAAAAAAATGTATTTGAGGGCTTCCCTGGTGGCGCAGTGGTTGAGAGTCCGCCTGCCGGTGCAGGGGACACGGGTTCGTGCCCTGGTCCGAGAAGATCCCACATGCCGTGGAGCGGCTGGGCCCATGAGCCATGGCCGCTGAGCCTGTGCGTCCGGAGCCTGTGCTCCGCAACGGGAGAGGCCACAGCAGTGAGAGGCCCACATACCGCAAAAAGGAAAAAAAAAAATGTATTTAAAAGGACATTTTTCCATGAAAAATTATTTCTTTCATGATAAATTATAGATTTAAACATCAGCGTTCTCTCTTTTCAGCCGTCTGTAATATGAGTACTGTTCACCCACCCGCCCTCGTATGGTTGTCACATTTGGGAGGTAAAATACACATTGTTGTCCCCAAAACCCCACACCGGAAGCCATGTCACGTGCAGGTGGACATGTGTGTCTGCGTCTCATTGCCCGGCCTCCTGGTGCCCCCCTGTCGGGGGGACGCTGTCCAGAATCGCTGTGTGGACCTCACCTCGTACTGGGAACGATCTTCATGCCACAGGTGTGCTTGCTGCCCAGCCCGCAACCCTGTTCGTGAGACAGATAAATCGGGGTAATTTCACAGGAGAGGGGAATTCACTCAGATTTCCAGAAAGTGTGCCTAAAATGTGTAGTTGGTTTGGCGTTCAAAAATGTGACCCACTCAGGCCTGGGGCCTGGAGACCCAGTCTGGGCGGGGTCGGCCCGTCACAAGGTGCAGGGCCAGGGAAGTCACCTGATCTCTCCCAGGCCCTGCTGCCCCGTCCTCTACCTGTAAGACTGGGGTTCTAAGAGGCTTTAATAGAAACTTCACCAATCGTAATGCGTCCTTCGAGGCCTCGCGGGTTCTGACATGTAAGAGTTCTGTTCAGAGAGGTTATGGAACTCGGACGGGCCTGTGAGAATCATGAGGTCTGTGGCACTGTTTCACTCTTGAGATTTAAAGTTATGTGGAGAAAAGGTGTTCTGTGGAGTTGTTTATCAACAGATACCAAAACATCGGTGCCAAAGGCTCTTCCAACACTTGTAGGTTTCCCTTCTATAATAAACGTTTAACTCATGCGTGCTGTGAAAGTGCTGAGGACTCTGGAAACAGTAAAATTCTCTTCCTGGTGTCATGGTGCCTTTCAGGTCTGTCCTTGGACACTCGGCCCTGGATGTCAGGGTCCTGGTCCCACGTCAGGGGAGTGGCCACCACACTTGGGACCCTCCCAACCTGTGTCCAGCCTGCCACCTTGTTACAGGATCACGTCCCACACGGACGGCCTGGGTCACATACTTTCCTTTCTAGGTATCACGTAGTATCTGCTAAATACACCTGTTCCACATGGGCGGTCACAGATCTCATAATACAGAAATTTCCTTGAACTGACGGGAGTTACGTACCTAACTGATCCACTGAAACGCAAACTATAAATACAGTGGAGACATGCGGATTAAACAAATGTGAGAGGTTTAACACACGTGGGCTCCCCGTGCCTGCCGGGAGTTCCTGGGCTGGACAGCATCACCTCCTTCCGTGTTGGTGACATCGCACATGTCAGTGTGTTCTTTTACCTTAGTAAACGCTTAAGTGGGATGCTACATATGTCTCCAGCTCCAGGCTCTGTGGGGACAGCCACACCCACGACTCATGGCACACGGCCGGGGCTCGGCAAACACTGCAGGAACAATGCAGTGGGCTCGCCTCACCTCTTCCTCTCGCTGGCGTCCGCCAGATAGTGTGGGATTGCTCTTAGCGTCTCGACAACAGTGTCTGCTGCCTCAGATTCAGCAAGAGACCAGCCGAAGACGGTGCCTCTGCCTCAGTGACAAACGGCTTCCGCCACATGCTGCCCTTCTCCCCACGTGGGTGGCTGGCTGAGGGGCTGCCCTCGGGGAGGGAGCCTGCACCCTAGCAGCCCGGGCCACCGGCACTGGTCGTAAAGAACTGCTTTCAGGACCTCTCAGGACTGTGCCGGCCGGAGTCGGGATCCAGATCCTCACTTTTAATAAGTGCTGTGATGATATACTACCCATTCATTTACCTTTTCTTTTTTTTTCTTGCCACGCCACGCGGCGTGCGGGATCTCAATTCCCCGACCAGGGATCGAACCCGTGTAGAGTTGTAACCACCGGACTGCCAGGGAAGTGCGACCCGTTCATTTAAAGGCATCTTAGTATCTTGTTATCGAAAGAAACTTAAGTTTTATCGGACGTGTTTCTTACATCCCAGCGTGACGCCCTCCTGCTTGTCCTGGTCTGACGTGGGACCAGAACCTGGGGGACAGGGGGCCTGGGGACAGAGGTGGTAGCTCTCCTGACCCCTCTTTTCAAGTCAAGGTCCCTGGTTTGCAGGGGTTCCCCCCACTCTCAGCCTCAGCACGACCGTAAACATCCTCCCCGCGGAACGGGATGGGTGGGAGGACGCTTAAGGTGCGTGAGCCTTCACGGGGCGCCCTCGCCGACCCCTCGGGGCTCCGGGCTCTGTGCACACAAGGAGCTGCCGGGACGCTGGCTGTCGGGGAGCCTTCGCTGACGCTGGGCCGCAGGGACGCCCGTGATCACGCACGCGGCGGCTCCACGTGCTTTCCCCCTTCGCACGTGGCAGTTTTCTACCATAAACAAGCTTGATAATCAACGAGTCCTCCGGAAAACAGAGCCGTGCGTGTGACAGCCGAGTCACAGCGTGCAGGCCGCCGAGCGCGATCCCGTGTAATTGAAAGTCCCGGAAAGGCAGAGCCACAGAGACCAAGTGGGTGGGTGGAGGCCCAGGGAGCAGAGGGGCCGCGGCTTGGGCGGGCTCTCCGCCTGGGCCCCGGGGAAGGTTGACGCACGCCGCGTGACTGGACCGAACGCAGTGAGCCCCCGACGGTGCGCGAATTACACCTGGAAGCTCTAGAAACGTGTGCATCTGCCCAGCGCGCCGTGCAGACCTCCCTCCGAAGCGGTGCTCTGAGCCGCGGGTGCCCCCACTGAAGAGCCAGCTCTGGGCGCACCACGTGGCTGCGGGCTGCAGGCCCAGACGGCTCCCTCATTGGTGCCGCCCGCCCGCCCGGGACAGAAGAGGGCGCCTGGCCGATCGGGGAGGCTCCCGACGGCGACGCGGCGACCAGAACAGGGGCCGGCGGGGCGGGCTGAAGGCTGGGCACCCGGCAGCTGCCGGCAGAGATGGAGAAGTTTCAGGCTGCGATGCTGCTGGGGGCCGTGGGCGATGCACTCGGGCACGGACACGCCTTCAGGGAGGACAGCGCCTCGGGCCCCAAGGTCCAGAAGGAGCCGGGAAAGGTGGGGGGACTGGACCACCTGGTGCTCTCGCCAGAGAGGTGGCCGGTGAGCGACAACACCGTCATGCACATGGCGACGGCAGGGGCCCTGGTCACAGGTGAGGCTCAGCCCCGGCGTGGCGGCGGGCGGGAGCGCGGGATCCCGCGGGGAGGGGGGACCCGGGGGTCACCCGCTGCCGCTGCTGAAACCAGCTTGTCACACCCGGGTCCCCAGCAAACCGGACGTGCCGCGGGCTGTGTTCCCACGCAGCCTCTCGAGTGACAGTATCACTCTCTGCTCATCTGCAGCCTCAGGTTCTTAAACTGGGACTTTCACTGTTTTGTAAACGCTCACTCGGCCGAGCCTCTGCCTCTAGAGTTAAAACCAACCGAATGGCTCGCTTCGGGCTTTGGAATGAGGGCTCAGCTTTTCACTGCAGGTAGTAAGCCTGCTTCTGAGTTTATTTCAACAATACATAAAATAATAAGCCAGTTTGAAGTTTGGACCCATTACGATGATATTTGGAGGGAATTACTTCTAAATTCCAATGAACTGTGGTTAAAACGCCACCTACCAAAATAGGATTTAGCTCGGAGAGTTGCTGCGGTTTCCTAGTTGTCCTAAGAAGATGCTGTGACTTGAGGGGAGACACGCTTCCTTAAGGAGCAGGTTGATTTTAGGAGCAAGTCTTCACTGAGTTTCAGAGGAGCAGTGGGTGTCTGTGAGGTGCGGCTTCCGCACAGCTATCGAGGGGTGAGCACATCACTGCAAAATCAGAACTTGCGGCAGCTCTGAAGTGGCTGGAACGTACGTGTCACCATGTGCTCACCCCGCGGGCCGGTGCCAGCAGCCGGGTTTAGCTCTGCTGTCACCGCACAG
>NW_006793445.1:585925-591161 GCF_000442215.2 Lipotes vexillifer
GGGGAGAGCTAAGGCACCTCAGATAAGACAATGTCACGGCAAAAAGCTGGCGCAGCAAGCGTCCTTCTGAGTCTGCAAACTCCGAAACTGGGGGCAGTGGGGGCTGATTGTGAGGCTTTCAGGCAGGTTCCCGTGTCCCTCCGTGTCAGTCCGCGTGCCCTCGTGTTGGTCCTTACCTGGCAGAGCCCACGGCGTGTCTCCGTCCTGTGCGGCGGCCCCCAGGACAGCTCCCGGCTCGGCCCCCAACGGGAACATGCTCCCCCGGGTTGGATCGAGTCCCGTCCTCTTGGCAGAAATACGGTGGAATCCGTCCCGGGTGAGGACGGTGGCAGTGGGCCCAGATCCGATGGCTGCGGGCGCAGCTGGACGGACGCACACCCTCTGGCCAGAGGGTCACCAGGGCGTGCTCGGACGGGCCTGCGCCCCCAGAAACTCGGCAAGTGAATGTGTTTTCACCTCCCTAAACATACAAGTTGCAATTTCATTTAAGTTTAGTTTTCAAACAGCCCAGCTTTTTTCTTTAATAACAAACTGCAGCCTGTGGAAGGGGCCTCTGAGCCCCCTGAGTCACAGCGACAGCAGACTCTGACTGTGGCTGGCTGCTGTTCTAACTGCGGGCGGCGTCATCAGGTCCTCGCACCGCCCTGCAGGTGGGCTTTATTACGAGGGGCTACAGATAAAGGAACCGACTCACAGAGTGTGGTTCCAATCCACACTCGCTGTCTGGCCCTGAGTACCCTGCCCAGCGTCGCACAGTGAGTGCGGACTGGAACCCAGACAGCTTCGTGCCTGCACCTGAAGCACCATCCCGCCTGCTGGGGCTGCTGGACACACAATACTTCGGGGGCCCCGATGGACAGCGGCTCTTCACGCGATTTCCAAAGACAGGCAGACTGCCGGAGAGGAATAGCGGTCGAAGAGGGGTCCCCGAGGCCTGGGATGCAGCCCCGCACAGGCCGGGCTCCCGGTGCCCGTCAGCTGTGTTGGCAGGTGCGCCCTGCCCTGCACTGTCCGGTCTGCTCTCCGTGTGACCAGGCACCTTGGGCCCCGACTTTGGAGGGTGTGTGGCCTCTGTACACCATGCTGTGGATTCATTTAATGGCAGAAGTGCTCAGGCTTTGCGATTGAAATCCATTGGCCAGCTCTGGCCTCGGCAAGTGACCGCCCCTCGCTGAGCCTTGTGTGGGAGGAAACAGTAGACAGACAGTAGACAGACTGACCCTGCAGTGGTGGGCGCGTTGTGGGGGGGCGTCACGTGAGGTCACCCAGTACAGGTCAGTCAAACCCGGTGCCACCCAGGTGAGCACCCCTGTCCTGTGGCCCATGATCTCTGAGGGACTCGAGACCACGCTTGTCCCCAGAACGCCTTCCCACGAGGAGGCAGTGGGGACGGTGGGCAGCAGGGACTTGGCCGCTTCGCTGACAGGGAGATGGGAGAGGGTCAGCTCCCTGTACCCTGGACGTGCATCCCCGAGGGCCCGAGGAACAGGCAGGTTTTGGGCCAGTTGGGCATCTCACGGATAGAACCGTGAGCCGTGTATGAGGATCCTGGGTTTTCCTAGATTCTGGTGTGTAACTAGAAGAGGCACAGCAGCAAAACTACAACATCTGAAATTCAATGAGACCCACAGCGCATTGTTCGTCTGTGGTCAGGTTTCTCCGGGGAACCAGGGTCCTGTGAGCCGACCGCAGACTCTCCCTCCTCCTGGGGGGATGGGGCCGGACGCCGGTCTTCGCTTCCCTTGTCGCTGCTTTCCACCCGCCCCTTGTCTGACCCTGCCCCCCACACACCCCCTTCCGCCCCAGACTTCTGGTGCCTGGACGACCTGTACCGTGAGATGGTGCGACGCTACGTGGACGTGCTCGAGAAGCTCCCAGGGCAGCGGGTAGACCCGGCCACCATCGAGGGCTGCTCGCAGCTGAAGCCCGACAACTATCTCCTGGCCTGGCACACGCCCTTCAATGAGAAAGGTCAGAGCATGAGTTCCTCTCCCTCTAAGGCCATGGGGCTACAGGGCCCCGCGACACTACCCTGCCTGTCACCCCACTGACCGGCCACCCAGGGAGCCAGCCAGCCAGGGCGCTGGCTTCAGGGTCACTAACATCCCCAGCTCCTCTGTCACCATCCCTGGTTTATTTTAAGGAACATTTTCCCACTGCTTTCCCTTTAAATGTGTTATTTTTAGCCAGTGCATCAAGGAAAGCATACACCACCTGCATAAATGTCTGTCTCTGTGATGATCTCATGTGTCCTCGGGGTGATGTTATCAGGCAGCTGCAGTCTCTGCCCCCAGGGCCTCTGCTCCTGGGGTCCTGGACATGCCCTCCAGGTTGACTCTGAGGGCATACCTGGCCCTCTGGGTTTACCTTGAAGGATGCCATCAAATCAAATGTTACTGGCACATAAAGAAGCAGGAAACATGGTCCATGACAAAAAGAAACAGCAGTAAATCAGAACTGACGAACCCTGACACAGTCACTAAAGTTACCAGGTAAGGATATAAAATAGTGTGGATTCTATATTTTTGAAAGGTTAAATAGAGACATGTAGGTATAAAAAAGATCTACATCACAGTTCTAGAGAAAAACAGTACAATGTCTGAGTTTAAAAATTCACTGACTGAGGGGCTTCCCTGGTGGTGCAGCGGTTGAGAGTCCGCCCGCCAATGCAGGGGACACAGGTTCGTGCCCCGGTCCGGGAAGATCCCACATGCCGCGGAGCGGCTGGGCCCGTGAGCCCCGGCCGCTGAGCCTGCGCGTCCAGAGCCTGTGCCCCGCAGCGGGAGAGGCCACAACAGTGAGAGGCCCGCGTACCGCAAAAAAAAAAAATTCACTACTGAGATTAACAGGAGATTAGACATTTCAGAAGAAAAGATTAGTGAGTTCAAAGGCACAGCGATAGAAACTATCCAAAATGGAACATACAGAAAAAAAAAAAAGAAGCCCAGAATGTGAAAAGGGCACCAGGGAGCCACAGGACAAGTCAAAGCACTAACACACCTATAACTGGAGTCCTTAAAAGAGGAGGGGGAACAAAAAAAGATGTGAAGAAATAGTAGCCAAATTTTTCCAAATTTGATCCAAAACATAAACTCACATATGCCCAAGAATCTCAATAAACTCCAAGCACAAGAAACACGAAGCAAACTACACCAAGGCACATAGCAATCAGACCGCTCCAAACTAATAATAAAGACAGGAACGCGTCTCCAGTACCGACCACCAAGGCAAAGACGGCAGGTTCTCGTCAGATGCAGAGCCATCCGGGTGCAGAGAAAGCACCAGCCAGACCGACACCCAGAGGACGCATTCCCGAGTGAAGGCCAAGTGGCCTTTGCAGGGAAACGAACCGAGGAGTTCATGCCGGGCAGGTGCCCAGGGAGAGATGCCCAGGACGTCCTTCGGGCAGGAGGACACTGCCGGTGGGGCAGGGAGGCGGTGGAAACGGTGAGGACGCAGGTGTTGACTTATTATTTAGCCCTCTCTAAAAGATGTGGCATTAAAAGTAATAACGATGTGCCGCAGCGTTTCTCAAATATGTCAGAGCAAACGCCTGACACCCCAGCACGGTGGCGCTGCGAGGGTCAGGGTCCCAATCAGCCCTGAAGTGGGTCAGTGTCCTGCGAAGGTGGACCCAAGGCAGCTGCTCAGGTCCCTGAACAGTGACAACTCATAAGCCAGCCAAAGACACGAAATGGAACCGTTTCAGTGATACTCACTGGGGGAGCAGCCATCGTGTGACCTGGGCCTCAGCTGGGCCAGGCAGCGCTGACCGGACGGTCCCCTCTGTCGGGCCCAGGAGGAGTGGCCCTTGGCACAGACGCCCTTCCCTGGCGGGAGACGCCTCTGCGTTGTGGGCCCGCGTGGACGTCCTCAGCCGGCACCACGTCTGCCCCGTGGGGAGGGGACAGGGCCTCCCCCGCGGCCCGGGAGGCTGCGCGCGGCCCACCGCCTGGCCTGGGCTCGGGGAGCGGCGACCACAGAGTCCTCGGGCCGTCTCCTCCCTGCGAGGAGGCCGGCTCCAGCCGGTCTGCGTGCTGAGCGTTCCGCGGCTCTGCCCCCTGGGGGCCCCACCCCCCGCTGGAGCTGGCACCACGAGGGTCTTTGCCGCCCTCCACCCGCGGGGATACTCGTTGGGTGGAAGCGGATCTTGCCCCTCCATAACGTGCCGCCCTCTTGGCGGGAGAGAGAGAGAAGGGTGCAAATAACAGGTAGGACAGGCAGAAAACCCAGTACCAAGATGATGGCATCATCAATCATCACAGCAAACGAGAGTGGTCTCAGGACCCCAAACAAAAGGGCAGATGGGACAAGGAAGCAAGTCCCAGCTCCGTGCTGCTTGTAAAGGACGCACTGTAAATACAAACAGGTTAGATGGGAAAAGACACGCCGTGTGACCCTAATCAAAGGGAAGCTGGAGTGACTCCTTTAAAAACACCGGAAGGGAAGAGTGTCGCATCCGCTCATCAGGAGAAATAACAAACCTGGTCAACAATGAGGGGGTGACGTCACTACAGATGCTACAGAAATTGAAAGGACGGTGAAGGAATATTATTCAAAGTTTTATCCAATAAATGTAACAACTTAGATGAAATGGATCAATTCCTTGAAATACATAAACTACCAAAGGTCACTCAAGACTAAACAGGTCACCCAGGTAACATTAAATCTGTGAAAGACCTTACAAGGAAAACTCTGGGTCCAGGTGGCCTCAGTGGAGATTCCAGGAACAGTTACGGAAGCAATGGTGCCAGCTGTACACAAACAACTCTTCCAGGAAAGCAGAGGAGGGTTACTTCCCAGGTGCGTCCGTCTGCCCTCCTGATGGCTCTGCTAAGAGAGTGAAAAGGCAAAGGCCACATGTCTGTTTATATAAAACTCTACAAAATGCAAACTAGCCTGTGGTCGGTGAGGACGGCAAAGGGGCACAAGAAAACTTTGGGGGTGATAGACATGTTCGCAACTTTTATTTAGGTGCCTGTTTCACAGGTGTATTTTGTCAGGACAACTTGCATTCCTTAAATATGTGCAGTTGATTGTATGTCAATTATAACTAAATGAAGCTGCTTTTAAAAAGAGGAAACAGGGCTTCCCTGGTGGCGCAGCGGTTGAGAGTCCGCCTGCCGATGCAGGGGATGCGGGTTCGTGCCCCGGTCCGGGAAGATCCCACATGCCGCGGAGCGGCTGGGCCCGTGAGCCATGGCCGCTGAGCCTGCGCATCCGGAGCCTGTGCTCC
>NW_006793445.1:591196-611723 GCF_000442215.2 Lipotes vexillifer
GGAGCGGCTGGGCCCGTGAGCCATGGCCGCTGAGACTGCGCATCCGGAGCCTGTGCTCCGCAAGGGGAGAGGCCCCAACTGTGAGAGGCCCGCGTACCGCAAAAAAAAAAAAAAAAAAAGAGGAAACATATCCTTGAAAGCATACTGTGTGTGCAATTCTCTCTGCTATGTTTTCCCAGAAGGAGCATTTCCTCATCCCATCAAAAATCCTGTTTTTAATGGCTGCTTTGCAACTTATTTCCTCTCTTTTCTTTGTCAAGAATGGGGGCAATTTCCCTACTTTTGACGCATTTAAATGACCCTGTGATAATCATGGTAGCACATAGTTTTTGTACATCTTCATATGGTTCGTGACAGCTAGACTGCCAGAGCCGGCGTCTCTGGCACAGAGGTCTAAGACCAGGTATCCCACATTCCACACAGGCACAGGGTTTGGTGCTGCCACCAAGGCGATGTGCGTGGGCATGCGGTACTGGCAGCCGGGGCGGCTGGAGACGCTCCTCGAGGTCAGCGTGGAGTGCGGCCGGATGACGCATAACCATCCCACAGGTGAGGCAGCCGCGGGCGGCGGGGAGGCCGGACGGGAAGGCCTTCTCCCCGCTTCAAAGTCGGTCACGTCACAAGAAAAGCAGGATGGCACCGGTTCCGAACAAGCCTGGGGTCTGGCTGGAGCCCTGGGAGCCGGCACTTCTGCCAGGCTGTCCAGCAGGGAGCTGGCGCTGCCGTCAGGCCCCGTGGGCGCTGTGCGCTGCGCCCTGGCCGGGTCTGGTGGCTGTGGCGGCAGAGGCCGCTCCCCCCATGTGTCAGGACAAAGCGGGTCGAATAACAGCACCGCTCGGGGTGCGCGGGGGGCCCGCACTCTGGGCTGCCCCCCCAGGGTCGGGCTCCAGAGGGAGGGCAGGGCTGCTGACCCAGCGCCCACCCGTGAGACGTGACCGGGGAGCAGCCAGCTCCAAACTTCAGGAAAGGAGAACCCTCCTGAGCTCTGGCTGAGCTCGGCTCCCGGCCCCCGGGGTCGAGGGTGCCAGCTGCTCTCGGTAACTGTGATCCTTTCAAGGTCACCTGCAGGGTCCGGGCTTACTGGTGTCGCCCCCTGAGCTGCAAGGGCCACCCTGTGCCCTCCAGGAAGCAGCCAACGCGGGCGCCGTGGCATCTGAGGCGTGGACGTGGTAAAACACGCCGCTGAGTCCACAGCAGGCGCAGCCGCTGAGCCACGGACCCCACGGATGAGCCCGTCAGATCTCTGAGCACAAAGCCGTGAATTCAGCTGGGCGGCACCGTCCAGGTGGTGGAGAGGACTTTGCTGAGCCCCGACTCAGCAGAGAGAGTTAAACATAAACAGCCTCCCAACAGGAAACGTTGAACGTTTGGAAGCAATGCCATGAGTACGAGAACCTGGGGTGAGAGTTTAAACGTCTATAACATTAGTTAATTTATTGCCCACTCTTGTTGTGGCCTCTCCCGCTGCGGAGCACAGGCTCCGGACGCGCAGGCTCGGCGGCCACGGCTCACGGGTCCAGTCGCTCCGTGGCATGTGGGATCTTCCCGGACCGGGGCACGAACCCGCGTCCCCTGCATCGGCAGGCAGACCCTCAACCACTGCGCCACCAGGGAAGCCCAGCCCACTCTTATTAAAGAAATGTTGTTTCACATGTCTAAGAGCTGGGTAATTTATATATTTCTAGGCTGGTGACTAGGGTTGGACAGCACACACTAAATACCGCAAAGCACGTTTTAACTCCACTCTCCTTTGCAATTTTTGAACTGCCTTTGCAGGCAAGTGTCAGTTTTTCTTACCTTTATTGCCTGGGAGCGTGCGTCCCAGATCTGGAGCTGAAGCACCCCGTGACGGGAGGTGGGCTGTGGCAGGTGGTCAGGACGGCAGCTGGACCCCGGGCACGAGAGCCAGACGCTCATCCCTGCCCCAGAAGTGGTTGCGGCTGACGCCTCCCTGGGTCCCCGCTTCCAGTGGCTGCTCGCGGGGCAGCTCGGCAGGGGCTCACCTGGGCTTGGATCTCTTGCCCACAGCAGCGCTTGGAGGCGGGGGATCATGCTCTCCCCACCCTGCCGCTGCCCCCTTGCTGACGGTAACTGAAGGTCAAATTGGCAAAGCCCAGGGACACAGCGTGTCCAGCACCTGGGAGGGGGCGTGGCTGGTGCCAACTTTGACCCTCTCTCCTGTCACCCCAGGCTTCCTCGGGTCCCTGTGCACGGCCCTGTTCGCATCATACGCCATTCAGGGCAAGCGGCTGGAGCAGTGGGGACGAGACATGCTGAAGACAGTCCCGCTGGCCGAGGAGTATTGTAAGAGGACCATCCGGCACCTCGCTGGTGAGCCCAGCCTCCCTCCCGACACCCTCCCCCGGCACCTTAGAAGGAGGTGGGCTCCAGCCACACCCAGAGCAGACTTGGACAGACTGGGGGGGCCGTGTGACAGGCTGACCCCACAAAGAAGATCTGCAGTATCGCCTGGCCAGAGGGCAGCAGGTCAGGCGAGCATGGGGATCCCCTCTGGGTTCTCAAGACGCGGCCACCCCCCCCCCACACACACACACCCGTCATCCACGAGCCGTTGCAGCTGCTGCTCCAGACTTCGCAGCAGCATCCTCCTAAAATGACTTCAGAAAAGTCGCTTCAGCGCCTCTGGGGCTTGGAGGTCAAGCTGCTAGTTAGGGATAACGAACGTCCTCTCTCCTGATTTTGCAGGCACAGTGTTGAATTAATAAAAATACACAGGTTCAGGGCTTCCCCGGTGGTGCAGTGGTTAAGAATCCGCCTGCCAAGGCAGGGGACACGGGTTCGAGCCCTGGTCCAGGAAGATTTCACATGCCGCGGAGCAACTAAGCCCGTGCACCACAACTACTGAGCCTGCGCTCTAGAGCCCGTGCACCACAACTACTGAGGCCGCGCACCTAGAGCCCGTGCTCCGCAACAAGAGAAGCCACCTCAGTGAGAAGCACGCTCACCGCAACGAAGAGTAGCCCCCACGCAGCAACAAAGACCCAACTCAGCAAAAAAATAAATTTAAAAAAATACACAGGTTCCGAATTTTCAAGAGAAGCCACTTAAAAATAAAAGTACTGCGATGGCTGCCTTAGTTCAGCGCATCGTCAAGCCATTCTTTGGGTTGGTTTCGAGCTCCATCTTCCTTGCTGGTATTTCAAAGTAGCTACAATGTGAACATTTTCAAATTTCCCGAGCCTTAGCCGAGGCGAGGCGCCAGGCCCTCCTCTGCCCCAGACTGGGTGGAGGGCGTGGGCTCTGCCTCCTCCCTCCCGCCCGCTGCCCACGGCGCCCAGCTAGACGGCCGCCGCAGCCCACTCACCTGATCTTTGTGTTTAGAATACCAGGCGCACTGGTTTTACTTTGAAGCTAAATGGCAGTTTTACTTGGAGGAGAGAAAAATCAGTGAGGACACGGAGAATGAGGCCAGCTTTCCCGACCACTACAACGCAGAGGAGAGGGGCAGGGTAGGTCTGCCGGCGACACGGGCGGCGAGCGGGAGCTGTCGGGGCGCCGCCCGCTGCCCCCAGCTGTACGGGACCCCGCGGTGGAGGCGGGCTGAGGGAGCAGCTGGAAGGCGGGGCCGTGGAAGGATTTTCGAAGGAAGCCCATTGGAAATGGATGGTGCTTTTTTCATTTTCTCTGATTATAAGCACAATTTGTGCTAGAAAAGTTGAAAATGTGAAAATAGTCCACCTCACTTCATCTTTTCTAGGGACTGGGGATAGAGGGATGAATAAGTCTGTGCAAACCACCAGCATTCCCCATGCTGAGAAAACCTCCCAAGTGGCTGAAATCATCAGGATCATGTTTGGTAGCATAAGAGAAACTGCTGTAACTGCAGTTTAACCAAGACAGAAGTTCATTTTCCTCACGTCAAGGGAATCAGAGCTGAGTCAGAAGCCCCTTGCAGTGAGGAGCTGAGGATCCTCTGTCTGGCTGCTCTGCTGTTCTGCAAGCACGCCTCATAGTCCAAACTGGCTGCTCCCACTCCAGCCAGCACATCTGCATTCCAGGTGTCAAGAAGGAGCAGGGGGAGAGGAAGGGTCCACCCTTCCCTGTTAGGTGCTTCCTACCACCCTCTCATTTATCTCTCATGTGCCCCCCGACGTAGAAAGACTCAGAAACACCGTGTTTCTTCTTCCTGTGGAGGTGCTGTTGCCCCAAACCGACACTGACTCTGCTGCTAAGGCACAGGGGTGTGACCTGCCCGCGTCCACTTCCCCGGCCCTATCTGGCCCCTGCCCCTCGTCAGTCTTCTCCACAGACCCACAGGGACCTGCTCTGAGCCACCAGCTGCTCAAGCCACCGTGGCCTCCCCCACTGTGTCCTCCGGCCAGCCTGCGGCCCTGACCACACACGGCACCCCTGCCCGGCCTCACTTGTCCCTGTGCCCCACGCAGACCGCACATCACGCAGTGGCACCCGGCTGTGCTGTCACAGCAGCCCCATCACAGCACTGCAGACCCCTTGATGGCTGTCTCTGTCATAGACTCTGCTGCCCGGCAGCTGGCGTGTTTGCTTATCTGTGGGACGGCTGGGGTGAGACATACGGGAAGCCAGTGCCCACCCACAGCCCTGGGGCAGTGCCCGGCACACAGGGGCGTCACGTCAGCGCACAGATGAACCTGGAAGCTCGTGCTCTAACTCACGGGACATGGTTCTCGGCGGCCGGTGCCTCTGACCTGTGGCGCTTTCTTCAGACCTACAGGAAATGGAGCTCGGAAGGTCGAGGGGGCCGGCGGGGCCACGACGCCCCCATGATTGCCTACGATGCCCTTTTAGGAGCCAAGGGCAGCTGGACGGAGCTCTGCCACCGGGCCATGTTCCATGGAGGTGAGATGCGCCTTCTCGCGAGTGTGAAGTAAGAGGCCACCAGCCAGGCCCTCCTGGCAGGCCCCGGGCTCCCCACCTACACTGCTGGGACCTCCGGGTGCCCAGGTGTGGAGACGCGACACCTCCTGGGGCGGGGGAGTGGAGAAGGGGCAGCGGGCCAGGGCCGCGGGCCAACTGGGGGTGGGGGGGGGTAGGAGGCTGAAAGCCTGAAGTGGTGATGGGGACTTGCGGTTAAGTTCCTTGTAGTTCTTAAATAAAGTGCCTTGGACAGAGTGTAAGCAAAGAGATCTCATTGTCTAGATCCAGTAGACTCTGAGCTCCATGAGGGCAAGTGCTGCGGGCCTAGGTCACTGTTGTGACCCTGCCACATAGTATCTAGTCAGATATATATGGTAAGTGATTGACAGAGATATTTCAATCACTTTCAGTCGAGGATCTTACCATCCATGGAAGAATTTTCAGTTGTGTTTGGTGTGTGTGTGTGTGTGTGTGTGTGTGTGTGTGTGGGGGGGGGGGGGGGGGGGGTGGTGCGCAGCCTGTGGGCAGGACCCGCGGGAGGCGGTCGCCCGAGCGCACCAGGGTGTGCGGCTGTCCCGGCAGGGGGAGGGGACCCCCCTGCCCCCTTCCCCGGCACCACCCAGGGCAAACCTGGGCTTTGGCTGAGGCCAAGGGCGGAGGCTGAGATGGCCCGGCCTCCTGGCAAGGGGGCAAGGGGGCCAGGGGCCCAGGGACCGCCGTGCAGCCCTGAGGGCCCGTGCTTCGTTCTAGGTGAGAGCGGGGCCACGGGGGCCATCGCCGGCTGCCTGTTTGGGCTGCTGCACGGCCTGGACGCCGTCCCCGTGGGCCTGTACCGCGAGCTGGAGCTCAAGGAGCCGCTGCGGCGCCTGGGCGAGGAGCTCTACCGCCTGTCCGCGGAGGAGGAGTAAAGCCCCTTCCCCACCCCCAGCCCCTGCCGGCCCGCTGGCGCCTCTGGGCCCCGGGGGCCCCCCGCAGCTCATGTGGCATCTTAACTTTTCCTCCCGATTCCAGAGGCCTAACTGCGGGTATAAAACACATCGTTTGTCCTATGAGAATAGTCTTCTGGTCCTGGCCAAGCCTAGTGCCTCACTGACGTCCCTCTGGACTCAGCAGCCTCCACCTCCAAACGCAAGGTCACGAAGGGCCTCTGGGACACTCGGTGTATTTTATTCTGTCGCAAAACTAACGCATTTGCTCGCTGATTCCAATAGCACCCATAACCACGATGGCTCTGCTCGGACGGCCTCCTCTGTCTGCAGGGCGCCCAGCGCGGTCTCTTTCTAGCTCTTAGGCGTGCGGTCCGACACCTGCACACCTCGGGCTCCCCAGCCTCATGGGGCCGCACCTAGCGCTGCGTCTGCGTCCTCGCGCCGCGTGCCCAGAGCAGCCAGGAGAGCTGCCGGCGCCTGCACCTGCGCGGCTACGCGCTGTGGCTAAGCTCCAGCCCACGTGCGTCATCTCACTGGATTTAACGCCAGCCTCTCTCAGAACAACTAACTGATGCAGCCAGGAAACGGGAGCCTCGTGCGGCCCGCATCCTCCCATGTGCCGCCCTGCCCCGGGCTCGCTGACGAGGACAGAGCTGGCGCTGTTCCCCGTGGCCGGGGTTTCTCCACACTTGCTCTTGTTTAAAGTAACCTTGGACAGAATCTCTTAGAAGCAGCCTCTGGTGTGAGTAAAGTAGTGCTTGGTGATCGACGTGTAACGTGTGCTTTGGCGGCTTGGCTGGGCCCGTCTTGCGACCGCAGGCCCTGCGTGCTGAAGGCTTTGCGTCGGAGCACAGCCGGGTGCGTCCCTGCCGGACGCGCAGACACTCAGCCCCGAGGCGCCTCCCGGCGTCCTGGGCGAGGGGATGGGATGGGCATGTTTTCCACAGAATCCATCACTTTGCACTCCTTGGGCAAGTGAGGCTCTCGGCTATGCTGGAGAGAAACCTCGGGCCATCCTGCACAGAGTAACACAGTGGGCTCCACGCCACGTTTCTGAATAACTGAACTAACCTTTGCTGCTCAGGATGCTTTGCAGTCAGAAGAGGCAGAGGGGGCGACGCTCCACCACGCGGGATCCAGATAGGTTTAGCGGGGCTGGGAGATTAATGAGAATTGTCTTCCAGGAACAGAACCCAGTTAAGGTAAGTCGACGCTTTCCCAGACACACACGACAGGCTGGGCTTCCTGTGTGGAGTCTGTCCCGTGTCCCCGGCTTTCCCTAAAAGCGGCCCTTCACAATCTGCTGCGCGGAAGGGAAGTGATCAGAGTAATGGGAGTGGCTGGATTGGAGGCCACTTGGTCTCCACCTTACTGACGATGTAGGAGAATTAAACCCATCCTGAGAATCAGGGAGTGAGTCTCCTGATTAAATTAAAACACATGAATAGAAATTCACCAGCATCATAAAATGAGTGAAACTATCTCCCCATTTCCTTTTCCTATTCCAGAGAAAGGCAAAAGTAAAAGAAAAACAAAACCATAAAAAGTAATGACGAGAATTCCATACCTACTCAAATTTTTTTTTAAATTTAACACTTGCTGATTTCATTTTTATTAAAAAAGTGACACCTGCACACAGCTTCAGAAACTCAACCCCATAAATGCGGCATGTGGGAAGCAGGGTTCCTCCAAACCCTCACCCCGACTCACATCACCAGGCACCAGAGAAACCGTGGGTCACAATTCCTTCGTGTCCTTCCAGAAAGTTCTCTACACGTATAGCCGGGAAGGGGGGGTTGCATACATGCACTTGTGTGTTACACACACACACACACACACACACAAGACTTCCCTCCACAAATAGAATTACACATTACATATGATTTGCTTTGGGAATTTTTCACTTGACGGTTTTCTGGATATTTTTCTGTGTAGTCACACGTGTCCTCCTCAGTTTTTTTAACTCTTGCCTGAAATTCCATTGACGCATGTGCCATCGTGCTGCTTTCCTCCTGCATCTGTGGCCACACCCCCGTCTTAGCGGTGCCTGGCGGGAAGGGTTTGCAGCCCCAGGGACAGGTGCACGGCCCCGCCCTGCGGCGAGTTTGCAGACTTCAGGCTGACTTCAATTAATTCCTGTCCCTAGACTCTTTGCTTAGAGATTGTGCATTAGATTTCCCATCATTTTCCCAGCGTTTTCATGTCTGGAAGCCAGATGATGTCCCCCCCAGCCCCCCGCGGTCGGGGGAGCCACTCGGGGCTGAATGGCGGGGAAGGATCAGAAGGGCCCCCTCGGCGGGTCCAGCGGCCCCACCACCAGGCACCCCTGAACCCGGGCCTCCTTAGCGGGAGGCTCCACTGCGGCGCTTGACCGCCCCGTGCTGTGGGTTCAGGGGTGGGAGAGGCCGTCCGACAAGGCACTCCCTGAACGCCCCGCCGACCTCCCGGACCCGTCTAGGCTTCACCACAGCCCCGAATCCGCAGGCAGAGCCCTCGGTGAATTATGAACCCAGCACCCGGAGCAGACGGGATGGGAAAAATGGACCAGATGCCACGTGATGGAGCAGGAAATACCCAACTTGACGTTTCACCCAAACACGGGGTTTAAAAACCTCATCACCGAAATTCACCCCAAAGGTGGGAGTAACTCTTAGGTAAGAGCGCGGACACTCTGACCACTTGAGTTAAAATCTCTCCCGTGTTGGCTCATTTCCAGTTACGAAGTAGAAATATAAGGCGAGCAGCCCTGGATGTTACAGGGAAAAACCAGCGTGGGGAAATGGCAGCCTCCACGCGCCCCCGTCACTAAGGGTGGCTCCGGCGCCGGGCCACACACTAGGCCGCGGCTTCCTCTGGCTGGCGCTCAGGCTCTGGTGCCGATGACACCCAGCCAGAGCCCACGCCCGGACCCAGGGGCATCTCCCCTCAACCGCCAGCCCCCCCGGGGACGCAAACGAGGAAACACTTGCTAGCTGGAGCCTGACCACAGGGCCCTCTCAGAACTGCAGCCCCCCTGGGGGCACAGGACCAGGGGAAACCCAGAGGCCACCCTCCAGGTCCCCAAGTGTCCCCACTGGCCCAGGGCCATCTGTGCTTTCAGGTTGGCTTTGCTTCCTTCCCATCTTAACCGTTTGTTCTCAAGCACTTCAAACACACAAAAGTCACAAAACAGCTCAAAGAATCCGTGTACCCTTCACCCAGTTTTACCCGCTGTTACTGAACTAATACTGGGCCCCGTTTGCTGCATTGCTTTCTCTCCCTCTCACTACACGCAGACACACAGAGACACACATAGACACGCACAGACATGCACAGACACACACACAGACACATAGACACACAGAGACACAGACACACACAGACACGCACAGACACACAGAGACACACACACAGAGACACAAATAGACACACAGACACACATAGACACACACAGACACACACAAAGACACATGCACAGACACACAGAGACACACAGACACACACACAGAGACACAGACACACAGACACATAGACACGGACAGACACACAGAGATACAGACACACAGAGACACAGACACACACAGACACACATAGACACACACAGACTCACAGAGACACACACATACAGAGACACATAGACACACACATACCCACACACAGAGGCACAAACACACGCACAGACACACATAGACACACAGAGACACACACACAGAGACAGACACACATAAACACGCACAGACACACACATACACACAGAGAGACACAAATAGAGACACACAGAGACACAGACACGCACAGATACACACACACACAGACACAAATAGACATGCAGACATGCACACCCAGCAGTAGCTGTCATTAGACATGAGGGGAGTGTCCCCAGAACACTCTGCTGTTTAAATCTCAGGTCCTGAAATAGCATCCAACCCTCAGGGCCTCAGGCAGCCCGGTTGGATGGATGGCCCTCTGTCCACCATGACCAGGGCCAGGCGGGAAGGGCCAGGCGGGAAGGAGCGGGACCGTGCGCCCTGGCCCAGAGGACGCCCACCAGCCTTTATCCAGGTTTATTTCCAGGAAACACAGAGGTTCAGCTTGTCAGACTCTGATGCACTGGCCAGTTTCAGCCGGTAGCTCCCTGGCCACTAAAATGTACAGCGCAATCGACAGATGTGCATTTGTGCTTCGGTGGGGGAACTGCTACTGATGAGGGATGTGCAAGCCGGGGCCGCAGTCAGTGTGAGAGCCGCCCGCCAGCTCCCCGCCAACGGCCTGCGTAGACGGGGATGACAGCCTCTCCTTCCCGTCTCTTCCGAGTCGAGGCGAGGCATTTACGGAGCGCCTGTGGCGTGCAGGCCCACTTGGCACTGGGGAAGGGGTGGCTCGGAAGGTCGCGGTGTCCTCCTGGCCTTCGCGGCTCCATGGGGATGCGGGAGGAACCGCAGCCGGAAGGACAGAGTGTGCCCCTTCCGCACCCCGAGTGAGCGGCCACCATCTCTGCCCCAGGCCGGGAGGACGAGGGAGTGACGTGTCCCTGTCTCTGCCCCCCGACCCCCAGGCCCACAGCTGGCGGAAGAGTGTTTGTGCGACGATGGTAGGTAGCATGGCCGCGTGGCAGGTGTGAACTCACCGTGTGTCCTGGGGCAGCACACATGCTCTCGGGGCGCAGGGGATCGGCCTGGAGGGAGGTCATGGCCGAGAGTGGGGAAGGGGGTCTCAGTGCCGCAGAGAGTGCCCCTGCCAGGGCGGCAGGACAGCCAGACCTGTGCCCCAGGAGACCCCGTACCTCAGCGGGGGCACGGGGGCTGGGGGGACATCCAGTTGCTGCCCCAGGACACGTGCTGACGCGCGGTAGAGCAGAGGCCCAGGCCAACCAGGCCCTCGGTGAAGCAGGACAGGCTGCCCCCGTGGAGGGGACAGGCCTCCAGAGGTGCTGGACGCTGCTCCCATTTTAGGACAAGGATGGAGTGGAGGGCCTCAGCTGGAAACGCAGGGTCTGCGTCCTGCCCCACCTTTGACTGCCAAGGGGGTCCGGTTGGTGACCGGGGTGGGAAGGGGTGTGTCGCCAACAGTGACTCTGATGTCCCTGTATTTTCAAGTGACCTCTCGGGAGCCAGAGTTACTGACAGGACTAAATGAGGAACGTTTGCTGCAGCCCTACTGTTTAGATTGGCCCCTGAGAGAAATATGTTCCACTCCTGTCCTGGGATGGGCTCAGTCATGTCCATGCCGCCAGGGGCTGGACATGAAGCCACGGGCCCACTGGTCCTCCAGGCAGTGCTGACCAGGCCGAGATGGGCTGGGCCGACCCCCCGTGATGGGCAGGAACTCTCACCCAGGCCCGAGGTGCCCTGGGAGCAGGGAGGTTCCAAAAGAATGTGCTGGGCCTGCCTTCAAGTCTGGCCAGACAGGCAGACTTGAAGTCTGGACAGAAGGACCTCGCCTTCCCAGGGGAGCTCGCCTGCCGTCCACTCTGACTCAGTGACTTCGGGGTGCAGAGGTCAGGACTGTCACCCTGCGGGGGACACTAAGAGGCCTCACAGGACCAGTGGGGACAAGGCATCTGGGGCACTGGGAAAGCGGGGGCATCAGAACCGGGTCCTGAGGGATGGACAGGAGCTCGTCAGGAGCGTGGCTGTGCCGGGCCGGAAGGCTCAGCGCAGGGAAAGTGTGGAGCTGGGACAGAGCCCAGCACGGCCAGAGTTCGAGGGGAGTGGAAGACAGCAGGGCAGAGAGGCTGGCGGGCGGGCGCAAGGTGCAGCGGGGAGAGGCGCTCAGGGGCGCACCCAGTGGCCAGGGCCCTTCCACGGGTGCTGCTGTGAGCCCTGGGAAAGCAGGGAAGAGACGGTCTCCCCACGCGGAGCCTGTGTGCTACTGGGGGCCACGCAAAGCCACACTCCACGTGCTCTGTGCTGCACCCAGGCCTCTGGCAAGGATGAGAAGTGCATAGCGGGAGGCACCCCAGGGACGTGCTGGGGGCAGCGCCTGGGGGCTGTGTGCTCAGGCGGGGACCCCAGCAGGGGAGACGAGACGCCCTGCGCGCAGGCTGCTCAGGCCCTGGGGTGGGAATGATCTGGGACCAGTTGAGGGCCAGTGCATCGGAGCCTGGCTGCCCAGCAAGCCCAGGGCACGTCCCCCTCTGGCCGGGGCTCAGCACAGCCTGACTCCCTCAGATTCTCCATGCGGCCCCAGATTCAGCGGTCATGTGTTTTCAGCTGTGGCCATCCCGCAGCCGTGCCGGCCCCTGCCACCTCAGAGCTCAGTGGGTTCAGGTCTGGGTTTGTTTGCGGAGCCTCGTCCACCATGTCAGAGTCAAACCCACGGTGATCTGAGGCTGGAAAACTCTCGCTCCATCCTGGCCGTTCTCAAAGTGGCTCCCAGGGCCAGCAGCTACGGCCACTCAGGGGACTTGCTGCAAATGCAGGTCTTGGGTCCCTGAGACGTCCGAGCTAGGGCTTCTGGTGGGGTCACCTCACTCTGGGCGCCCAGGTCCTCCGGCATCTGAGGGTAATGGGAGCAGCTGCATTCCGCGTGGGTTCACTGCGTCAGGGTGAATTCGGGGTTCTACGGAAAATGCTGCGGTTACATTCACTCCCCCTTGCTCCTTCAAAGGAGTAATTGTCCATCCGGGATCCACTCCCAGGCAGTGGACAGGCGCCCGGCTCACCCAAGGGGCTCACCCGTCAGGGGGTGAGGCCAGCAGGGGCCCCATTGCTGTCCTCCCATCACGGAAGCGCTCCTAACGGCTCTTAAAAGCAGTTTGTGTGCAGCTTCCAGAAACAGAGCTCTGTCTTCTGCGACGTACAGAAAGAAAAGTGTGTTCGCACGTCCTCCAGCCTGCTTTCGGTCTGTGTCTCCGCCGGCTGCGTCCTGAGCACTTTCCTGCTGTAGATTGCCTTCCCTCAAACTCAGATGTGACGTTTCTTGAGGCCCCGGCCCCGTGCCAGGCACTTAGGATGTGTCCCGTTTCCAGTGTCACACGCAGCACACTAATCTTTGCGCTGCACCCTGATCATCTCTTTGGGATAAACAGCTAGCCGCGCTGATGGCTGGGCTGCAATTCTGGGCACGTCTTTGCCAAACTACCGTCTGGAGAGGTGGAAGCCCCACCAGGGAGGAGGCTCCGGCTTTGCCAGTGCTGGGCAGACGCGCCCTCAGGGGACAGCCTCTCAGCCTGGACCCGCTGGGCTGGGACAGGGCCGTGGAGGGTGAGGGCTCAGGCCCCTCAGCCTCGGGGTTTCCCTGGGAGCATTCCTGAGGGGGCTCAGCAGGGCAGGTCCCGGCCGGTGCCCCCAGCCCTCCTCCACTCTACTGGGCGGTGAAGCCCACGCCCTCCTGCTCCGGGGCCGCGCCCCAGCTCCCGCCCCACAGCTGAGTCTCCCGCTTCCTGACCCGCCCAGGGCCTGGGTGGGGACGGCGCCCTTGGGACTGAATCAGAATATAATGCAGTAGAGTTAGAGGAAAGCAGAGAACACACAAAGCATGTAAACTCTTTATGCTTTTCTCCTAACTTGTGCAAGAAAAACATGCCCACTACAAAAAAAAAATGTAAATACTTTACGCATACAAGTAGCTTTCCAAAGCGCTTTCCCAAAGCCACTTAGTGTCAGCTCTCCAAAGCCCTGCAGAGGGTACAGTTCAGAAAAAAATGGCCAGTTAACAGAAAAGGAAATAGTGACCCAAAGTTCTAGGCGGTGGGCGACCCTGACTCTCCGAGGCTGCCACAGGGGTACCCTAGAATCCAAGCCGCCGGGCGCCCAGGCTTCTGTTCCTGGATTTCTTGGGCTATTTTAAATGGGATTGTCCCATAAGAAATGTTCCAAGGAACCACCTTGGAAAAAATGATGGTAAATTCTGTGACGATTCATTCTTTTCCCCCAAGAGCGGCAGGACCTGCAGCAATAAGACGCCCGTTGATGTCCAAGCCCTAAAGAAGAAAGTCAGCAGGGTGACGTGCGACCCGGCGGCCCGAGCCATCCTCAGCAGCTTGCTGCTATACATCACCGACCGCGAGCACGGGCCCCAGGGGCCTCCTCCCGCCAGGAGGGCAGAAGGCGGACTGAGCAAGACCAGCCGGGCGCCGGAGCCCCAGGACGCCCCGCGGCGACCCACGCGCTTCCAGCTCCTCAAGGCCAAGTTCATGGGCAGCGGCCGGGAGGCGCGCCTCAAGAGGACCCGGGAGGTGGGGCGGCTGATCTTCGAGGACAGGCAGGGCCCCGGCAGGAGCCTGGTGACGGCCACCATCCACAAGCTCCTGGCGAAGGCCAGGGAGGGAGCCGGCCGCCCCGCACGGGGCCGGGAGCCGCTGGGTCGCGAGAGGCCCCGGGGGCTCCCCGCCGGGAGGAGCTATAGAAATAATTTGATGGATCAAATAAAGAAAATTCTATAATATGGGACTATATAAATCTGATTTATATCAGGAAATGAATACTACTTTAAATTAATTCAACTATTACAAAAGATTTAATAGACTGACACAACAGCACGCCCTCCTGCCGCTGCGCGCGCACGAGCACAGGAAGCGGCTCCGCCCGGCCGCCTTGGCCGGCACCGGCATCCGGGCGCCCCCCGCCCGCTTCCTGGCCTGCTCGGCCGAGCCCCTGCTGCCCTTCGGCACCGCCACCGTCGTCTGCGGCCCCCGCAGCTGGATGTCCCGCGGCGCCAGAGTCACCCACGCGGATCTGCGCCGCGCGCCCATTGGAGAAACGGGCACGGCCCCCCGCGCGCGCGAGACGCCCGGTGGGAGCCAAGCGCCAGGGTGGGGGCAGCCCCGGCAGCCCTCCGCGCCCCGGGCGACCGCCCGCAGGGACGGCCCGGAGCCACTGCTCCCAGGTGCGGGGCCCGAGTGTGTCCCCAGGGCGGCCCCCTCTCCCGCCTCCCCCTGGGATGAAGTCCTTCCTGGCTGCGAGCCCGAGCTGAGCCCACGGGGACCAGCCAGCCGGGGGGGCACGGCGGCAGCGGGCGGCGACAGGACGGAGGCTGCCCAGGGGGCGAGAGGAGCAAGGCTGGGCCCCCCGCCGGGTGCCCCCGAAGTCACCCTGACCGTCTGCAGTTCAGAGGATGAAACGGAGAGAATGACTGCAGACTCGGAGCCAGACCCCCTCTTCGCTGTCCAGGAGAATTGCCCAGAAGAGAGAGCGCCAGGCCAATTCCCTCCGCTCGCGGCGCGCGCAGCCCAGGCGGCGCGGCGCACACAGCCAGCCATGGAGCCTCTGCAGGTCGCGGCCAGACTGCCGGCTGTCCACACAGTGCCGCCCCCTCCTGCCACCCTGCAGAGGGCAGCAGGCCCTGAAGACCAAGGCTGGCGTCTTCTGGGAGGAGAGGGTGTGACTGGAAATACAGGCGCCCCACCTCCCACTACGGCCGAGGGTGGAAGCAGGGGCGCCCCGTCGTCGGCAGGACGGAGCCCGGCAGGTCTGAGCCCGCCCGCCCTGCCACAGCAGGGCCCAGGCGCACAGCCAACGCTCGCGGCGCCTCCGCAGGGTGCTGCCTGCCATGATCCGGACGTCCCCGAGGCAGTTCCCACGACGAAACCGCAGAAAAGTTCTCATGGAGGAAAGGAAACCAGACGCAGCCCTGGGACTTCACACAGGCTCCCGAAGCACCAGGACATTTGGGGAGAGGACGCTTCCCAGCTAAGTTCTAAGATGCCTCTGCTGCCAGGACGGGAGGAAAGGCCGATTGATGACGCCAGCACCTCATCACATCTGTCCGCGGCCTCGGAAAACCGATGGAGGGGACTCGCCGGCTGTGCCCCTGGAGGTCAGCAAGTGCTGGCGCCCAGGGTTCCCAGGAGGAGCGAGGTGAGTGCCTCCATGAGGCCAGAAGCACCGGCCCAGGACGGGAGGAGGCCTGAGAATCTGCCCTCGGTGGACAAGAGCCCCCCTCGTGAGCAGGAAGGACACGGGGGGCCCCCGTCGTCCCCGGAGCCAGCCCAGCCCCCGCTGACGGCTGAAGGGAGCGCCAGCCATGATCCTGGCAAGAACAGAGCGAGCTCCTTAAATGAACGAACACAGCTGAGGAATGTCAAAGCCCCCGGGCGGGTGACGGCTGCAGGGGCCTCCAGGAGCCCCCCAGCCCGGGTGCCAGGTGACGCCCTGAGCCCCGGAAGCAGGGCGGCCAAGGAGCAGGAGGAAAGGGGCGCCGCCCGGCCCACAGGCCCAGGTCTTGCGGCCGAGGAGCCTGATCGCCAGCCCGGGGGCGGCAGCATGGGCAGAGCCTCGTGGTCCCCACCCGCCTCGCCTCGGGAGGCCACCGGCGCCCAGACTCTGCCGGTCGAGCCCCACGTGGCAGCTCCAGGTGAACTGGCCGCAGGCGAAAGGAAGGTGGCAGCTGGGGGCAGAATCTCAGGCGCTGTGTGGCAGAGCCCTCGGGGCGGCAGCCCAAAGCCCCCGACTCCAGCCCCAGATCTCCCAGTGCCACAGGAGAGCCACGTGGCGGGGACTCCAAGCTGCACTTTGGGCACTAGGCCACCGCCTTCTGAGAACCAGCAGGCCAAGGGCAGGACGTGCGTCTTACCCGGGGAACAGCTTCCTCCCAGTCCTGGGCCTTCCCGCCAGCCTCCCCCCACGTCCACAGCGGCGGATGGGCCGAGGGCGGACCGGGCGGCCCAGAAGCGCCTCGACCTCCAGTCCCCCAGGGAAGTCGCGGGCGGGGAGAGGGCCGGCCTGGGCGGCGGAAAAAGTCACCGTGGGCAAGAGGAGGGGCCCCCAGGGACTGCAAGTCTGGACGGTCCTGGGAGGAAAGGAGAAAGCCTTTGGGGCGAGAAGCCCTGCTCGAGTGGGGCCGAAGAGGCTGTGGATGGTGACCCAGCGGCCCCAGCGGAGGCTCCCGGCCGGCGCATTGGGAAGAGCCCAGAGTGGCCGCAGAGGCAGCGGGCGAGGCACACAGAGGGCCCCCCTGGGGAACGTGGGGCCCCAGCTGCAAAGAACCCAGCTCCTCCCCGCCCAGGGAGCCCGGCGCACCCTGCCCAGGCTGGCAGGACGGTCCCCCCTGACTCGGCTCAGCCTGAGAGCAGGGCAGCGGAGGTGGCGCCCCCCGCAGGCAAAAACGTGGCTTCGCGGAGACCGGCAGCCTCCAGGGGTGGTCAGGGGGCTCGCAGAGAGCCATGCGGGCAGGGTGAGAGCCCGACGGCCCCCGGCCCCCGGCCAGCGCCAGGCTCTGCGGTGCCATCGGCTGCGCTAGGGGGCTGCCGCACGGCCCGCGCCCCCGCCCCGGGGGGGCCCCCGGACACCCCCGGGGCGGGAAGGGGCACACAGGGACGCGGACGCGGCGGCAGGGGCGCGCACCTGGCCAAGTACAGAGCCCAGAGCTTCAGCGACCAGAGGTCCTTTGAGCTGTCCTTTAGACCAGCCATCCTCAGGGCCAACGACACATTCACACTTCCAAAGTGAGGCCCTACGGGAGCCAGCGGCCCGAGGCCTCACTCCCTTTCCTTCCTCCCGGTGACCCTCAGCTCTGAGTGTCGGCGCCCGGTCTGCAGGGTCGTGTCCTCTGTTGTGAGTGGCCCTGGGAGGACGGGAGCCCTGCAGCCAGTACACTCTGGCCACATCGGCGACACTCCGTCCACACCTGGCATCTTCATGGGCGTCAGGCTCACGCCCGTCTCTGCACAGGAAGTTCTGACCTTCGGTGCTGAACTTCCTGTGCATCTGTCCCGTCCCCTCCTGGGGCACGGCCTTGGGTTTTGAGGGCACTCCGCCTCTTGTGGGGTCACCAGCAGGTGCCGACATGACCCCTGCTGGCTCAGACACAGCCAGGGTGGTGAGTGGCCCTGAGTGGCCCTGCCCGTCCTGGAAAGAGTCAGAGGGCTTCAGTTTGGCATGGCGACCACCGGGGAGCGGGGGGCTGCGTCCATGACCCCACAGCCGCCTGACAGTCAGGGAGCCACTGGGATCCGGGTGTGGCCCCTCTGTCCCCCCCAGCCTGGCCGGAGCCAGCGAACCAGGGGAAGTCGACTCCGGAGAACAGTGATCGTCAGAGCCGCAAAAAGGCTGTTTTCAGGCACACGATTCCCAGGACGGTTTCATTCAGAAACTGGTGAGAAAAGTAACCCAGTCTCGTCTGACCCACCATCATCACAGCAGCCTCCTCGGGGTCTGTGAGTCCTGCAAGGCCCTGGACGGGGCACAGGTCGGTGGCGGAGTGCACACTCCAGCCCCGCTGCCCTCCCGCAGAGCGTCCGAGTGTTTCCCGCCAGAGACGTTGCTCAATTCCAGCCCTTTCCGTCACTTAGACGATGCACTTTCTGTCTAGGATATTTGAACACTGTATAGAAGAACAAGGAAGGAAATAAAAACCACTGGTCGGTCATCACACTTCCTGGAGGTGATTTTGTCACTGTCTTGCCGTTAGTTCTCCGAGCGGTTCCCTCAGCCTCTGTCCTGAGGCAGAGACACAGGGTCACACCGTGTGCAGCTGAAACCTTAGTCGCAGCCACGAAGCAGCCTGAAACCTGGCGTGTGGGGGGCTTAGTCCAAGGGGCCACGGGGGTCCAGGCCGAGCCGGGTGGGGCTCCCCCAGCGCCCAGGCTGCTTTTGATGCTTTTGGTGACATCCCTCTGCGGAAAGCGTGCTCTGCTCTTTGAGGCTTCGTGATGCTTGCTGCCCTCACAGCTGAGTGATTCCCCGGAGCATCTCTGCTCGTCCTGGAGCAGCTCCCCTGATGGGTGCCCACCCTCCCTTGCTCTCTGATTTGAAGGTTCACTTGCAGAGACAAGGCTTCTGACCTGAGCTTTGATAGGCACTGAGTAAGAACCGGCTGTGTCCCGTCTCATCCCAGGACAGGTCTGCCAAGGGGATGAACGGGCGTGGTGGCCCAAGTGGCCCTGAGCTCGGCAGGGGGCCAGGTGGAGGCAGGAGGTGTGCGGCCAGCTGTGCTCTGTCCAGGGAGGGGCTCACTCCTGCCGCCCCCCTTCTCTAACCAGGCCATTAACTTAACATCCAGCAGACTGGAAACGTCATCAGCGTCAACAATGGGCACGTTTGAGGGTCGCTGCTCCAGGGGGCCTCCCTCTGTCACCCCTCCAGGTATGCATCCCCCCCCTCTATAGAACAGGCAGTGCTCGGGGCTGAGCCAGGGGTGTCTGCAGCATGAGAGTTACCTGCACCCACAGTGCTGCCCCGTGTCCAGTGTCTGGGCACCTGGATGAGGACCCCGACTTCTGGGATGCGGACCCTGGGGCGGGCGTCTCACCTGCTGAGATTCACTCCCACCAGTTGAGAGCCGGTGTGGACAGGACCAAGGTCGCTGGCTCCGGGGCCGGCCCACCTCCAGGAGGGTGGTCAGCATGTGGGCTGCGGGGGTCCAGGCTGCCCCCACCCCAGGAGTCTCGGGAAGCCTACACCAGACTTGGGGTCGGCCCCCTGGAGCTGCAGAACCCAGGAGGCTCCTTGGACAAAAGCACAGGGAGGGGTCCCAGCAGAGGCCCGGACCCTGGGCCTTTTCCGTCGTCCCTCGACCACACCTGCTCACAGGCGGCATCTCTGCTGGAGCTGGAGGTTCCCTTCCCGCTACCTACCATACCTGGTGGCCCCATCTGATTTATTCTCTTTATTTATTTCTACTTTGTTCCACAAAGTATTTGAGGCAATGTTTGGCAAAGACAGTGACGACAGATGGAGGAGATAAAAGCACTGTACTCACTGGGTGTTCCCTTTTTAAAATAAGAAGCAGGAGCGTTTTGTTGCTATTTCTAAATAGACCAGAACTTCCACTGGAGATGCAGCTGGTGGTCTCACTTCAAGTGGTGGAAACATGACCAGAATCCACCCGGGTCGCAGCCTCGGAAAAGGTGTACACGGAGCTCCCCTCGACGTTGGCAGGCGCAGGGCGAGTCTGCAGCCCCAGTGGCCAGATTCCACGATCGCGGCTGCAGGTTACACCTCCCTCCGCTTGCCCACGCCCGGCGACCCCACAGGAAAGAAACGAGAGTGATTTTTCCTGAGGATTTACTGGGAGGTCAGCGTGCATCACATTGTCCTAGACCGTAAAGTCGGAGAGTGACAGTCTTCTCTACAAAAGAAAGACCCTCGAGCCCCCCGGGTTGAAACAACTGTTGCAGAAGTGGGTGGGCTGATGTTTATAGCAGCGTTTTAGTGGACGTTCACGTTCGCGTATTTGAGTAGCTCGTTGACCTTCACCTCGATTCAGTGCTTTACAGCTCCGACTGTTTACAGACCCGTCCGCGAGCCCCGCCTGTACATACGTGCAGCTCACAGAGGAGACACCATCGCCAGAATCACAAGGATGCGTTTTATTTCAGATGCTCCATCGGGAACAGCATCATTCGGAAGTTTACAAACTCAGCGTCACTTCTTATTTTTGTAATGAGGGCGTCTTTGCCATTTGGTCATGATCTTTTAATTATTTGATTACGTATAAACCCTCGGCTGTTGATTCAGTGTTCCTTGTTTTATCCTCCTGTGTGTACAAATGACTCTAAAATGATTCATTAGACAAAAATTACTAAATATATTTTGTGGTATTCTCTCCTTTGAGAATTAGGCTGGAAATAATTTCAAGATAGGAAATAAAATGTGTTGCTCATCACACATCTCATCCTTGCCTCTTTGAGAGCTGCACGAAGGGGGCCGAATTTCCCGTCAGGAAGCAGCCGTAGGGCCAGGAGCTGCGTGCGGCGAGATTCGGTCAGAGACCTGCGGGCAGAGCCCCTTGGGTGGGCGTGGGGCGAAGCCAGCGGCCTCCCAGGACGCGAAGGTGCCCGGTGGGTGGGAGACGCGGGGCCACCACGCAGACGGGGGGGG
>NW_006793445.1:612070-615476 GCF_000442215.2 Lipotes vexillifer
CCCCGCGGGCGGGGGGGGGGGGGCACGGGAGGCAGGGCCCCAGCACGGCCGCCCCCGGTGCCCGCTCCCCCCAGGACGTCCAGGGAAGCTGCCGTGCCTGCAGCAGGGCCTGCAGCTCAGCATCCGCGGAGGCGAGCGCCTCGGCCTCTGGGAAGGGCAGGGAGGCCACCGGTGGGTGAGCCACGCCCCCCAGAGCAGCGCTCGTGGGGGCGGGGCTGGGGGGGGGCGGTCCAGGCTCCCCTCCTCCTGACGCGCTCCTTGGCGCACAGAGACCCAGGAGATGAGGTCGCCGTGTCCCCCTCCTTCTGCCCAGGAAGGACTTCTCAGAAGAGCAGATGGGCTGATCCCGAGCCCACAGCCGTGTGTTTCCTTGACTGCAAGGACTGGCCGGGCTCAGGTGGGCGCCTCCACCTTCGACCTGTGAAAGCATCGGGCATTTTCCCTAAGAGAACTAAGAGCCTAGGGAAATTGCCTTTTCTTATGTCGACGAAAAACCTATTCAGTTATTGATCTAAGAAAGAAATGGAAAATTCTGTGTGAGCCAACCCAGGGGAGAGTCTCAGAAAGTTCTAAAGACTGTTTCACCGTTCGAGGTCAAAGCACAGTTAGGTTCGTTTTTGAGACGAAGGGTTAGAGTCGAATGACATATTGACGGTTCACACAGTCCAGGTCTGCACGTCCAAAGTGAGTAGTGGGTCATTGCGGCCCCCTCACACAGTCAAGAGGGAAGGTTCTCTCCTAGGAGGTCTGGTCAATGCAGATGCACAGCACAGACTAAAGAGGAGGGAGGAGGCCCAAACGGGCAAAGAAAAATGTTATGTTTTCTTGACTTGCCATAAAATATGAATTCTGTTATATTTCATCACTTCTCACAACACTCTGACAGCGGACGTGCCCCCTGTTTCCCTGGACACCAGCCGGGTCCTACGACTGTAGGACCAGTTCAGTTCGGACACACCATCCACCCCACAGATACAGGTTCAGCCCCAATCGCAGTGGTGGGTCCCCAGGTCACCCCCACTTCTATCTGATGTGGCTATAAATCGGGGCTCCCACAACCCCTCCTCGGGTTTGATAATTTGCTATAACTGCTCCCAGCACTCAGAGAAACACATCCCTACTGCTACCAGCTTATTATAAAGCTTACAGATGAACAGCCAGATGAAGACGTCTGTAGAGTTGAGGTCCCGACAGGTCCTGACACGGGGGCTTCTGTCCCTATGGGGCTGGGGTGCGCCACCCTCCGGCACCCCGATGTGTCCACCAACCCAGACGCTCACTAAACCCTGTGTCTAGGGTTTTTGTGGAGAGTCCCTTACCAGGCAGGGCTGATTAAATCACTGGCCATTGGTGATTAACTCAACCTCCAGCTTCCCCCGCTCCCTGAGGTCGGGGCTGAGGCTAAAGTTTCCAACGCTCTGATGAAAGAAACGTCCACATCCTAGGTGTGGGGAGGTCATTCTGGCTTATCTATGAGTTAACATGAATTTTATGCAACTAAAGTAGCCTGTCTGTGGCCTATCAAACATACATTGTACATTTGCTTTAATTATTAGAGAAAAGGGCACATCGACCAGAAGAGTCAAGAATGTCCACGTTAAAAATAAAGATGAAAAATGCTTCCCTTCCTGGTCCTCCTTGGAGGGTGAGAGTCCCTTCCCAGGTGCCAAGGCCACGCTGCCTTGACGTGCACGTGCTGCTCTGTTGTTTCGGGCTTTTCCAGACGTGAAGGAAGGGATCCCTGACTTGTTTGATGTCCTTTGTCCGGACAAGACATAAAACTGTGCTGGCAAACCTGCTTCTCCAGAGCAGATCCTCAGAGTAACCTGCGAAGCTGTCTTCCGGGCCACAGTCCTCAGTCTGGCTCACGTGAAACTCTCTCCTGTTCCTATCACAGATTGTGTGTTGGTTATTTTCGACACCACTGACCACGGGGTTGGTCTCCCTGGCAGTCAGCCCTCGCCTCCAGAGTTGCCGCCTTGAGGTCCAAAGGGGCTTGTCACGAACGACAAGAGCAAAGTCCGAGGGTTGTGGGCACTCAGAGCCAGGAACCCGGACCAAATACGCGCGTGTCGCAGGCCACGCGGGGTCGTGTTGACAGGCAAGGACCCGCCCTGGGGACTGCTCCATGGCACGTCGTGTTTTAACCCCAAACCTGCAGGAGGTGTGGACCCGCCAGGAACCCACAGCCGGAGGAGAATTTTGGATCTTTCAGAAACAAGGCTGAAGAGACCAGCCAGCAAATGCTGTTCCCATGCTCGCCCCGAGGGTGGGTGGCAGTAAGTAATGAAATAAGCAGGTCCTGACGCCTGTGGGCGCTGGCAGCTGCAGCAGCGGCGACAGTAAATTACAGGTACTTTTCCTGTTCTCGTCTTTATGTGTCACTGTTTCCTAAGTTAATCTAAACGCATCTGAGACACTTTTATTCCTGTTTCCAAGCTTCAGGGGACAGGACAGGAGCTGCCCCGCTCAAGTCCTGGGGACCTGGCCCCAGTCCCCACACGTCCCGGCCGCGTTTGCCCGTCCCCGAGTCGTGAGGCCGAGGTCACCGGGTGGAGGGCTCCAGCGACTCGTTCAGCTCTGGGAGTGACGGCCGGCGTCACCGGGGCCACCAGAGGGCACCGCGGGCCCGGGAACCCGGCGCCGGGATCTGCGCGTGCCCGAGGTGTGCAGACCCGGGCCGGGAGCACGGGGGTGGGCGCGTGGCTCAGCTGCTCATCACGCCGAGGCACCCCCCCGTGTGCCAGGCGGGCACGCGGGGCCCCCAGCCTTCCCGCACTAGGACCCGGGCCCGACCCTCGGGCAGGGTCCTCCCCTGGGTGGCCGCGGGGCGGGGGGCGCGGGCGCGGGCGGGGCGGGGGCGTGCGCACAGGGAGGCGGAGCCGGGGGCGTACAAGGGCGCCTCGGCCGTCTCCACCCCAAAGGGAGCACCTGCCCCTCCACAAGTAGCACAGAGTTACTGCTCCACTTTCAGTCACTGTGGATTCGATTCTTGTCCTTAATCGTCACGTAGATGAACCGTGCAGGATAAACTCTCGGGTGGGGTCCTCTCACCGAGCACCATGTGTTCAACTGCAGGTTTTAACTAAGGCACATGGGATGCAGCTTACCTAGCGACACGTATTCCTGGTCTTAGAGGTGGTAGAAAGGGCAGGACTGGGCTACCTAGTGGGGGTGGGTTGAGGATTCCAGAAAGGCTCCAAGGTTATGTGGGACGAGAGCCTATTAAAGAGTGTGTGTGTGTGCGTGCGCGGTGTGTGCACACGTGTGTAGGTGTGCGTGTGTGCACACGTGCGTGGGTATGCGTGTGTACATGTATGTGCACTGCATTGTGTGCACACGTGTGTGGTGTATGTGTGCATACGTACATGTGTGTGCACGCGTACGTGCTGTTCTATTCCCTACA
>NW_006793445.1:615486-616204 GCF_000442215.2 Lipotes vexillifer
CTGGAAGGAGATGTGCACAAAAGTGTAACCCGTCAGAGCCCCTGGAAAGCAGGAGTAAGACAGCGTTGTAGAAAACGCAGGACCAGAGCCCACAAAGGGCTGGGGTCTGGGCGTCGGCAGGTATTGGAGGAAGGAAGGTGGTCTCAGAGCTACCAGAAGCTTTAGGCAGAGGCATGGCCCCCTTGGACCGCGAGTCTGTGCTCCTCAGTAGGGCCGCCTCCACCCAAATCCCCAAGCGGCACGCCAGCCTCACAACAGAATGGACAACCAAGCGTCTTCTAGCCCAGAAAACCGGCCAGAAAGGTGGAAGGCAAAGAAAACAGTTCTCCCCTCCAACGAGCTTTGGGCAGAACGTACGCCTCCCGGGAATGCACTGAGCTCTGGGAAGCAGACCCCAGACGGCTCCCTCGACGCATGGCAGAAGTGGGAGTCCTGCCCTCTCCGCAAGAGGCAGTGGCACCTCGCAACCCGCTCCTGGCTGACGCCCCCCAGGGGGGCTGTCCTCCACACCCACACCGCGGAGACCGCCGGCCGCAGCCCAAGAAAGACGCTGCGGTGCAAACCTGCCCAGAGGCTCCAGAGCCTTACAGCACATCAAAGAGGGAAGGGGCGCACCCTCTTTGCACTAGGGAGATTTCATCTTATTTATTTTTTATTAAAAAAATTTATTTTAGGGCTTCCCTGGTGGCGCAGTGGTTGAGAGTCCGCCTGCCGATGC
>NW_006793445.1:617367-621700 GCF_000442215.2 Lipotes vexillifer
GGGCCCCGTGGGCCATGGCCGCTGAGCCTGCACGTCCAGAGCCTGTGCTCCGCAACGGGAGAGGCCACGGCAGGGAGAGACCCGCGTACCGCAAAAAAAAAAAAAAAAAAAAAATTATTTTATTGAAGCATAGTTGATTTACAATGTTGTGTTCATTTCTGCTGTACAGCAAAGTGACTCAGTTATACACATATCTACATTCTTTTTCATATTCTTTTCCATTGTGGTTTATCCCAGGATATTGAATAGAGTTCCCTGTGCTGTACAGTAGGACCATATTGTTCATCCATCCTGTATATACTAGTTTGCCTCTGCTCATCCCAAACTCCCAGTCCATCCCGCCCCCACAGGGAAAATTTTAAATTAAAATTTATAGTTTAGATTTGCATTTACCCCTACAGGAATCACAGTGTCTTGAATGAAACTGGGTGAGTAACGCATTGCACACAGAGATCCCTCAGGAGTCTGCTCATGTTTGAATATGATCAAACATGACACCATTCTGGCTCTGGCTTCCAGTATTTATCTCAAAGTTAATATTGTAAAGATCAGGCTCCTAGGGTAGGTTGTTGACATGCATCTTTGTATATTCAGAACATTTCCCACGGCCTCGGAGATCCTACACCTCACCACTTCCTGACCTGGGGAGTCCTGAGGCCTCTCACCCTGAGACCCGTTGCAGAGCAGAATGGAACCCGCTTTGCATCTAAGGCGGAGGTGCTGTCAACTCTGTGGGCGACAGAAGCTGTGCTCAGACTGTCAGAAACAAAGGACGTGATTGTTCTTCCTGTGAGAACAGCCTCGAGAAAAATTCTCAAGGGAAAAAGATCTCCCTACCTCTTGTTCAAAGGAAAGCAGGTCACAGTTTCATATGATTTCGGGACAGGGTTGCCAGCTGGAACGCCGGTCACATCTGAAGTGCAGACACACGTGAACGTTTACATGTAAGTGTAAGCATGTCCCACACTGGGTGCCCCGAGTGTGTATTTTATTTGCTGAATCTGTCAGCCCTGTTTCGGGTGGAAGTGAAGTGGGTTTCTCTGGATGTGCAACTTTTGGAACATTTTCTCTTTATATTATTCTCTTAAATCCCAAAGTTGAGAGTGTTGCTATTTTTCAAGACTAGAAATATTCTTGAACGTGACCATATTTGGAGACGGGGCCTTTAAAGAGGTGATTGAGGTCAGATGAGGTCACTAGGGTGGCCCTAATCCCACATGACCGGTGTCCTAATAAGAAGAGGAGATCAGGACACAGACACGCACAGGGGATGACCACGTGGGGACACAGGGACGAGGCGGCCGAGTACGGCCCAGACATAGGAGAATCTGTCGCCACTGTGGCCTTGGGCCTCCAGCCTCCAGGATGGGGAGAAATAAACTTCTGTTGTTTCAGCCACCAGCTGGTGCTGGGGGGTGGGGTTTCTGTTACAGAGGAAGGGGGCACCTGCCCAGGCTGGCATCCTCCAGTCCTTCTGCCTGTCTGCCTGTCAGTCCCCTCAGGACAGGCTCCCAGCTGCCCCTGGGGGCCTCCTGCACCTGCTGCCTCTCTCGTGTCGCGGCGTCTCCTAGGAAACCTTGTGGGGAATTCACTGGCCGTCCAGTTGTTGGGACTTTGTGCCGTCACGGTGAGGGCCCAGGTTTGATCCCTGGTCGGGGAACACGACGCCACAAGCCACACAGCGCGGCTGGAGAAACAAACACAGGGACCTTATTGTGGCCACTGTACACGCCCGGTGGCTTCACAGCCCTTGCTCCTCAAGAGGCCCATTTCATCTTATTATAAAAATATCTTATTTACAGGTTGCACTCTCATAAGACTGTCTCCTGAAGCAGACCATAAGCTTCCCCCCACCCCAGAGCCTGCAAAGCGCCTGACACTTGAAATCGGTATTCAAGGAGCGGGGAGGCCAGACACACAGCAGGCGTGTGAGGACAAGCGGCCTCAGACCCGCCTTGAACCATGCCCTCCCCACGGGGTAATCACAGTAACCACCCGCCCCGAGCGGGGAGGCTTGGACCTGCCGTCTCCCTAAGCCTGCTTTCTTCTTCAAAGGACAGGGCCGTGACTTCCTGGGGGCCCCCGGGGGTGGGGGTCATCTCAGCACTGGCCGAGCAACCCCAGCACCAGCTGAGCCCGAGGTTTTCTCCCTGAGTCCTTCTGTGCACTAGGTGACACAGCCCGGCCAGGGTCACTCACCTAAGGGGCGAGCCTCCAGGACCCGAGTTCCCACCCCTGCAGCCATGGGGATGGTGGCTTTCCCCTGAAAAGAGGCCCACATAGGGTGATCATGTGGCCTGGTGTTCCTGGGACAGTCTGGTGCCAGCTGTGGTCCCTGCCTGGACCTCACCCAAAGGGATAAGAAAAGGGCAGGAGGGATGGAAGGGACGTGATGATGAAACCACACTGAGATCCAGGCCTCCTGCACTCGCTGCCGGCCGGCATGGGAGACGTGGGCATCTGGCGGGGTCACTGGAAACCTCGAGACCTCCCCACGTGGATCATTTCTATGCCCCGCCACCCCCCGGTCCTTAACTGTGTACCCGTGACTCTGCACATGGCCCTGCTTGCTTTCCGGGAAGGGTAGGAGCCGTGTAGGAGTGGATGGCCTTGTGAGGACCCTCTGAGCACATTAATCCCGCTGTGCCCGTGGTGGCCCCAGACCAGGAGCCCAGGCGGCGCACAGCGGGCCGACGGTGCGCCATTTAAAACTAATTATTGGGCTTCCCTGGTGGTGCAGTGGTTGAGAGTCCGCCTGCCGATGCAGGGGACGCGGGTTCGTGCCCCGGTCCGGGAGGATCCCACATGCCGCGGAGCGGCTGGGCCCGTGAGCCATGGCCGCTGAGCCTGTGCGTCCAGAGACTGTGCTCCGCAACGGGAGAGGCCACAACAGTGAGAGGCCCGCGCACTGCAAAAAAAAAAAAAAACCAAAACCAAACAAACAAACTGGGTTTAGTACTTTACTGGAAACGGTGTGAGCAGCGCTGCTGCAATTCGGACCATCCATCCAACTTCCCCATGGCGAGGCTGCAGTGCCTGGAGGCCGGCCCACCCTGACCCTCAGTGACCACCAGGTTTGGATGTTGTTACCATGGCCCTTTCATTACCCTCAGGTCTTCACCGTGATAGATGACGTTGCCTGGACTTTCCATTAGTCTTGGGGGGGACCGGCACCCCCAGAACTTAAGAGTTCTGACGGCATGTCTTACTTTAAACGGCAGCAGCTCTTACAATCAGGCGACAAGAACAGGGAGTCCCTGCAGGAAGAGGGGCGTCTGATGGGTGCTGAGTGGACACTGGGCTGGGGGTGGCCAGCCTCCCCAGAGGAGCCAGGGTCCCTGGGCGGGTAGTTCCCACACAGGACCTGAAGCCTTAGTGCTGCAAAGCAGGTTCCTCAAGCAGCCTGACGGTGGGCAGTGGGACACCAGGAGCTGGCAGCACCCCAGCCTGGGCATGCCCTCGCCCTGAGGGGCCTTGCCCAATTTGGTTCCCTTCCTTTGGGTGTGACCTGCCTGTGTGGACAGTCACAGGCTTTGGGGGAAGGGCATCTGGCCGGTGAGGGTGCCCGGGATGCTCAGGGCACTGGGCGTCTGGAGGTGGATGGAGGGGCACCAAGGACACAGGGGTCCGGCTGCCTCTTGCTCCCAGGTGGGGGGCTTGGGCAGACGCTGCAAGGCGGGGACCAGCAGCCCTCAAACTGCCCTCTGGCTGCGGACCCTCCTGGCCACCTCGGACATGGGTGCTTTCTCCCTGGATCGCTCCTTCCACTTTCCTGGAGGGCGGCCCCCTCTTATCTAACGCTCGCCCTCGTTTCATGTGGCCCCAAATGCCCTTGGTCGGGGGTACTGCTATCACACTCAAGTCCAAGTGCCCGTATCCGTGCTCTGTGTTTCCTGTTAGGGCCGGGACCAGGGAGCTGTGAGGACACAGTGGGAGATGGAGGCTGGAAAGTGCCTGAGAAGGACAGGAGTTAGGAAACGAGGCTGAGGGAGAGCAGGAAGTGCCCGCCAGGCCCGCCAGGCCAGGGGAGCTGCTGGGCTGGGCCAGCGGGGCTGCGCGCTGGGCCACTTTGGGGCACGAGAGGAGTGAGGGCAGCCGTACCGGACATGCTCTTGGAGACAGGGAGTAGGAAATGTGGTTTGGGCCCCAAAGAAAGGCCGGAACGGGTGCGGAATTCAGGGAGTCACTTGCCGAAACTGGGAGCAGCCCTGTCCAGGGTGGCAGAGGGGGCTGCCAGGGAAAGGGGCGGGGCAGAGACAGGAGGGCGGGGTACCGGGGGCGGGGCAGGGCTGGTTGTTGATGATTTGTAAGACCGTCCCCCACCCCCCCCACC
>NW_006793445.1:621892-665891 GCF_000442215.2 Lipotes vexillifer
CCCCCCCCCCCCCACCCCCCGCCACGCCCCGCGCTGGTGGGAGGGTAACTCACCCTGCCTGCAGACTGGAGTCTGCAGAAGGAGGCACCCTGTTGGTGGGAGGGCCAAGGAGGTGGGTCTTGAAAGGGATACTGTGAACTGAGCCGAGGGCTTGGGAAGTCTCCCCAGAACCAGCAAATGGGGGGCATTTGGGGTCATGTTCAGTGGAGCACTAATTTCCTACAGACTTCCATGGAAATGGACAGACAGACATCCCCAGCTTAGGAACAGGTATGTTCCTCAAATTACTTTCCAGGCTCCTTGCTTAGCCCTCAGATGGAATGTTCCGGAAAAACCAGTGTTAAGGGCCAGGCTGGTTCACAACAGCCCAGGTAGATTTGCAGTGGATGCTGGCAATCCCGTTTCCACCACGCCCAGCCATGGCTTATAGGCACTTGTCACGAGAAAGTACATCTAGATCCCCAGTAAGACACTGTCTCCAAAGGTGCCAGACCCTGGTGGAGTGGGCCCTACACAGCCAGGTGGCCACGTGACGTCTGCAGAGATGGTGTCTTTTCTGATTTGCCTTATCTGCCTACGGTCTGAACCCACTTCTTAAAAAGGACCCTTGGCACGTGGAGGGCTGAGGCTAAAAAAGTGCCATAAATCTAAAATTTAAAGAATCTTAGATCCCCTTTTACCTCACCACATTTCCAAGGCAAAATTCAAAATGACAGTTTGGGCAAATCCTCGATGGCTTCCCAAATACGAAAAGCGGTTTAGACATGGTTTTCACGCCACGATATTGAAATGTGGGGACAGTGCAGTGGTGAACAGGGACCGAGAAAGATGCTGTCCTAAACCAGGGCTGTCCTGCAGTATCAAGGGGAACAGTGGACACTCAACATGGTAACCACGGTGCTCACATCTGCTGGTGAGCACCTCAAAGTAAAAAGCACTCAAGGCTGGGATCGCATTTCTGTTCAATCGCGGGCGGCACACAGAGGTGACTCATGCTGCCAAGATGTGCACAGAAGTGGGAAGAGGCAGTGGGAGGAGGGAGCCCCTTTGGGGAGCAGAGCAGACGTGTGGGCTGTTAACCCCAGGTCGCCCCAGATGGCAATCCTGCGGGGCCCAGCCCACCCTCCATCAACTGGGCTGGAAGAGCCCCAGCCAGCCAGCTCTTTGGTTGTTGTGGTCCCTGCAGAGCTTGGCCCAGGGACAGGGTTGGAGGCAGGTGTCTGTGGAGGGGCTGGACCTCCTCCCCCAGTCTGGTTTGGGGAGGCGGGGAGGGACAGGGCAGATTTCCCTGGGGGTGGGGCTTCAGGGATGAAGATCCACTTACTTGGGGCTTCTCTGGTGGCGCAGTGGTTAAGAATCCACCTGCCAATGCAGGGGACACGGGTTCGATCCCCGGCCCGGGAAGATCCCACATGCCGCAGAGCAACTAAGCCCGTGCGCCACAACTGCTGAGCCTGCGCTCTAGAGCCCGCAAGCCACAACTACTGAAGCCCGTGCGCCTACAACCCGTGCTCCGCAACAAGAGAAGCCACTGCAATGAGAAGCCCACGCACCACAAGGAAGAGTAGCGCCGGCTCACAGCAGCTAGAGAAAGCCCGCGCGCAGCAACAAAGACCCAACACAGCCAAAAAACTAAATTAAAAAAAAAATCCATTTGTTTATGTGTTGTTCTCAGGTCTTAAGTGTAGGTTGAAAAAGACCAAGTAAAAAATAAGACGATCTTTTTCTGCAAAAAGAACATTAAAATAGCAGTCATAGGTCAGAACGCCGGCCTTCGGACCTGCGGGGCACTGAGGTTCCGAGTGCTGTCAGAAGAATCCAAACTGAACTGATCTCCAACCTTTGCTCCAGGCCCGAAAGGCCAGGGGGTGGGGGATGAGGGGTGCTACCCGCCGCACCTGTCCGGCCAGCCTTGCCAGGTTGAGTCCCCAGTCCCGCCCCAGGTCCCGCAAATCCCACCCCCCCCGGTCTCCCCATCCCGCCCTCGGTCCACCATCCCCCATCCCGTGCCTCCTCCCTCCCAGGCTCCGGGCTCCAGCTGCTCCTGGCGCAGGAGCAGGTGCAGCCCCTCCCGCCCCCTCATCCCTTCGGGCCCCGCCCCGTCCCGCCCGCGCCAGCCGCGCCCCCGCCCTCCCCCTCCCCCGACATTCCCATTCCTCCCCCTCGCCCTCCTTCCCCGCCCCTCCCCCGCCGCCAGCCCCGCCTCCCGGCGCCCGCGGCCCGGCGGAAGGACCGGAGGCACCCCGAGTCCCGGGAGGTGGACTTGGCTCCCCGGCCCCGCGGCCCGGGCGCCCCCTCCCGCCCCTTTCGGCATGGAGTCCGCGGGGCGCGCGCAGACGGCGCGGGACCGCATCCCCAGGTAGGCGCACGAGGCCCGGGCGCCCCTGGCCCAGCCCGGGGGAGAGGGCGCGGGTGCCGGTGGCGTGGAGCCGGCGGGGGCGGTGGTGCCCGGCGCCTGCGCGCCCCTGGGCGGCCCCTGCGCTGCGCACGCGCCCGCGCTCGGCCCGCCGCCCCTTCCTGCACCCGGGAGGGTGTGGGGGGAACACGCGCCCCCCACGGGGGGCCCCGGGCGCCGCAGGTCCCACGTCCCACGTGCGCGCGGAACTTTACTCTGGGTCTTTTTGTGTCGTAGGATCGATCCGTACGGGTTTGAAAGGCCTGAGGACTTTGATTATGCAGCTTATGAAGAATTTTTTTCCACCTATCTGGCGATACTCACCAGAAGAGCCATAAAATGGTCCAGACTTCTAAAGGGAGGCGGTGGTGTCCAGAAGAGTATGACACGTGAGTTCGGAGCCTGATCCACCAGGCGCGCAACAAGTGACCCGACCGACGGGTGACGGGCGCGCCAGGGAGGTCAGGGCTTGGGGTTCCTTCGGGTCTCGGGTCTCAGGGGGAAGGCTGCCGCGAGCCCGGCTCGTATCCCGCGCAGGCTCACAGGTGAGGGCGCTGCACGCCCAAGGTGCAGGCCCTCCTTTCTTCCCTCCGGCATGAGGCCTGCTTGTCCTTTGAGATGGATGGAGACCATTGCCTTCTTTCCAGAAGAAGGTGGATTTCCTGCTCCTCCAGATGAGAGTGGCCAGGGCTGTGCCCTTGCGCGGTTCTGGGCAGAGCTCTCCCTGACCCCCGCAGAGTGAAAGCGGGGTCCTTCCTGCACACCCCCCACCTCTTCCCCTGCTCTCCTTGGGGTTCTTCCCCAGCCCCAGGCTGTGCCCTCGCCTCCTTCAGGTCTGGATTGGAATGCCACCTCCAGGAGGCCTTCCCGTCTCACCCCACAGCCCCACACTTCCTGTCCTTTCCTTGCCTATTTTCTGTTCCTCCCTGTCTTATGCCGTGTGGGTCCTACTTATTTTATCCTTTGTTTCCCCTGCTGGGATCAAAGACCCCTCCCTGCCGGCTGGATTGGATGGATGATTGCTTCAGTGTTTGTTGAATGAATGAATGGAGTGTTTGCCTGCAGTGTTCCTCACGCTGTGGATAGAGGGTAGACCGTGGGTACCTGCGGGCAGGTGGTGAGGGGTGGACGGGAATGTGCCCCAGGCAGCTAAGGAAACTCAAGTATGTGGGGCAGAGGGGCTGCTGGGGCTTCCTGACATGGGACATTAATGACAATTAAGGGGTGAGGGCGGGGGTCCCAGCCACCAGGTACTGAGTTGTGACCAGAGTATTAGGGGTGTGGTGAGGAGGGCCCGGCGGTGGAACAGGGGCCCTGCACCAGGTCACAGGTGGGCACACATTGCACCACCAGGCAGAGAGAAGTCAGCGTTTAAGCAAGGGGGTGACAGGTCAATTTTTGCCTTTAAAGGGGCCCCCAGAGGGGCCCCAGTACGCAGGAGATGCTTGGGAAATACGTGTGGGATTAACGCGGCGGGGGTGGGGGGTTGGAGGCAGGTGGACCTGGACCTCGGCCTCACCCCGGGCTTCACCCTCAACCAGGCCCTCCCTCCTCAAGGCTGTTACTGGTGGGCAGTGTTTAGTAAAAACATGGGTAAACTAGCGTTTCATATAATCAGCCTGAAGGGACCTCAAAGGTTGACCCTTCTTGCTCTCCAGACCCCGAAGCTAATATCCTGCATGATTGTACGCCGAGGTCCATCCGTACGTTGCTGCTGGTGTTAACGTGTTTCCAGCAGACATCGGCTTCATTTTTTCCCTTTTGATTTGTTTTTAAACGTTACACACAAATATATAAAAATAAACTTAATTTTTGCACATGGGAAATCTTAATCACACTAAAAGATGTGAATTGAATTGAGTTTCTCTGCTGCCCAGGCCCCAGTCTCCCGTAGAGGTGACCGCTGGCAACTGTCCCACGTCCCCCCAGGAACAGGGTGCACTCTCGGGCCGTCGTTTGCTTTTTAATGCAGGAGAAGACTTCCTGTCCAACATAGACCCAGGGGTCCAGCTGACCCAGAGGTCAGTTAATGCAGAGAATCATTGCAAGATGCACATGTGCGCATAAGCCTTTGTTTTTATATAAAACACACGTGCATGTTTATTCCTCTTTGATTTTGTCATTTGATTCTATCCTGTCATCTTTTCTTTGAACAGGGAGGGTCCACCAATTCTGTATCTTTCCTGCCGGAACCGTACTTAACGCGTTGTATCTATTTTCCAGTGTCGGGGTTTTTTTTCCAGGTGGATCGGGAGTAAAAGCAAATCTAATGCAGAATCCTTCCAGATCTTTAGTCTTTTCCTCCACTTTGGAGGTTGTGTCTGATTTAAAGGTTTTGTTTTGCTTTTGCTTTTGCCCTTTGGAGCACTTATCAACTTTTTCTGAAAATTTAACTTGCTTTTATTGGAATAACAATTATTTCTTTTTCTGCTTTAATTTTTTTTTTTTTTTTTTTTGCGGTATGCGGGCCTCTCACTGTTGTGGCCTCTCCCATCGCGGAGCATAGGCTCCGGACGCGCAGGCTCAGCGGCCATGGCTCACGGGCCCAGCCGCTCCGCGGCATGTGGGATCTTCCCGGACCGGGGCACAAACCCACGTCCCCTGCATCAGCAGGCGGACTCCCAACCACTGCGCCACCAGGGAAGCCCTTTTGCTTTAATTTTTAAAAAATATATGCAACATTCGTTAAACTGTCTGATCATGGCAGCGAGTATACTTGGCATACAGGTTTAGGAGCAAATATACTTGATCCCTGGTGAGCCTTTGGCCTGGGGACGGGGTTCACCGTCGAGCTGAACCGGAGACCATAGTGACCTGAAGTTCTTTCAGGAAATCCAGCGAGAGGCATGTGGGCTCGCAGGGTTCTGTGGGCCAGGGCGTTGCCGCTGGAGCTGGTGTGGCTTCCGGGTGTGACGGCCAGGGAGGCTGCAGCACCCACGGGGCTCCAAGGGAGGGGCAGTCGGCGTAGACAGCAGTGGACGTGTGATCCAGGAAATGGACATCCAGTTTTTTCCTGCCAGACGTTCTGGGCTGGCCGTAGTGTCGTCGGGGGTGTGGCATCCCAGGGAAGGGAGGCCGTTTGAGGGCTGTGGGACCAGCTTGCGCGGTCAGAGCCAGGCAGCTGAGTTTGGAGCCCTGACCCTGACACCAGCGAGCACGCCCGAAGACCACCTTTGCTCCCGGGCCTTCACTGTTTCTGGCTTTTTGGGTCCTACTGTGTTTGTTCTCTTTTTTTGAGAGGACTTCCGTCTTGTCTCCAGTCACGCAATTACCCACAAATCCTGGCATCCAGCAAGTCTTCAGATGACAGCTGAAACTCACCCTGCTTGAGGACGCTAGCTGTGGATACGATGACACTTTTCTTTTTCTTTTTCTTTGTCTGTGGCGAGTATCCACCGGGAGCCTGAGATCGCTTGCTCTCAGGGCTCGAACTGGAAGCTACCCTTACGTTCCTTTCCGCCTTGGTGTGAAGGCACTTGGTGAGGGAAAAGCTCTGTCCCGTTTGCTTCTTCTGTGTCTGCTGCCCAGTGGGCTACGGCATTAGCACCATCTAAATGAGAATGAAGTTACAAAACATATTTTAAAGGCAAATGTGAAAAACCTGGGAATCTGCTTAACTTTTGGGGGCAGACAGCGGGGAGTTAATTCTTTGCGTCTAGCTTCTTTTTAAAAAATTGCCAACAGTTTTTACCATGTATTTTACACTCCTCCAAATGTCCTCCTGAGGACGCACGGGTTAGCCCTGCCCTTGGGGAAGCATCAGTCTCTGAGGATGGGAAAACCGTTTTCTTTCTCTTCCAGAGAAACTTAGTAAATTCAGGTAACAAACAACGAAAACAACAGAAGCCTTTATTCTCTGAAACTTCTGGGTGTCGTTACTGCTCTTACGGGCAGCCGAGAGCCCCGAGTCCTGACTGTATTTCAGGCACTGGGCTGTGCTTTGTTCCCATTTCACAGGTTAAGAGACTGAGGCCTACTCAAGGTTGGGGCTGGTGAGGCACAGTGTGAGGGGTTTAACCAGTGTGCACTTTCCTTTTTATACTTTATATTAATTTTAAAAAATTTGCAGTGAAATTCGCTCTTCTTGGCGTACAGGTCTATGAGTGTAGACAAATGCACAGTCAGGTAATCCCCGCCACAGGTAAGGTTCAGGGCAGTCGGTTGCCTTCAGGAGCCCCTCCTGCGTGATCCTGGGCGGCTGACCTGCAGGCCGGGACGTCAGCAGAGGCCTGGGTGGGTGTGGCGGCAGCTACAGGGCAGCGGGAGGGATCCTGAAGGTGTATTGGCGTCTCTCTCCGTTTACGTAGTTCTTTGATTTCTCTTTGCAGGTGTTTTGTTAGATTTATACCTAAATATTTCTCCTTTCATTTTTGGTGCTATTGTAAGTGATACTGTCTCAGTGTTTTTATTCCAGCGGTTTGCTGTTCCTACATGGAGTTACTGTTGATCCCTTCTGATACTGTCTCAGTGTTTTTATTCCAGCGGTTTGCTGTTCCTACATGGAGTTACTGTTGATCCCTTCTGCTCCGTCTCAGTGGGAACGGCCCCTCCCCAGTTAGGCCTGGCCTGTCCGTCCCCTTGCTATTGCTGAACAGGATTGATTCTCTCTGGGTGCGGCTGGTCACGCTGACCCCTGAGGGCTCCTGTAGATCGTACTGAGTTGGAGGGTAGACTTAGAAACGTCACGTCCCCATAACAGAATGACCAGACCAAGCCACGCTGGCCAAGACGTTCTGGCCCAGACGCGATCCTACAACACGCTTCCAAACTGGCAGAGGGTTTCTGGAGTTTGCTTTGCCTTTGGCGCATGGTGTTAAAATCTGTCCTTTCCTTCCTCTGGGCATCCCTCATCATCCCGCATTCTTCTGCACACGTTTGCCGTGTGTTTCCTGTCCCACACGCCCTCGCAGGAGCAGGCAGGTGCTCGACCTGGTCCCCGGGAAGCCTCTTTTCAGGTGCTCCCGCACAGGTGACCGTCAGTTTGAGTTACAAGATTTTAGCGATACTGCTTTTCTTGACCGTAGCCTATACGGTCTACGGCTGGTTAAATACGGCTGGTGCCTCGGCGTCCAGCACAGACCGAGGGGCGGGCAGGGTGGGGACTGGAGGTGACCCTCGCAGCCCGTATTCTTGTGCTGACAGCGAGCTAGAGGTACCAGGGCTGCTGTAGCCTCCGGACTGTGCTCAGCTTGGGGACGGAGAACGGAATTCTGTAATGAGCGCATGTATCAGTTTGGTGGAGGTGCGTGAGGTTTTGCACCTTTCTTTTTTTTTGCGGTACGCGGGCCTCTCACCGCTGTGGCCTCTCCCGTTGCGGAGCACAGGCTCCGGACGCGCAGGCCCAGCGGCCGTGGCTCACGGGCCCGGCCGCTCCGCGGCACGTGGGATCTTCCCGGACCGGGGCACGAACCCGCGTCCCCCGCATCGGCAGGCGGACTCCCAACCACTGCGCCACCAGGGAAGCCTCGCACCTTTTTTTATGTCTGATTGACTGATTTCGGCGAGAGCCAGAAGCAAACTCTGTGGTTTCTGGCCTCAGGAAGCGCCCAGCGGTCTGTGTAAAGCCGCCCCTCCCTCCGTTTCAGTGAAGCGCTACATCCGGAAGGGCGTCCCGCTGGAGCACCGGGCCCGCGTCTGGATGGGGGTGAGCGGAGCCCAGGCCCAGATGGACCGGAACCCCGGCTACTACCGCCGTCTCCTCCAGGGAGAGAAGGATGGCAGCCTGGAGGAGGCCATCAGGACAGGTGACGCGCGGGTCCGCCCCCCGGGGTATGCGGGCTGGGCGCCACCCCCAGAAGGAAGCTGTGTTAGCAGCCGGTGATGTTGTGATGTTGATGAGGAAAGTTATGTGGTTAAAGATGCATCAACTGATTTCAGTTTTCTGAAAAGAAAATCAAAACTCGGGCGTTCACGAGGGGAGAGTGATTTGAACTCTGGCTCAGGAAATACTTGCGTGTCTAGCTAGGTGGTAAGGAAAATGGTGCCAGGAAGACCGCATTTCTGAGAAGAATCCCTCCAGGAACGCGAGGCCGCTGAGCCAGCAGTCAGTACAGGAGGGACGTGGGCTGGGTGACCCCCGCGGACTCACAGACACAGCTGCGCGCGTGCAGGAAGCCACACACCAGAGACCTCTCTTTATGTCATACTCTGAGTGTCCAGGGTTGCTCGTATTTTGGGGCTTCTATCTTCTTTTTCCTCCAATTTCCTCACTGGTCCCATAGGGATAGGCTCATAGGCTCTTGAAAGTTCAAAGTACTCAAAAAAATGTTTAACCTGGATGGAATAATTCGATTTTTAGGAAAAGCGGCTGCCTTTCTGACTGTAACAGCTTTTGAGATTTAAATGCTTCATTTTAAAAATTTGATTACTTTAAATGTCAGAGAGGTTGGACTGACTTGTAACGTTGGGAAAGTGGTGTGTCCCCAGCGTGAGGAGTAGGGGTCTCAGATCCCAGAGCTGAAGACGGGGTGGGGGGCACTGGGGTGCTGAGCCTGCTGGCTGCATCCTGATGCCACAGCAAACCCCGGCCAAAGGGCTCAGAACAGACGCTGCCATGACCCTGCAGGCACACATGTGGGGGTCCCTCCGCAGGGCCAGATGTGCTGATTCAGGGTGGGAAGAGACCTCAGGTCCAAGCGAAGGCTGATCGTGTTAAATAAAGTAGAATGTGGCTGTTTGTTTGAAAAATGAATTTTAAAGGATCTATTTAGTGCAGAGTTTTTGGATACAAAAAATTGACCTTTCTGTCTTTCCAAACTGAACCTCTGTCCCCATTAAACACTAACTCCCCATCCCCTCCCCCGCCTCCACCATCCACTCTCTGTCTCTATGAATTTGACGCCTCTAGGGACTTCATATGGCTGGAATGACACAGTATTTGTCCTTTTGCGTCCGGCTTATTTCACTGGGCGTAACGGCCTCGAGGTTTGGCCTCAAGGTTCACCCACATTGAGCGTGTGTCGGGATTCCCTTCCTTTCTGAAGCTGAACAACATTCTGTTATGTGTAGAGACTGCGTCATGTTTATCCATCATCTGTCCACGGACACTTGGGCTGCCTCCACCCTCTGGCCACTGTGAGTTATGCTGCATGAACGGGGGTGTGCAAGTAATTTTCTGAGACCCTGCTTTCAGTGTTTTGGGTACATGCGCAGAAGTGGAACTGCTGGGTCACGTGATGATTCTAGGTCTATTTTCGAAGGGTCTGGATCAGTCGTTTTATAGGGACAGCAGAGCGGGTGCTTCGTGCCACAAAAGTGCAGACCAAACGTCCCGCTGTGTCTGCCTCTAGCGTGGCAGTGGGGTAGGCGTAGAGAGATTGCAAAACACGGAGAAACGTCTCATCATAGAAAACATTATGTAGCAATGAGCACTGATCGCTCTAGTCTGAATTAGTGAAAAGCACACATTTCCCTGTGGTGGATGCCCGTTTTTGGAAGGTTCAGAATTCCAGGGAAAAACTCTTCTTTGTAAAAAACGTACAATGAAAACTTACGTGCTTTGAGGCAGGCAGCGTGCTGTTCGGCTCAGAGCTGGTTTTTGTGGGCAGAGACCAGGCCTGGGCCAGAGCCCGGGGGCAGAATTCCTGCAGCAGTGGGGAGGCCTCCAGCTGTCAGCTGTGTCCGAGAGTCCCGCTGTCGCGTGGACACACTGCTCTGATCCAAGCAGGGCCAGCAGTTGTTAGTTGACCCCCGCCCTCCTTGCTCTGCCCGCGTCCTCGCTTCACAGGATTGCAGCTCCTTAAGGCAGGCATCCGGCCCGGGCGGGGAGGGGGGCCAAGCAGCAGCAAGAGGCTGCCGGACTGTCTTGCAGACAGAAGCCGGCAGCAATGAGTTTATCTCGTGCCCAGTTTTCCCTTTTGTCTGTTTCTCTCTAAACGGGAATCTCGGGGTATCCTGCCTCCTTATGTGTTCAGTCTTCAGAACTGGGAAGATTCTCCAGAGTTTTATGTAACCTGTTCACCTGTCACCCCACCTCATCCCCAGCTAAGCGGGGGGCGCGGGGACGGCAGGAGCCGCCAGGGCCCGAGCAGCCCGACCTCATCCGAGGACCTCGCTCTGTCGTCCTTGCTGACTCCAGAGGAAGGGCTGCTGTGCCCACCTGTGTCCCCGGGCTGGGCTGCCGCGGGACAGGGGACCCGGGGGGCCGCCTCTGCGCCCCCGAGGCCGGCTGATGGTGGACGTCAGGAAGGGTCCGGGTCCGTCGCAGAGCCGTCTCTGTCCCCAGCCCTGAGCGGCCTGCGCCACGGATTTCCTCACAGACATGAACAGGACCTTCCCTGACAACGTGTGGTTCCGGAAGGGCTCGGACCCCTGCTTGCAGAGGACCCTGTACAACGTGCTGCTGGCCTACGGGCACCACAACCGTGGCGTGGGCTACTGCCAGGTGAGCCCCCAGCGCCCGCAGCCCCAGCAGGGACATCAGCCTGGTCCTGGGCTGCCAGGTCCCCCTCGACACAGGCTGGGACTTCACCGTCTCCCAGCGGTGCCAGCCCACGGAGACGGGGCGGGGGGGAGGGGAAACAGCTGAAGTGAACACGGGCTGCGGTGACCAGCATCCTCTCGTCTTGGTGCAGATGGTGGGCACGTGTGTGTGTGTCTGAGCGTGCACGCGTGCGGTGGGCCAGCCCTTCGAGGCTGTTTCCGGAAGCCGGATCAGCCGGCAGTAGGAGGTGACAGGGGTCTTGCTTTGTTCCTGCTGCGCGGAGCTGCCCGTCAGGTGGCAGGAATCAGTTCTCATTCCTCCCTGGAGACTCTCCTTCTGGAGCATCGAAGGGACAGTGTTCACGGCCCGGAAAGCAAGGGGAGCTGGGTCGGGAGGCGAAGGGACCGGAGGCTGCCGGGTCCCGGCGGGTGTGGGCAGGGGCCAGGGGCTGCGGCTGGGGGCTCCTGTCCCTGCGTGCGAGGCCCCTGTGCCCCCCAAGCCGGAGGCCGGGCCAAAGCGTCCCCGAGAGGAAGGCAGGCCCTGGGCGGTAGCACCTATGGTCCCCAGTGGCTCCAGGGCTGGGACCACGAGCGCTGGGACCACGAGCGCCGGGCCGGGGGCAGGGGACACGGACGCCTACTTGGGGCGGCCCCGGCAGCTCCTGTCCTGTGTGGACGGCACGTAGTGTGGCCTCGGCTCTGGGGGGACGGGGGGTCGCGGGAAGGAGTGAGGCGGGAGCTTTGAAAAGACCAGCAGCAAAGACACGTGAGGACGCCGTTCACAGAGCGGCCGGTGTGATTCCCAGGTTGTTTTCAGGCCGCTGTTCCGCAGGGGGTACCTGCGGGAAAGACGCAGCTGGGCGGATCTGTTCTTCCGAGGTAATCCCTGTCTCTGTCACTTGTTACGACTGCCTTTGACATCCTGTCCTGGGGCAGGAGCTGGCCTTCAGGAGTCGGGGAGACAGGGCGGCTGAGAAACTGTCCTTAGATTATTCTAGCTGCTGTTCTTGTGAGTCTTAAAAATAGGGTTAAAAAATAACCCACACAGTTTTAAACTTGAGCCTGATGCCAAAGCTCTGCTGGCTTTTGGGAAATACACACATGTATGTACACACACACACACACACACACACACACACACACGTATGGGCTTCCTGTGGCTGCCGTGACATCGTGCCACCAGCTGAGAGGTGCACAGGACAGGAGTCGATCGTCTCTCAGCCCCACAGGCAGGAGTCCGTGGTCCGGGGGTCGGGGGGCTGGCTTCTCCATGGCTGTCTCGCTGGTGACCCGTAGCCTCTGTGGGGGGTGTGTCTGCGTCCAAATTTAACTTGTTGGTTGACAAGGGCTGGATTTTCCCCTTATTGCTAGAGAAATACATGGTTATTTTAGAAGTTGTAGAGAAGCAGCAAAGAAGAAAGTGGAAGCCACCCGACACCCAGTCTCGCAGGAGGGCCGCTGACTTGGCGCTCGGCCACCGCTGCTACTTTCCGGGTCCACCCGCCCCCGGCGGCTGAGGGTCCTGAACTGTGTGTATATGGCAGCGTCTGCCCCCTGGCGCTGTGCACCCTGAATTTCCCCAAATAGGCTCTATCACGAGATTCCACTTCAACGTCCCCGAGCGTCAGACCACGCGCCTTACCACTCTTAGGAAGTGTGGTCGCCGGTGTAGTTTCCCCCCGATACAGTTTCATGAACACGAGGCCCTGGCCTGTTCTAAGTCAGGAGTCATGGGCCCAGCTACACGTGTCACTAGATGGCAGAGCCTTAGACGCTGTAGCTCCACTGAAGGGTCGTTCCAGAATCAGGCAAGCTTTAGGGAAGAGCCAGGAAAACGGAAAGTTAGCAGTTAGCCAGGCGATTACAGAGTCTGCAGGTGGTCCAGACCTCAGTGAGTTTCTCTGGTTCTTTTGTCTAATTTCAGGGAATGAACTTTCTCGCGGGGCATCTGATTCTGGTGACGAGGAGTGAAGAGGACTCCTTCTGGCTGTTGGACGCCCTTGTTGGCAGGATACTCCCGGGTACGTTGAGTCCTCGCGGTAAGAGCGGAACTGTCGCTTTCTGGTGTTGCCAAAATGATGTCACTGACAAGTCAAGACGTGACGAAACAGAAGGAGCTGTCTGAGAGTCGAGGTCAAAAACCTTCTTGCAGTTGAGTTGAGACAGGAGCGCGCGAGATGCGGGTCCCAGCAGGCGGCGCTGCGTCTCGGGGCCCGGACGTGGCTGAGCGGGCTCTGAGCTCCGCGTCCGGGTCTGCGCCGCTGGCGTCTGGACCGTGGGGATTGTCGCGGCCGTAGCGAGCAGACTGGCGAGCGGCCGCGCTTCTGTAGCCTTCGTTGCTGGGCTCGTGAATGGCCATGGGCACAGTGACCGTCAGCTGTTGTGGCTACTGCTTTCGAGGTGAAGATCATTCCTCTCACGCATTTCTACTCTTCTGTTTATTACTGAATGTTAATTGTTTTAGTGAATAAACCACCACCGATTTCTGTGATGCGCCGCGTAGACGGTGAGCTGCAGAGTAGGGTCCCTTTGGGACAAGAAGTGGCCGGAGCCGTCTGGGGTGGGAGAGGACTTGGGCAGATGTGACCCCCCCCACAGCCACGATGGCAGTGATTGGTCCAGCCGCTGGCAAAGTCCTGGTGACTGTGGACGGGCTCCGGCTGCCCACGCGATGAGCCCTGGTGGTCCTGTCTGCTGTGCCCGCCTCCCATTTCCTTCCCCCTCCTCCCCCACCCGCCTTCCTGGGTCGGGCCGGGCTCAGCCCAGGACCACCCAGGAGAGCAGCCGCCCGTCCTGGGGGCTGCGTGTTCAGATGCGAGGGCAGCCGGGGCCCGTCCAGGCTCCAGGCTCGCCTGCACCCGCTCTCCTCTGGTCCACGGAGCAGCCACACCACACACGCCAACCACTGAGTCCCCTTCACGGCTGGCGGCACGGAGGCCTGGGCTCAGATCCACAGCTCTGTGCCCCCAGGAGGTGAGCCTGGGCGGTGCCGTGAAGAGGGGGCCTCTCCTCGGGCTTGTGCCGCTGATAACAAGGGCTGGGGGGTGCCGCCCGCGGGGACGGAGGACGGAGGGGGCAGCTGCCCCGGCTTCACGGCGGAGCCTGAACGGCTGTCAAGCGAGAACATGGACAGGCTTCCAGACAAAACGCCAACACGGCTCCGTGGCCACCGTTCGCTCGGTTAGGCCGGAGGCTGCATTACGCTGAACGTTCCCACCGTGACCAGTTCCAGGTGCTCTTTGGGGGTTTGGGGAACATCAGGGCACAAAGCCTAAAAGCCTGGTGGTGACACAGCAGCGGGACCGAGATCAACAGAGGCCGTAAGGGCCGACCTAGAGAAACAGAAAAGCAGGGCTCCAGGTGGCCCCCCGGGGGTGGGACGTTGCACAGACTTATTTTAAGACCCTAAAATGTCATTTCTGATAATTATTAGGTTCAGTCAAACTAAACTACAATGCAAATAGGCCCATTCTTCTGCAAGGACAGGGCTTCGTGGCCGGGCTCAGATCAGAGGATGGCCCAGATCTAAAATGGCTTCTTTTAGGTCAAGAAAGTTATGTCTGGGTCTCTTCCTCTGGGGAACCCCTACCCTATCTGCCCTCAGACTGCTGAGCCTGCAGAGAAGGGACGGGGGGTGGGATGGGCCGGGCCAGCTCAGGATGTCACATTGGTGATGAGTCAGCCCATTTATGAACGAACACACTTGCGTCCTGAGAGCTGGTCTGACCCGTTTCCCCTTGAGACACAGAGGAGCCAGGTGACGATTGCCGCTCCCGGGAGCAGCCCTGCTGAAGCCAGAAGGTGTGGCCCAGACAAGGGCGGGCAGGGCTCATTGTGGGGGCGACAGTATCCGGGCCCCCCGGGCCCACATGCCCCTGCAGCAGCACTCCCCTCTCCACGTGCTGACACAGCCGTTGGGCTGTTTGCAAAGTGGGGCAACCCTGGGAGTGGCCTGGATCAGGGAGAAGGTCCTTGGCATCTGTGCACAGGCCGGCCAGGCTGAGGGCGGCTGCAGGCGGGGCCTGGCCCTTGGGGTTCGCCATCAGCGGCTCACGGCAGATGGGGGCACGGGGGTGTCAGTGACCCTCCTGTGACGGGCTCAGGCCTGTGGAGGGTTTGGGGTGTGACCTTGACTATTTTGGGAGCTGCCCTAAGCCTGTCTGTAACCGAGAACGAGGCCGTGCTGTGCTCACAGCTCCGCAAATCCGCTGTCTCCACTGCGCTTTCCTGAGACAGCTCAGCACCCTGCAGGACGGGAAGCGGAGCCTGCCCCTTGCCCCCGGGACCAGAGCCAGAGCACTGCTAGTTGAGAGGACAGGACAGCCAGCGGCCCTAGGGTTTAGGAACAGAAGTGAGAGGAGGGTATGGGAGGGAAGGAAGCTTCAGTCCCAGGTATTTATAACTGAACAGGCTTCTAGTAACTGATTTCTGAGGTCTTTAGTACTGAGTGTGGTTTAGCGTGTGCATGTGCTCTGAAAACCGGTGGTGTGACCGTGATGTCGTGTCGATACTCATAATGATTCTATTTTAACCCAAATACTTAATTAACAAGAATGTCTTTCCCTTTGCTGTGGTGAATGACCAAACTGTGTGTGGCAGCGGGCACAGAACGCGTACCGAGTTTTCCTGTTTTATTATTTTTTTTAATTTTTATTTATTTTATTTATTTATTTTTGGCTGTGTTGGGTCTTCGTTGCTGCGCGCGGGCTTTTCTCTAGTTGTGGCGAGCAGGGGCTACTCTTCATTGCGGTGCGCGGGCTTTCTCATTGCCGTGGCTTCTCTTGTTGTGAAGCACGGGCTCTGGGCACGTGGGCTTCAGTAGTGTGGCCTGTGGGCTCAGTAGTTGTGGCTCGAGGGCTCTAGAGCCCAGGCTCAGTAGTTGTGGCATGTGGGCTCAGTAGTTGTGGCTTGCGGGCTGTAGAGTGCAGGCTCAGTAGTTGTGACACACGGGCTTAGTTGCTCCGCAGCATGTGGGATCTTCCCAGGCAGGGCTCGAACCCGTGTCCCCTGCCTTGGCAGGTGGATTCTTAACCACTGCGCCACCAGGGAAGACCCCGTTTTATTATTTTATTTTATTCCTATTTTTATAGCAAAGTTGAAGCATTAAGATTTATTATAATACGTGACATTAAGCTAGAAAATTCCTTGGCAAGAAAGTGTCCATTCAAAAGACAGTCATGCGGTTGGAAGCATTGGTCTGTCTGATGCTCTCCTGTAACGTTCACCTGCATCTTCTCCATGAGAGGAAAATAGGACACGTGACACAAGAGAGGTGGTGTTCTGTGCTAGGGGGGTGCCCAGGACACTTTGGGGGGGCGCCAGGACACTCACACGTTCGGTTTTCCTGTCCATCCATTGGCGGACACTTGGTTGCACCCACTGTTGGCTGCCTGATCTTGGGTTGCAAACGTCCCTGCTTTCCATCAGGTTGTGACGGATGCCCAGCGGGGCACTGCTGTCCGGAGTGCTGGGACCCGGGGCCCCACTCTGGGCACTGCTCCCAGGAGTTCCTGCATCCCTGTGGCTGGGATCTTGCCCTGGGTCATCCTCTGGAAAGGGTCCCTGGGCGTGGCCCCCCTCATGGCTCAGGGGGAGTGAGGGTCGCGGGTGTCAGGGGCTGTGGTTTGTGGGGTCCATGTCCCCGCTTCTCCCCTGTCCCCGTGCAGATTACTACAGCCCCTCGATGCTAGGCCTGAAGACGGACCAGGAGGTCCTTGGGGAGCTGGTGAGGACCAAGCTGCCGGCGGTGGGGGCCCTGATGGACAGTCACGGCCTGCTGTGGACCCTGGTCGTGTCACGCTGGTTCATCTGCCTGTTTGTGGACGTCCTGCCCGTGGAGGTGAGGGTGCCTGGCTCAGACTGGGGCCGACTAGGCGGCCACGCGCTGACCCACTGTCTCTTCCTCTGCAGACCGTGCTTCGCATCTGGGATTGTCTGTTCAACGAGGGCTCCAAGATCATCTTCCGGGTGGCGCTGACTCTCATCAAGCAACATCAGGCCTTGATCTTGGAAGCCACCAGCGTCCCTGACATCTGTGAGAAGTTCAAGGAGATCACCAGAGGGAGCTTCGTGACCGAATGCCACACCTTCATGCGGGTGGGTGTCAGCGCCGTGCCACCTCCCTGCGCGGGCTGCCCAGCCCTCCCCGCTAAGCAGCCCAGGGAGGGGCTCCAGCCCTTCCTGGCCAGCTTCTCCTGGAGCCCGGGGCGCCCGGCAGACCCAGGGTGCTCACCCTTGCTCCCCTCCTGCGCCGTCAGCCCAGGGGTGGGGCTGGGTGCCACCTGGGGCCCCACAGGGAGCCCCGTCGCATCCACACCTTGGTTTCTCCCTGGCCTGGGAGGTGACCGCCCCCATCCCAGGTTTTCCTGATGACCCAGTCTACACCGGGCCCCCCATTTCTGTTCAGCCCTACGCCTATTGACTTCTCTCCAGCCTTGGTGGGGTCACGCCTGTCTGTCCCTCCCCGCTGGGTCCCGGGCCTGCCGCAGGCCGTGTGGACAGCTCAGATCACCTGAGTGAACGAAGTGGATGCTGCGTCCCACAGGCCTGCGGGAAGGCACGGGCCAGGGGGCGGGGTTTACAGGGACACTGGGATGAGGACGCGAAGCCCAGGCCTGGAGTGACCCTGGGAGAGGGGAGCGCTGACCCAGACGCCCGGCCCGTTGTGTTCCTCAGCTTCCCGTTTGAAACAGCTGCACTGATGGCGTGACCCCTCCCCCACCCCCCAGGGTATGAGACCCCTGGCGAGGAGGTCCTGCAGCCTAGGGCTGTTTAGGTGTTTGGTTTCAGTGAACGAAGGCCCTGGTACAATTCACCCTTTACCTGGAGATTTCAGAGCTCTTCAGTGCCTTCCACTCAGCGGGTGGTGCAGCTGCGTCACTGGGCCCAGGCGTTTTCTTCTCTCCAAAGGGCGCCCCAGCTAATGCCCTGCTCTGTCCCCGTGGTTCGGCCTCCTGGACTTTGGTACAAATAGAGTCAGACAGTGCAACTTTGGCGTCCGGCCCTTGGACTCGGGCTGATGCTTCCGAGGTGGTGCGAGTCTGTGTGGAGCAGGGCCCCCGCACACAGTAGGTGCTCAGTTAGTGCGGGCGCCTGGCCTGCTTGTGTGATGGCTGCAGGCAGACGTGTGTCCACGGTGGGTGTGGCTGGTTTTCTGGCCCAAAGGCGTTCTGGGCCCTGTGAGCTGAGTGGACGCAGAGGATTGGCGGGGTGGTCTCCCCACACGGCAGAAAAGCCACCGCGTAAAGACATGTCTGCCCATGACAGGTGTGGCCATCGTGGGACGCTGGCAGGGAGGTGGCCCTGGTCTTATTTTCTCAGGGGTCGCTACAAAGTTGTATATGCATTTCAGCAAAACTGCAGTTCATAGGTCAAACCTCTCTGAAATCCTGAGAACATCTAGAATTTCCTTGAGAATGAACGCCGTGATCTCACTGGCAGCTGAGAGCAGCGTAGTGGGAAGAGGACAGCTGAACCCACCTGAAGAGTCTGTTCTCAGGTCATCGCCCGCTCGGAACTTGCTCCCAGGTGCTCCCACCCCGCCCCTCAGGCACCTTCTCTCCTCCTCGTTGTGAAGCAATTTCTCTGTTACTGGAAGCAAGTCTGAGTCCCTTCCTGCTTCCACTTCTCAAATCTGGTTTCTTCCTTGCTTAGTCTGCTCACCGACAGCCCCGACCGGCTTCCGAGCTGCTGCAGGCAGTCAAAACGAAAAGAGCCCATGCAAGAAGGGCAAAAGCAAAATCAGGGCTTCTGTGCAGCAACAGACACCGGCAGCAGAGTGAAGAGGGAACTCACAGAACAGGAGAGACTGCAAACCACGGCTGCTAAGGGGTCAACATCCAGACACACAGAGACCACAGTGCAACAAGGAGCCAAGGAATTACATTTAAAAATGGGCAGAGCAGGCTTCCCTGGTGGCGCAGCGGTTGGGAGTCCGCCTGCCGATGCAGGGGACACGGGTTCATGCCCCGGTCCGGGAGGATCCCACATGCCGCGGAGCGGCTGGGCCCGTGAGCCGTGGCCGCTGAGCCTGCGCGTCCGGCGCCTGTGCTCCACAATGGGAGAGGCCACAACAGTGAGAGGCCCGTGTACTGCAAAAAAAAAAAATTAAAAAAAAAAATGGGCAGAGCGGATTTCTCTGGTGGTGCAGTGGTTGAGAATCTGCCTGCCACTGCAGGGGACACGGGTTCGAGCCCTTGTCCGGGAAGATCCCACATGCCGTGGAGCAGCTAAGCCCGTGCGCCACAACTACTGAGCCTGTGCTCTAGAGCCTGCGAGCCACAACTACCGAGCCCACATACCACAACTACTGAAGCCTGCGCACCTAGAGCCCGTGCTCCACAAGAGAAGCCCACGCACCACAACGAAGACCCAGCACAGCCATAAATAATAAATTTTTTAAAAAGAAAAAGAAAAATGGGCAGAGGGACTTCCCTGGTGGTCCAGTGCTTAAAACTCCACACTTCTAATGCAGGGGGCACAGGTTTGATCCCTGGTCAGGGAGCTAAGATCCCACATGCCGTGCAGCGTGGCCAAAATGTTTTTTAAAAAGTTTTAAATGGGCAGAGGGCCTGAATAGACCCTATCCAAAAAAGACACAGATAGCCAACAGGTGCACGAAAAGATGCTCAACATCACTCGTCATCAGGGAAATGCAAGTCAGAACCACAATGAGCTATCGCCTCACACCTGTCAGAATGGCGGTCATCAAAAGGACCACAAATAACTAATGTTGGTGAGGATGTGGAGAAGAGGGAACCCTATTCATACATTGTTGGTGGGAGTGTAAATTGGTGCAGGCACTGTGAAAAACAGTATGGAGGGCCTCAAAAAACTAAAAATAGAACTACCATAAGATCCAGCAATCCCACTGTTGGGCACTTATCCAAAGGAAATGAAATCAGGGTCTCTAAGAGACCCCAGCCCGCCCGCGTTCATTGCAGCATCACAATAGCCAAGGCATGGAAACAACCTGAATGCCCATAGATGCATATGGATAAACAAGGTGTGGTCCATCCATGCAGTGGGATTTTATCCAGCCTCGAAAAGGAAGGTCCTGAATGCCCATACAGATGCATATGGATAAACAAGATGTCGTCCATCCATGCAGTGGGATTTTATCCAGCCTCGAAAAGGAAGGTCCTGATACCCGCTACCACGTGGATGAACCTGGAGGACACTATGCTTGGTAATTTGTCACAAAAGGACAAAAACTGTCTGATTCCACATATGTGAGGCCCCTGGAGGAGTCAGATTCATAGAGACAGAAGGGGGTTGCTGGGGACAGAGTTGGGTTTGGGAAGATGAGAAGTTTCTAGAGATCTGATGCCCAACATGTGAGCATAGCTTACACCACCCAGCCACACACCTGGAGTGGTTAGGATGTAAATTATTGGGTAGGCCAAGAGGTTTGTCGTTTTCTCCGTAAGATGGCTCTAGTAGCACTTAGTTGTCTTTAACTTCATTCAAAACAATTTTGTTCAACAGAGTTTTGGAAGTCCTAGCCACAGCAGTTAGAGAAGAGAAAGAAATTAAAGGAATACAAATTGGAAAAGAAGTAAAACTGTCACTGTTTGCAGATGACATGATACTATACATAGAGAATCCTAAAGATGCCACCAGAAAACTACTAGAACTAATCAATGAATTTGGTAAGGTTGCAGGATACAAAATTAATGCATAGAAATCTCTTGCATTCCTATACACTAACAATGAAAAATAAGAAAGAGAAATTAAGGAAACAGTCTCATTTACTATTGCAACAAAAAGAATAAAATACCTAGGAATAAACCTACCTAAGGAGGCGAAAGACTTGTACTCTGAAAACTTTATAAAACACTGATGAAAGAAATCAAAGATGACATAAACAGATGGAGAAATATACAGTGTTCTTGGATTGGAAGAATGAATATTGTGACAATGACTATGCTACCCAAAGCAATCTGCAGATTCAACGCAGTCCCTATCAAATTACCAATGGCATTCTTCACAGAATTAGAATAAAAAATTTTACAATTCATATGGAAACACAAAAGACCCTGAATTACCAAAGCAATCTTGAGAAAGAAAAACGGAGCTGGAGGAATCAGGCTCCCTGACTTCAGACTATACTACAAAGCTACAGTAATCAAGACAGTATGGTACTGGCACAAAAACAGAAATATAGATCAATGGTACAGGATAGAAAGCCCAGAGATAAACCCACCCATGTATGGGCACCTAATTTACGACAAAGGAGGCAAGAACATACAATGGAGAAAAGACAGCCTCTTCAATAAGTGGTGCTGGGAAAACTGGACAGCTACATGTAAAAGAATGAAATTAGAACACTCCCTAACACCATACACAAAAATAAACTCCAAGCGGATTAAAGACCTAAATGTAAGACCAGACACTATAAAACTCTTAGAGGAAAACATAGGAAAAACACTCTCTGATATAAACCACAGTAAGATCTGTTTTGAACCACCTCCTAGAGTAATGAAAATAAAACCAAAAATAAACAAATGGGACTGAATTAAAAGCTTTTGCACAGCAAAGGAAACCATAAACAAGACGAAAAGACAACCCTCAGAATGGGAGAAAACATTTTCAAATGAAACAACGGACAAAGGATTAATCTCCAAAATATATAAACAGCTCATGGAGCTCAATTTCAGAAAAACAACCCAATTAAAAATTGGGCAGAAGACCTAAATAGACATTTCACCAAAGAAGACATACAGATGGCCACAAGACACATGAAAAGATGCTCAACATCACTAATCATTAGAGAAATGCAAATCAAAACTACAATGAAGTATCACCTCACACCAGTCAGAATGGCCATCGTCAAAAAATCTAGAAACAGTAAATGCTGGAGAGGGTGTGGAGAAAAGAGAACCCTCCTGCACTGTTGGTGGGAATATAAATTGATACAGTCACTATGGAGAACAGTATGGAGGGTCCTTAAAAAACTAAAAATAGAAATACCATATGATGCAGCAATTCCACTACTGGGCATATACCCTGAGAAAACCATAATTCAAAAAGATACATGTACCACAATGTTCACTGCAGCACTATTTGCAATAGCCAGGACATGGAACCAACCTAAATGTCCATCGACAGGTGAATGGATAAAGAAGATGTGTCACATATATACAATGGAATATTACTCAGCCATAAAAAGAATGAAATTGAGTTATTCGTAGTGAGGTGGATGGACCTAGAGTCTGTCATACAGAGTGAAGTAAGTCAGAAAGAGAAAAACAAACACCGTATGCTAACGCATGTATATGGAATCTAAAAAAAAAAAAAAAATGGTGTTGATGAATCTAGTGGCAGAGCAGGAATAAAGATGTAGACAGAGAGAATGGACTTGAGGACAAGGCGGGGGATGGGGAGGGGAAGCTGGGACAAAGTGAGAGGGTGGCATGGACATATATACACTACCAAATGTAAACCAGATAGCTAGTGGGAAGCAGCTGCATAGCACAGGGAGATCAGCTCGGTGCTTTGCGACCACATAGAAGGGTGGCATAGGGAGAGTGGGAGGGAGACGCAAGAGGAAGGGGATATGGGGATGTATGTATGCATATGGCTGATTCATTTTGTTGTGCAACAGAGGCCAGCACAGTATTGTGAAGCAGTTATACTCCAATAAAGACATATTTTAAAAAAAAACAATTTTGTTAGATTGTATTGTGACTGCTGTCATATCAGCATCCTTTTAAGAAAAGACATCAAAACTGGTGAATTTTTGTGTAACCATTTTAATATTGAAGATGGAAGGAAAAAAGTAACATTTTCAGCATATTATGCTTTATTATTTCAATAAAGGTAAAAACGCAACCAAAATGCAAAAAGCTTTGTGCAGTGTATGGAGAAGGGCTGTGACTGCTGGAACGTGCCAAACGTGGTTTGCGAAGTTTTGTGCCGGAGATTTCTCGCTGGACGATGCTCCACAGTCGAGTAGACCAGTTGAAGTTGATAGCGATCAAATCGAGACAGTAATTGTAAACAATCAATGTTACACCACGTGGGAGATAGCAGACATACTCAAAATCTCCAAATCAAACGTAAATCATTTGCACCAGCTTGGTTATGTTCATTGCTTTGATGTTTGGGTTCCACGTAAGTTAAGCAAAAAAAACCTTCTTGACCATATTTCCGCATGCAATTCTCCACTGAAACGTAATGAAAACGTTCCGTTTTTGAAACAAATTGTGATGGGCGATGAAAAGTGGATACTGTACAATAATGTGGAATGGAAGAGATTGTGGGGCAAGCAAAATGAACCATCACCAACCACTTGAAAGGCCAGTCTTCATCCAAAGAAGGTGGTGCTGTGTATATGGTGGGATTGGAAGGGAGTCCTCTATTATGAGCTCCTTCCAGGAAACCAAACGACTAATTCCAACAAGTACTGCTCCCAATTAGACCAACTGAAAGCAGCACTCGATGAAAAGCGTCCAGAATTAGTCAACAGAAAACAACACATAATCTTCCATCAGGATAACGCAAGACCGCATGTTTCTTTAATGACCAGGCAAAAGCTGTTACAGCTTGTTAACAGTTTGTAAGTTCTGACTCATCCTCGGTATTCACCAGATGTTGCATCTTCGGATTTCCATTTATTTTGGTCTTTACAAAATTCTCTTAATGGAAAAAAATTCAATTCCCTGAAAGACTGTAAGAGGCACCTGGGACAGTTCTTTGCTCAGAAAGATAAAAGTTTGGGGAAGAAGGAATTATGAAGTTGCCTGGAAAATGGCAGAAGGTAGTGGAACAAAAGGGTGAATACATTGTTCAGTAAAGTTCTTGGTGAAAATGAAAAACGTCTTTTATTTTTACTTAAAAACGGAAGGCCCTTTCTGGCCAACCCAATATGTGGGTTTTACCACACAAACAAAGAAACACCAAAAGAATGAAAATTGGACAAGATGTTACCGAATTTTAATTCCAGGAGCTCAGAGCCTCAGACTTCAGAATCTGAGACATTTTTATGGATTGGGTTCAAAATTTTTAAAGTACTAAACGTGACCCAAGTGTAACGAAGCAAGACCCTGTGGGCCTTCCCAGGGCAGACCCCTCCCCCATCTCCTCTGCTGTGGCTCCTCTGAAGTACCCAGATAATCATATCTCATGCATGTTTCCTGAGTTTTACAGATGCTAAAACCACGAAGGAGTGTCGCCCCCAGCCCTTCTGGCGCCTGAGGATTGATAATGTGACCTTGTGACCTCACCGTCAACCAGAGAACTGTGCAGAGATGATCACACACCCTGGGACCCCCTCCCCCATCTGGTCTTGAAAATGCTTTGCTGAAACCCTTCCGGGAGTTTGGGCCTTTTGGGGGCACAGCCGCCCGTTCTTGCTCCGCCCCGCAGTAAACCCTTCTCTGCTCCAAACTCCGGCCACCCCACTGGGCTCCCCATGCCCCTGCCCTCCTGGGTTGAAGGTCAAAGGGGCTGTGTGTTCCAAGCGCCGCGGCTGGCCAGCTGGCCGCATGGGGAAGCCGCAGACTCTTCAGGCAGTGTCTGGGCTGATGGTTGAGTTATTCTGTCACTAACATCCTTTTGGTTTTAAAAAGTGATGGAAACAGGTGACCTTCCTCCACTCACTGACCAATGGGCCTCAGCCCAGCTGAGGCCTTTACCAGGGGCAGGAAGGGGAAACGCATTGCGGGGTCTAAACTAATCCCTTTCTGTTCCAGAAAATCTTCTCGGAGTCTGGGAGCCTGTCCAGGGCCAGCATCGCCAGGCTGAGGGAGCGTTGCCGGGCCCGGCTGCTGGCGCAGGGCTGACCAGCCTTCCGGGCATCGGCTGCCACCCGCCTTGTGCTGCCGACACACACTCCGCCTCCACCCCAGCCGGGAGCGATTTAATTCTTTCTGTAACGTAGCTCGTCAAGTCTAGTTCTTCGTGTTTCTAAATATGTATTTTTACCTGAGACACTGATAATATATATGTGATGTGTGCGATTGTGTTTATTCCGTCGGCACCTGTCAGTCTGCATCGGCTCACCAGCCACTGAAAACTAACCCCCAGCAGTGCCTTGCATCAGTGTCGCTGGTGCCAGTACTTACCGTCCTTCCTGCAGGAGAGCAGTGGCCTCCAGGGGAGGTTTGCACACGTGACCTTGCTGTAGAAGGTAAGTTTTTCAAATGATTTAATTATCGTGTTACGTGAAGGATAAACCAGATGTACGTGTGTAGGATTTAAGGACTGCAAGTCAGATCCGGGCTGCATCACCCCGGACCCCTGGAGCGAGAAGACGCCCCCAGCGAGACCCCTCCTCTCGGGGCTGGAGGCTCTGGACCTCCACCCTGACCCCGCCTCCCTCCCTCTGGGGGTTCTACCTCTGGCTGAGAAACCCACAGCCCAGGCAGGCTGTCCTGCACAGGACACACGGGGACAGGTGCGCTTTTCCTAGAAGGAACCACGTGACGGGCTCCCCTCCGTGGGAGCTCACCAGCAGCACTGCTAGGGCCTGTGGCGCGTCACTTCCCCGGGGCTCCACGAAGGCAGACGCACCACCTCCACTCTGGGTTTAACTTAACATGTTCCTACCGTGTGTGATGCTACAAATCCCGCCACGCCTGCCAAGACCTGACCCTGCAGGACGGGCCAGCTGCTGGTCTCTCCCCTCGGGCTCAGGCCTGTACCACCCACACCGCAGAGAAGTGGAGATGGACATGCGGGACAATGACGCAGCTCACGCCACTTGCGGCTGGCTGGGCTGCTGCTAGGTGGCTGCGTCCTACCCCACCTCAGCGTCCCTCACGGGACCTGCTCCACTGAGCCTGGTCTCAAGGGACGGCTGCACAGTACAGGCCGCACAGGGCCACCCGCAGGCAGGCTGCACTCAGCAAGGCCTGTGGGTCCTCTGAGGGCGCGGGTCTCTTCTAACTAGGGTCCCAGCTCCCCCTCGGCGGCCGCTGACCCAGGGGAACAAGTAAGGGCCTATCTTCCATGGGGTGATCTGTCCCCTGAGCCACTGAAGACTGGCCTTTCCTCAAGTTGCCACCCAGAGGACCAGCCACACGGCAGCCCCCCAGGCACACCCTGCCCACCGCACGCCCATCGTGACCTCTCACCAGGAGCCGACAAAAGCATGAGGCCCAGACAGACAAACAAAGAGACATTTTATTAGCATCGTTACGGCAACGCGTCACAGGAGGGGATGGTCCTCAGCACAGCCCACCGAGCTGCAAGCGATGAATCAAAGTGAAACGATTATCGTACACAGTGCAGACAAAGGATCACCCCAAACCTCCAACAGAAGATGGAAAATCACTTCACAAGAAAGTAAACGCCCACTTTTCTATTTTAAGAAGTGCCAGCTCTCGAGTGGCAGAGCGTGGAAAGCCCCAGGACCTGGTGCCCAGGAGCCCTGATGCTCCAGGGGCCAGGCCCGCCCTGGCTTCTAAAGCTTAATTTAAGCATCCCAGGCCTGCATCTTCTTAGCCTGCCCTGCGATCCTTGTTCCTACTGATTTCTTCGTGTCAGGCTCACAGCCACCAGCCTTCCTCAAAGCATTAAGACCAGAGACTCTCCCTCTGTAAGGCTTACGTCTGAGTAAAGAGTAAAGACACCAAACACCAGAATCTTAAAAAGCCAAATGACAGCGGAGCCAGTGCCCATTTAGAAAAGCTCTCTTACCCCCCACCCCCCTTAGAGTCCTACTTTGGTAAATATTAACGTTTAACCAGTCAGCAAAATATTTAACCCAGTTAGCAAAATTAACACTGTCATTTCCATAGTTACTCTTTTGTGCATAGTAAATGTGGCCGGATGAGCTTCACACTAGACGAAGCAGATTTGAAAACCAGTTTGCAAGGAAGGGTGCCCCCTTGGCAGCAACCTAAGCCCAGGGAAGGACCCGAGGCTGCGCAGCTGCTGCTGGCCCGTGGCGGGCGCTGGCGGCCGGCCTGCTAGATGGTCTGGTAGCCGGCGTGGCTCCTCTTCCGGCCAATGAGGTAGGCGATGAGGACGACGAGAACCAGCGCTGCCAGGGCACCGCCCACGGCGACGGGGACCAGCATGCTGCGCGCGTCCCGCTGGCACTCCTCCACTGTGGAGACACACGGCCCGGCTGCCCACCTCCGCCCGCTGCCCAGACGCTCCCGCGCGGAAAGGCCTCACCAGCCGTCTGCTCAAAGGGCGGCGTGAGCACACCCACAGGCAGGCTGGAGCGCGCAGAGGCCAGGCGGCGTGGGCAGCGGGACTGGCGCTCACATCTCAGACTTGAAAGGGGCCCCCGGCCATCAGCTACCACGCCCTCGCCTACTCACCAGGCCCAAACCTGTCCCCGTCCACGCGGAACGCCTGGACCCACACTCTGAATATGTTGAGAAAGAACGCCTCAGTGACCTGCACGCGCTCCTCGGCATTGCACTTGTAGGAGTTCCCGGCGGCGACCTGCAGCGCTCTCAGCGAGCTGTTGGTGGCCCTGAAGGTGGGCTCTGCAAAGGCAGCAGGGGTGAGTGCCTTGGGGCACCCACAGAGGCATGCCGATTGCGGGGGGGGGGGGGGGGGCGGTCTCACCTCTGGCATTAGGCAGAGTCATATTAAGCTGGACTCCCTGCAGGAAAACCCGGCTGGAACTTGCATTCTAGGGAGAAGGCGACAATCACACGGTCACCGTCAGGCCCGGGGAGGTGGGGGGGCTGGTGATAAAGGTGGCCTCCCGAGCCCGTAGCTTCGGAAGGAAACTGCAGAGCGCCCAGCCCATAAAAGGCAGCCTGTCATCTCGGGAACATGAATCCTGATCAGCTCCTTACAGACCCTGTTACAGAATCAGACTCTGCTAAGATGCGGACTGAAAGAGCTACGTTCCAGAAAAGTCAACATCTAACTTCCTAGGAAAGTTGACTTCATCAGGAGAAACCCAGCAGTTCAGCTGCAGAGTGTGTACCACAAACACCCACCTGGGGCTCCTCCCTTTTACTCCTTTGCTAACTGCACAGGCGGCCCTTCCCAGGCAGGCACAAAGAGCAGAGGGCGCAGAGACGCTGCCCCCAGGACGGGCGGAGGACAGCACCTGAGGCCCCAGGTGGCCCCTGCCCTGTCTGGGATATGCGCGAGGCGTCTGCTGACAGGCGCAGGTGGGGCCGAGGGTCCGGGAGGCAGGCCGGGGGGCCCTCACCATCGCAAACTGCAGCATCAGGAACAGGTTCCCGCTGCGGAGAGCCAGGGTCACCAGCTGGGCTGTGCAGCTCCCCCCGAAGGTGGTCTTGTTGGGGTCGATGTTGAACTCTCTGGTCACCGTCTAGTTAGAAGAGCCAAGAGGTCAGCTTCCCCTCCCCCAGGCCTGCGCTGAGGGGACACAGGCAGCCCCAAAGCAGCGGCTTCAAAGCCACGTTCACGTGAACCAAAACCAGAAGAAAACGTGACAAGTTCACACGGGCAGAGTGCGGGATGCCAGACAGTCCTCCTGGTACTTCCGGCTGCTTTCTCCTGCTTTCACGTCCCTGCAGCGGGGGGCGGCCCCTGTCTCCATCCCCAGACTCTCACCCTCAGGGAGAAACGTCATCTCAAGGGAAGAGCAGAAAGACAACCCAAGTGTCCAAGCAGTAAAGCGTCCAAGAAAATCCCACCACCTCCCAGGCCAGCACACCTGTCCTGTGGTGACCACACACACTTGAGGCTTTGGGGCCGCACAACAGCCTGGGTCGGAAGACTCAACCCTGCCGTTGCACAGACAGTGGCCCAGGTGGGACGGGGATCCGGCTGAGCAGCTCGGGACACACAGCACCCGCGACCCACCCCGGGACGCCCGGTCCACAAGGCCCAGGGCGGGGAGAAGGGCCCCAGCCTCTACCGTGTTGTCCCTTGTCCTGTAGGTGACATTCAGCTGCAGTCCCATGCTGGCCAGCAGGCAGGTCCCGTTGGTGCCGCTCACGTTGTACTTGGACACCGAGGGGCTCTCGGGCGCCGGGGTGGGCGAGGGCCGGGGTGGCACCGTCGGGGTGGGTGGCGAGGGCCCGTCTTGCTCGCAGTGCGTCTCTGTGGGGACGGTGGGGTGAGTCGTGCCGCCGCCTCAGGACCTCCCGGAACCCTGGACCCCGAGCCCACCCTGGGCCCCAGCTGACGTTCTCAAGGGGCCCCACCCCACAGAACACGACCTCCAGGCCTCCTGGCAGACGCGGGCTAACTAACGCTGCTCTGGAACCCTGGACGGGAACAGGTCACCTCGGCGACGCTCAACCTGGCCCCTCGTCCGCAAGGACACCCTCCCTTGCAGGACAAACCTTCCCCCCGTGAGGTCAGAACAAAACCTCAACTCCATCCCGTGCTTTGGGGACCCAGGCCACTTTCAACAGCAACAATTCACATATATGTTCTCCGAGCTCCTGTGCCAGGCGCTGGGCTGGAAATGGTCCCAGAGACAGCAGCAGAGCGGCCCGGAGTGCCTGGGCTCCACGGGGACGGACACCAGACACACACACCATCGCCAGCCCGGACCATCGGCGTGGTGCCCCCAGGAGAACGGCAGCGGCCCCGGGAAGGACGGGCACCAGACGGCCCTGGTCAAGGATGGAGCCGAGTCTCCGTGCCCGGGGTCAGCCAACTGCTGTGGGCGCTCATCCCGGGGTCAGCCAACTGCTGTGGGCGCTCACCTGGGGGGGCCTAGCGAGGGGGCGAGTGGGAGCCCAGTGGCAAGAGACACAATCAGGAGATGGGGGCGGCCCCAGCCACACAGGTCCGACAGGGGAGGGCACAGGGCGCCTCCGGAGGACACAGAGGGTGTGCATACGACCCCGTCCCTCAGAATCTGACCCACCATGACTACTTACGACAAAAATTTATATTCAAAATCAAAGCTGACTGAGGCAAAAGCTGAAAAGTAACTGTACGTGTTCCACAGGGGCTGACAGGCCACACACGCCTTCTCTGAAGGTTAACGAACGTCCCGAACCCCAGGGCATCCGGCACCCCCAACCCAGGCTCTTCCTTTTTGTTTTTTGTTTTTTTTTGCGGTACGCGGGCCTCTCACTGTTGTGGCCTCTCCCGTTGTGGAGCACAGGCTCCGGACGCGCAGGCTCAGCGGCCATGGCTCACGGGCCCAGCCGCTCCGCGGCATGTGGGATGCTCCCGGACCGGGGCACAAATCCGTGTCCCCTGCGTCGGCAGGCGGACTCTCAACCACTGCGCCACCAGGGAAGCCCAAGGCTCTTCCTTTTACCACCTTGTTTCCGTGGACAGTGGGCAAGCTTAGTGCTAACGGTCATACGATCTCCATCCAACTCCAACCCTTCCCACGGGTCTCCTAGGCCAAGCCATGGAAGCCTGCCCAAACCTCCAGGGTGGGAGCCGCTCGGGAAGCGGCTGGAACCCGTCCACCAGCAGAAGCTCAAGTCCAGCTTGCACCCCTGTCCAGCTGCGGACTCCACGTCCACCCCAGAGGACCGGGACACGGGAAACTTAGCCCACCCTGAGGGTCACCTTGCCCCGCCGGCCTTCACACAACTTGTAGAGGGAAGTGCTTTATTCTAGAGAAGAAAGAGGGCAAAAAAGAGAAACAAAACCCAAGCTCTGGGAGGTGGGCTCAGCTGGGTGAGCACCCCCGAGATGCCTGGCCCCGGGGGCCCCGGATGGCACTGCCGCCTCCCTCCTGGAGCTAAGCTGCAGGTAGACGTTGGGACACCTGCGCTTTTAAAAGCAGTTTTATCAGTTACTTACCAATTGTCACAGGACACAAATGATTAAATGCACAAACCACGTTAAGACAAAAGAAGAGAACACGCCAGTCTCCAAGTCCTTGTCTACCCGACCACTGAGCTATTGTAACGTGTGACCTGCTGTCTCCATGAAGCTCTTACTAACCGCCAGTCAAAACCTCAGGAGTTTAGAATGTGTGTGGGTGACAGCCCTCTCCCTTCTGTGTTAACTAGCCTGACACCTACGGCAGATACCAAAGTCCCTCCCACAGAGGGCTCACAACCTGAGAGGATCACTCGGGGACGCGCATGCTCCGCCGGGAAGTCCTCTGGGAGGCGGGGAGCCCAGCGGTGGTGGCACGGGAGGAGGGGGGAGGGGCGGGGCTGTGCACCCTCCCAGTGCCCTTCTCACAGCTCTCAGAAGCTCGTGTACCCCGAAGGCCCCTGCTGGTCTCCCGGCAGCTGCAGATACTCAGATAAACCTGCACGCTGCACTGACGAAGTTTCAAGTGGAAAGAGACATTCTAGCACGGCCCGCACCTGAGCTAGACTGGGAGTGAGTCTCAGGTTCCCAAGGAATGAAAACGTTAGTAAGGCCAAACTGGGCAGGAGGTGAGACATGTGATAAACTTCACTGAAAAGCAATTTCTGTTTTGAACTTCTAACTCTCTCAGAAGAGCTGACAAGAATCCACACATCAAACATGAAAGACGAAAAGATGAATACACGTCAATCCTGTGGCGGGCCCAGGGTTGGCATCCGATCCTGCCGGACACGGGGGCCCCACTGGCCAGGTGGCTATAGTGCCTGTCCCAACCTGGCTCTGCCATGTGAGAATGAGAGAGCAGCCACAGGAATGGGTGAGCGAGTGGTCATGGCTGTGTCCCAATAAAATGTTGCTTATGATCAGTAAAACTTAACTTTGTATCATTTTCATGTGTTGTGAAACGTTATTTTTTAACGTTAATCTATAAGCAAAAACACCATTTTTAGTTGTTGGCTGTGCAGAGCCCAGAGGCCCTTGCCAGCCCGGGGCTGCAGCTGGCAGTGTGGAGGGCCGTGGGGTCAGCAGGCACCCCAGCTGCTTCCGAGCCGCCAGGGAAGGCTGCGGGGCAAGGCTTAAACACAGAGAACGACAGTGGGGACACCTCCCTCCCCGCAGGAAATGACAGCGAGCTGCCGGGCAGGATGTGGGGAACCGCAGTCAGAAAACGACACCCGCTGCCACAGACTCCGGCCGGCGCCCAGAGAAGCACTCGGCAGGAGCTTCCCGCGAGCCCTCACACCCTCCGCAGACAGGTGAGCATCCTCACTTCGCAGGTGAGGAAACAAGCGGTCGACTACCTCACCCGAGACCACGGGCTGGGCTGGTGGGTGCACCCCTGAAAGGCCCCCCTGGTCGCTCCCACCCCTGCCCCAGGCCTGCGCGAGCTGGACTGAGGTTAGGTGAGGTCTCTGTGTAGAGACAGTGGCTTGAGCTGAAGGAGAGCCTACAACCCTGACTCCATTAGCTCTGTAACAAGGGCAGAGAGGGGGTTTGAACTGCTTTGCCCCTTTAGCCTGTTTTAATCCACCCTCACCGAAAGAGGTAACCTTCTCTGGAGACCGAGGGGCAGGGGCAGCTCTCTGAAGACGCGCAGGTCTCCCCGGGCACCCACGGGGGCTGGGCCGGGGCGGTCCTCACCCTCCCTGCTGAAGTTGCCGTTGGAGAGGTAGGCCTGAATGGTGGCGTCACGGAGCGTGATGGTCACGTTGTGCAGGCTGATCTGCTTGCCGCTCACACACCTGTACTTTTTATTTATGTCTGCCTTGATGTCGGTTACGGATTCCACAGTCTTGGTTTCTACGTGAAAAAAAAAAATCGATCTTTAACTCCTGGAAGTGCTTAGAAGCAATTTTAGATACTCCCCCGACCCAGTTTTTTCCACCCCATAACTGGTCCATATTGGTTCTTACCCTTGGAGCTCGAATCGGGGAAAATCCCTGTATCTGACAAGTTATAAACAAAACGCATCAGCTGGACACTGTAACGTGTTGCATTTCTTGTGAAATTGAGGGTCAGCGTATGGCCTCTTCCAAAAACGACCACGAGACTGGAGTCAGAAGCATTTCCTTTGCCACAAGAGCTGCTATTTAATACTTCTGCACTGGCCGGCAGCTCAAAGGTCACGCTCTGGAACAAACATGATGACAGTGGAACACAATTAGGGTGTAGGTTACTAAAGGGGTTCAGAAACACCAAAGATCTGACATATGCCCCGACCCCAGCTCCATCTCAGATGTCGCTATTAATGCATTCATTTTCAGTGAAAACAAAAAACATGAAAGTCAGTATTACATGTCAAGTAATAGACCAGAAAGTAACTCAAGTGCAAGGCAAGGATGACCTAATTATTCACTAATTTAAAACTGTTCTTCATTAATATGATTTTAATTTATAAGAGAAGTAAAACTACAGTTATCTCAGTAAAGTGAAATAATTCACGTTGGGCTTCAGGATGAGCTGATACTTTTATCTGGAAAAAGCCATTACCTCATGTTTGCCATAGAAAAGTTTATGTCTCTCTAAACAAAGAGAAGAGGGAGTTTACTGCAGAATTGTCTGAATTAACTATTATAAGCAAAACAAACAACTACAAAACCACCAAAGCTCATCTCGATGAACTGGACTGGGTGAAGGACCCGTGGGAAGCTGTCCTAGCATTGTCCTGATGGACAGACCACGCCTGTGACAAAGACACACTGTGTGAAGTGGGAAGGCACATTACAGCAAACGGATGTTCCCATTTGTGTACGCGATTAGTATGTAATGAAACAATGTTTTAAAAAATCCAAACAAAAAGAAGTGAAGCAGAAATTAGAATAAAAGGTGCCTAGGGGACTTCCCGGGTGGTCCAGTGGTTAAAGACTTCGCCTTCCAATGCAGGGAGTGTGGGTTCAATCCCTGGTTGGGAAGCTAAGATCCCACATGCCTTGTGGCCAAGAAACCAAAACATAAAACAGAAGCAATATTGTAACAAATTCAATAAAGACTTTAAAAATGGTCCACGTTAAGAAAAATAATTTTAAAAAATTTAAAAATAAATAAAAGGTGCTTGGACTAGTCTTTACAATTGGAGACATTTCTGTGGAATGACGCTTCCCTGCTTTCTCCTGTTCCCATAGAGACCACATTTATATCAAGACAGGGCCAATGAACTGAGGAGGCCAGGCAGCCGGCACGCCCAGAGGCTCTGAAGAAGCTACTTGTCCTCCCAGCGGCCCTGGGCCCCCGCTGCCCTCCGAGTGCCGGAAAACAGATATGGTGCCTTGGCTGTGGAGACGGGTAAGGAAAAACACCGCTTCAGCAGAGCACTGAAAACAAAATATAAGAGTATGTTTACGAGAACAAACGTTAAACGCAAAGAGAAAGTGAAAAGTCCACTAACAGGTAATTCACGGAGGAAGACTTAACAAAGAAATGCTGCTTATTTGTTAGGGATCTGGTAAATGCAGAAAGCCTTTCTCACCCTGCAGAGCTGCAAAGCTGTTTTAACAAAACCAAAAGGGACATTCTAATCAAACTAGCACAGTGGCACTGCACCTCGAGCACCTGTTTACACACGATTCTTGGAGCGTAACAATTTACCTAAAGCAGATTCAACAGATCAAAAAAGCTATATTCACAGAGCTGTACACCGGGCATAAAGAGAATGTAAGGAAACTCAGTTACGGGGCTGGGTTGGTAAATTAGCGCGACTGACAGATTGACACGTGAAGCGCTACGTTGTGACTACAAAGATAATCAGGAAGAAAACCGGAAACACGCTCACAACCGAACAGTGAGCACGAAAGGGTTCATATAACACAACTGCATCCTCAGTATATAAAACGCATAGACTATTACAGGTACTAACAGCCTGTGACACAGCAGTGTATAACATACAAGAAACACACACACGTGTACGGCTCTCAAGGCAGGTTAAATGATCACACATGCAAGCAAGGCATGAAGGGCCCTGGCGTTTCCTACCTTAGAACCGTTCTTGGTGTCATAGCTGGTCAGGAAGGCAGCAGAGAAGTCGGCCATGATACAAGCTGTCCCATCGCCATCTTTCACCACAAACACAGCTGATGCACCATGCACGAGGCCTGCTAACTCCAGGAAAGACAGAAAGACCAAACACCTTTTAGAAAATTTTGGTTGTCTACAGCTGCGGCAATACAGCTGTTACTAGGAAAGCTACTTAAATCGCCGAAGAACTAGACACAGAAGCCCCGCAGGTGGGGCTCAGCTGGGCTTCTGTCCCTCCTGGAGACTGGTCTGAAAATGTTCTCTCTAAACCCATCCCATCAGTTTGCCAACCTGTCATTAGCTCTTCAATGCTTTTCTTCAAAATACGTACCGGGAAGTCACAGGTCAATTTCTGGGTCACCCCAGGCCCAGGCTGCCCACGCTCGTTCCTCAGAGGATCTCGGGGACGCGGGGTGGGGTCCTGAGGGTAGGACTCAACGTAAACTAAATGCTGACCTTCTACAGAAACCCCGTGGACCCAAATCGCTACTTAATAAGAGTCGGCTCTGCTTTTGCCTCTCATGGACTGGCGACGTGGCAAGAAAAGCCTCAGAGACTCAAAGATCAGAGCTCTTTGCCCGTATCCAAAAGGTCCTCAAAATACAGTAATTCCACTGGACCTGGACTTGGCTGTGTGACCTTAGGACACCACTATGCCTCTGTAGGTATAGCCGCCAAGTGCCTGAGGGAAGGGGCGGAAGGCAGCTGTCACAGGTCCTCCAACCTGGGAGTGGCCACCACCCTGAGCTAGTTCTCAGGGCCAGGGCCGCACCCCGAAACCCCGAGCAGGCAGCTTAGCAGCAAATGCACTCCGATCTGAGTCAGAGAAGGTAAGTGACAGCCACACACCTTAGCACAGGGTTCTTTCACAGACGGGCAGGTGTCCTGACCATCCTAAAGCCAAGCAGCCACCAACCAGCACCGGGCACTGCCACACTCCCGGGAACACACCTCCTTGTTTCTGCAGCTAAGATCCCTGCACGCCCTTCATCAAGCAGCGGCACATCTGGCTATGACGGCTCTAAGGGTACATGTGACCCAGGCAGCACACTCCGAGGACAGCCAACTAGCTTTCATTCTGAAGTCCCTGTTGCTGACGTGGTAAAATGACTCCAGTGAACCCAGTTCACTTCACCCTTGGGACCGTCACCAAATAAAACGTTCAGAGCAACTACTACTTAAGCCTAAAGCGAACAGTATAGACAGAAAGCCTGCATACCCTCCTGTAAGCCTCAGGTAAAGGAAATACCAAAATCTGTGTTCATAGAGAAAAACTGCTACAGATGAAGCAAACCAGGGCAGACAAGAAAAATTCTGTCTGTTGTGCTTCGCAAATTTTAATCCCCGCCCCCCCCCGAATACTGCAGCAAGATTCCACTAAAGTCATTTCCAATGAATGAACGTTCCTTTTAAAAACCTAGAGAAAATCCCACAACTCATTTTTGACACAGTGAAGTTTTTTTTCTTTATTAATTAATTTATTTTTATTTTTTTGGCTGCGTTGGGTCTTCGTTGCTGCGCGCGGGCTTTCTCTAGTTGCAGCGAGCGGGGGCTACTCTTGGTTGTGGTGCGCGGGCTTCTCATCACGGTGGCTTCTCTTGTTGTGAAGCACAGGCTCTAGGCGTGAGGGCTTCAGTAGTTGTGGCTCATGGGCTCAGTAGTTGTGGTTCATGGGCTTAGTTGCTCCACAGCACGTGGGATCTTCCCAGACCAGGGCTCGAACCTGTGTCCCCTGCACTGGCAGGCGGATTCTTAACCACTGCGCCACCAGGGAAGCCCTACAGTGAAGGTTTTTAAAGACATGTCTCTGAGAGCAACGGAGTAAGTGCACAAGAGCTACAGAGATGCCAGGCAGGCAAATGCAGGTTCGGCAGCAGAAGCAAAAGCCTAGGCGCTGAGGCCAGAGAAACACTGGACACTGACCAGCTCACAGTGCACATGGGCGATCCCAGGCCTGAGCTGCCCTCAACGGCCCGGGCGCTGGAGCCACATGCTGTCACATGTGCCACAGCACAGCAGGTCAGGTGGCCACCTCCCACAAGGGCCCGCACAGGCCAGCTCCTACCAAGCCACCCTCCTATAAAATAGGTCCCTAAGTCACCAAAAAACGTTCTACTGACTCAAAGCACTTAACTAGAAAACACTTCATAAATAACTTTTCAATTTTTTCATTTAGTAAGCATGCTGAAGGTCTGAGCTTTCAAAGGACAACAAACTAGTATTACTAAAACAAACTTAAAATAAGCATTAAGGACTTATCTGGCGGTCCAGTGGTTAGGACTCTGCGCTTCCACTGCAGGGGGGGCACGGGTTCAATCCCTAGTCAGGGAACCAAGATCCCACATGCCGAAAGGCGTGGCCAAAAAACCCCCAGAAACACAAAACAAAAAGCATCGGCAGCACTAGAGGCCCCCAAATTTTCCACTATTAAAACAAGAAACCCGAGCCAATTTTGGTCAAGAGAAAAACGTCTACCAGAGCATTACAACCAAACACTCTAAGAGAAACACGTATGCTAATAGTCAGATATTAGTTTTTAACTCTATAAAAGACAACCCCCATCTCAAATTAGCTAGGATGTGTGCAGTAATTTGAGGGGTGTCCCTCCCAAAAGCCAGAACCTGCACCGCCGGGAGCTGCTCCCCTTCGGCACGCACGCCAGACTCACGCCAACCTCTCTCCACGGGTCCCACAGAGGAACGAGGGGCTTATTCCTTCAAAACACTCCCACCTGGAGACACTCCAGTCTCTAAAACAGGTGCAGCTGTGGGAGCATGCCTGCCTGAGATGAGAGACCTCAGTCTCCGACAGACTCCATCACTGACTGACTGTGACCCCGGGCCCGGGGAACCACCACGCCCCTGTGAGACGGAAATGAGCGTCAAGTGAGCCAAAGCAAGGGGAGCGCTGGGTACAAGGCATCAGCCTGCTTTCAGTGTTAGCTGTTACTATCGATGCGTTCAGTGCCACACGGCCCTCATCTACTGTTGAATCCTTGGTACCTGACACAAACCGTCAAATAAGCGTTTCATTTAACGAGCACCTGTAGTGCACCTTGCAGGTAACTATAAACTATGGTGACAACTTTAATAGGCGGACACTATGCCGATTTCCTTTCACAGATGTGGAGTCCAAAGCACAAAGTTAACTACTGTGCTCGAGGTCACACAGCCAGTGATGGTGCAGAGCCAGATGTGGAACTGGGTCTGCTGACTCACAGCATGTGCCCGCCGAGCTTGCCACGGGCCGGTGGCACAGTGAGGTCCACACCTGAACCACACTTTCTCTCCAGCACTTGGTAAGCAAGTGAATATGCTTCAAATTACGACACACTCACTTCCATATGAAAGAAACTGCCATCTAGAGGAACAAGTCAATACATTCTTTGTTAAACTGTTTAAGAGAAATCACTTTCTAATTTCTCTTGGCTCGATTTTCTTGAATCCAGTATTTTTTTTTTTTTTTTTTTTTTCGGTATGCGTGCCTCTCACTGTTGTGGCCTCTCCCGCTGCGTGCTCCGGACGCGCAGGCTCAGCGGCCATGGCTCACGGGCCCAGGCGCTCCGCGGCATGTGCGATCCTCCCGGACCGGGGCACGAACCCGTGTCCCCTGCATCGGCAGGCGGACTCTCAATCGCTGCGCCACTGGGGAAGCCCTGAATCCAGTATTTTTATTCTTCTTAACCAGTGATACATAATCACCTGTGAATATGTAAAGGAAAAAAAGAAAGACCAAGGCTCCATCCCACACACAGTCACAGACTCTACAGACCAGTATGTACATTTCTGAACAGCTGATGTGCATGTTCAGTTAGGGACCACTGGACATCTCTTCCTGTATGTGCTGAGCAATTACCGTATGTGAGGCACGAGGTAGGCTGTAACATAAGGAAGACACAGGTGTGAAAATAATCAGAACACAGCAGAACCAATGCTCCAGTAGAAGCACGTGCTGTATATGCACATAGTCAAGTCTTCCGGACGCAGAGAGGGGAAAGGACTAATACAGCCTGGGATGGATCTAACAATATAAATTCAAAATTATGGACCCAAAACATTTTGACCTCAAATCTAGTCAAAAATTAGGTCGCCAACCTGGGCAAATGGCAAACTCCCACAAGCGAGGGTAACATTAATCGGTACACAACATTTTTTCAAACTTCCTAAGCAACAGTTCTTCATTAGGAAAGGGGAAGGAGGTCATCCCGGTGACATCAACAGTCAAGAGCCCCGTTATGCAATATACTTAATCATGTGTATCAAGAAGTTTCAGTTCACACTTGTCTATGCTTTCTACCAAGTATTAAAACACAAAGGAAACTACTTTCTAATTATCAAAGCAGGATGAATTTGTAACTCAGAAGTTTGAAATATTTTTAGAAAAGATGCTTTTTGGTGAAATTGTGCATTAAAAGAGACATTATTTTAAACAGACCTAAATACAGGCTCTTAACAGACCTTTTGAAAAGTTGGATTTTTAACTGAACATAAAACTTAAAAGATATGATGGAATGGACATTAAAAAGCTAATTATGGGAACTCCCTGGCGGTCCAGTGGTTAGGACTCCGCACTTTCACTGCTGGGGGCCCAGGTTCAATCCCTGATCGGGGAACTAAGATCCTGCAAGCCTCGTGGCATGGCCATTAAAAAAAAGAGAAAAAGCTAACTGCATGCATACTCCAAGCTATCAACGTAGGGAAGTATGGATTTTTCTCTTCACTCAGGTGAGTTTTTAAAACATGAAACAAAATGTGACAGTTCTAATGCACGCGAGCTCTTCTAATAAAGAAGAATGAGCCGCCCTGACACGACAAGGCTTGTCCCAGCAGGCCCTCTCAAAACTCATGACACCTGCGGGGGAGAGCAAGGCTCCGGATCTGCGGCTGGCATAAGATCACCTCCCCCCGCGAGGGTGCTGCAGCTCTAAGAACTCATTTTACGCAACAGGCAAAACAAAATCCTGAAGCCAAAATTCATTCTGTCACAATAAAAGAACTTCAGAGTAGATATTTCGAGAATTCCCAGCAGGTACTTGGGAGACTGCTTCTGTGTCTGCTGAACTCAAGGGAGCGCCCACCAGTGAGCTCCGGTACCTCTTTTCAGTTCCTGGCACTTTAATCTTCCCGTATCATGGGGACCAGGTGAGAAAGTGCCACAGAGAGAGCTCTCAGTAGCCATAAAAATCAAACCACGCAGTGATTCTTGTTTAAGTCAACACAATTCCTTTCTCCTTAGGACAGATAAATGACAGCAAAATTCCTCAATGGATAAAACACCGGCGCCCACGGGCAGCTCCCGAGTTCCGTGGGCCCAGCGCGCACACACGCGCACACACACACACACACGCAGCGCTCCTGACGACTCACTAGAAATGGAGACGACCCTTGGGAAGCCAGGTCTAGCCCCCCTCTCCTTCTGTCCACTGTGGGCTCCCCGAAACTCTCAAGGGCTACTTTAACTCATTATAACGTAATTAAAATTCACAACGACATAAACACACGCGTCAGCGCTCTGTGCCATGCTACTGGGGGCGAAGGTTAAAAGCCCGAAGGACGAACTCTAAAGGCCGGAGTCGCCGCCCGCCCTATTCTCCTGCGCGGACATCCGCGTCGGGCGCAAACCGAGTCCCATGCGGTCCCGCGTCTCCGGCTGCAGCCGCACGCGGCCCTCCGGGGCCACCGGGGCCCCCAAATAAGGGCGCGAACCACGCCGCTCAGAAAACACCAAGTCACTGCCGACTGACCCCACAACCCGAGGTCTGGGACCCGAGGGCCGCGCCGAGCCCTCCCTCCTCCGTCGTCCACTTCTGGGCACCTGGACCGACCCCTCCCCCCGCAGCCGCCTCGGCCGGTGCGGGACGACTCGCCTGGAGTCCCCGGGCCCGGCCCGACCCCAGCCCCGCAGCTCCCGGCCCCCGAGCAGCCCCCCGCCCCTCACGCCGCCCCACATCCCTCTGGGCCCGCGCAGGGCCGCACACCTGCCCAACCCCTCACCCCGCAGCCCCTGAGCCCTCAGCCCCCAGCCCGGCCTCTCACCGAACAGCAGCAGGAGCAGCGGCCATCGCCGGGAGCCGCCGGGGGCCGCCATGGGCGCGAGCGGGAGCCGGGCGGGGTCGTGGGCGGTTGGGCCGGGGCGGGCGGGCCGGGGTCTGACCCGGCCGGCGTGATGGTAGCTGGTCCCGGTGTTGCGCCCGCTGCAGGAAACAAACCCCGCGACCGGGGGCGCCTTGTCACGTGATGCCGCGCCCGGCCCGCCCCGTCACGTGACCCCCGTGCATCTCGCGAGAGTGAGAGAGCTCAGGCGTGCGCCCTGCTCCCGCCTCACTCGTTACCTGGACGGGACACGTGACCGCGACGCCACGTGACTCGGGTCTAGCCTCCGACCCCCGCCCGGTCTCCGGCCGGCGGAAGCGGAAGGCGGGCGGTGGGTGCGGCTGGTCACCTCCTTGAGAGGCCTCTGGGTCCCTCCTGGGGCTGCCGAATGAAAAGAGGGGTTTGGACCGGACGTGCGGCTCTCCGCCGCGGGCCGAGGGTGGGAGTCTCACGGTGGCCGCCCCACGGGAGACGAGGGGGCGTTTTCGCAGGGACGCCGATGCTAACGCGTCTCTCGGCCTCGGGGCCCGTGGAGAATCCGGGCTGGGGGGTAGGAAGGAGGGGGATGTGAACACGCGTACTGAGTGTTACCGCTCGTGCTGGAAAAACACACAAGGCACAGGATGTAAAGCTAGACACAATCTTGGTTGAAGGGGCTTCAGAGGGTTCGGTGGCTCCCGGCTGTCACCTCGTCCTGGAGGCCGTGAGGGACTGGGCGGCCTCTGACCGGAAGGTTCAGAAAGGCCCCAAGCTGCCCAGGGAAGGAAATCGCAGCCTCGCTGCTTGCAGAACCTTCCTGAAGTGCCTCTCACTCACTCCCCAGTTCCTGATTTGCCTCTAGGCTCTGCCCGGTTCTTATCCTTTCCCGACTGCTGCCCGCACTCTGGCCACACCGGCCCTTTGCAGAGAGAGGTGACGCCCTCCTGCCCTGCTGCTTCGTTGAGCACTTCCAACCCCACCCCCCGGGGAAACGTGCCTCCAGTTCACCTTCAGTGCAGGTGTGTTGGTTACTACCTGTCATAGGCTTTGATTTTTGTGTCTTTTTTTGTTGTTCTTATATTTGTTTGCCTTTTGTAGATCTTGTCTTCTTCCTTGTTGTTCTTTTTTCCTGTCCAGTTTCCCTTCCCTGCCACCACCTAACACAATCAGCTGAAAAAGTCATGACACTGAAGGTTTCAAGTAAAAGGGAAACAGAGGCTGAGGGAGCCCCAGGCTCGTTGCGTTTTGTCGACTGAAGGAAAAAAAAAAACAAACACGAACTGAAAGTTGAGAGCTATGTTTTATTCAGGGATCGTTCTTAGGACTTCAAGCCGGGGCATCTCAACCCTGAGAATCCGAGGGGGGAGCCAGGATATATAAGACTTTTTACAACAAAGGACAGGTAGTCGGAATGTCGAAAGATTATCGTTAATTAAGGAAAACCAGATATCTCAAGGAATTTAGCGCTTTTCTATGTATGGAAAGATGCAAGAGTCTGGGCTCACTGAAATCATTCCTTTGATCTGCACCTCAGCTTTCTGGGGCCAGCGTCCTGTGCTCTCTCATCCTGAGTCCCCTCAGGGCTCACCGTCTGGGATAGTTGCAGTGTGATGACTCCCTGATGGTAGGCATTCCTTGTTTCCTTCGTGAGTTTTCTCAGGCTGCAGGGTGGGGAGTGGCTGCGATTCCTGATGACTGATGGCTGCAATGTCCTTCCTTACTGACATGGCAGGCAGCATTCTTAGTCCACAGATTGTTCAGCTCTTTGGGGCAGAAATCTACTGTTACTACAGAGTTGATTTGTTGATGTCTTGTTTAGGTGTTTAGGGATCTTTCTGGATTTTTTGTTTGTTGCTGTTCCAAATGGGGAAGAGTCTCAGCGGGATCCCATTTACGAGAAGTGCTGTCTGTTGAAGTGCGCTGTGGGAACGAGGAGGTGTTGGATCTGCGGTCTCTATGCTTTCACTGTGAGGTCCTTTATCAGCAGCAGGTTGTTAACATGCTGTTTGCACAGTAGGTTATTATCTGAGCCTGAGCTGTGTCCCTATGCAGTAGAGTGTTCAGATGTAACTGGAAATTCTAAAACATTTCCGTTTTCTCTTGGACTTTCTGATGGTGAGAAACTACCAAATAACCTTGAGTGTGGAAACAAAAGACCTATTAATTTTTTGCTTTCCAGCCTTGGAAGCCCCTTCCTCTGTTGAGAGAACGCCTCGCCCTCTGAATATGGATGGCAGACAGAGCACCCAGCAGAAGCTGAAAAAACCAGATGGTCACTTTCCCAGCCTTCCTAGCGGCTAAGGTGCGAGCTCAGCCGAGTTCAGCCCATTAGAGTGGATCAGGAGCTAGCAGTCGCCCCTGAACGTGGTGTTGGTGGTGATGGCAGCTGTAGCCGCAGCAAAGTGGCATTTCTCCAGGCGGTGGTGAAGGGTCTTCACCGGGTTGTTTGTAGTGTCTTTAGCCGTGGCCCTTGCTGCCCCCTCGCGCCTGCTATTTCCTTAGCGTTATTCTGCATTCCTTTTGGAAATTCTGTGAGCTACTCAGAGGCTTTTCAACAGGGGATTTTTCTGCTTAGACCCATCAGAGCACATTTCTACTGTGTGCAACTGCCCAATACACGCTGTGTTTGAAATCTTCTCTTTTTAAAGACCAAAAGGAGTTTGTGTGAGCAAAAGAACAGGGTGTAAAAAAACAGCAGAAAAATGAAAGGTTTAGCAAAAATTCTATGAAGTTACATTTTAATAGAGTATGGAAAAGTAATATGGTGGGATTTTCTTGTTCGGTATTCTTTTTTGTTTGAATCCTTAACGAAGGCTGGGTCTGATCTGGTTTTTTTTTCTTTTTGGCCGTGCCACGCAGCTTGTGGTATCTTAGTTCCCTGACCAGGGATCGAACCCGTGCCCCCTGCAATGGAAGCACAGAGTCCTAACCACTGGACAGCCAGGGAAGTCCTGGATCTGAACTATTCTGATTGAAGGAAAGATGGAGAAAACCAAGCACAGTGAAGGACTCCACACCTTCTGTATTCTTTTGGAGACTTTTTAAAAGTTAAAACAAAGCAGTGAGGGCAGTAAGTGGAGAGGCCTCTGCAGAGCTGAGCAGGGGACTGGGGACCCTGCTTTGGTAATAATGAGCAGGCAAGTTCACAGATGAAAGGCGGGGCCTTCTTACCTGTGAAATGACCTCGTGCTGCTAGGAGGATGTGGGCTCAGTAGCTAAGGAGATAAGTGATGGTTGATGGAAGGTGAAATCTAGAGGAACGGGCTAGCAGGCAGTCTGTGCTTTTTTTCCTCTTTTGCTCTAAGTTACACTTTTTCTTGAGACTTGTAAGCAAAAATAGTAATGTCGCATAGTGCTGTAGTTTTTTTTTTTTTTTTTTTCTGTACACGGGCCTCTCACTGTTGTGGCCTCTCCC
>NW_006793445.1:666097-673901 GCF_000442215.2 Lipotes vexillifer
GGGAGCTTCCCGGACCGGGGCACGAACCCGGGCCCCCTGCATCGGCAGGCGGACTCTCAACCACTGCGCCACCAGGGAAGCCCCAGTGCTGTAGTTTTTAAAGCTTGTTTTATGAAATTTTTAAAAGGAAAATTTTGGATAAAATTAGGATAATCCAGTGACTCCTGTTGTACCTATTACTTTTACCATTTGTCCTCCCTCCTCACTTGTTTTGTGTTTTGGTTGGTTTTGGGGCTTGAGTGTTATAAAACAAACCTCAGACATTATATTTTTCATGTAAATCTTTTACATAAACAGAATGCCATTATTGTAGCTAATATAAAAACAAAACCTAATAATTCCTTAGTAACTAATTTCCAGTTTATGTTCACACCTCTCCAGTTGTCCAGAAAACATCTTTTTACAGCCAGTGTCCAGCGAGGTCTGCACGTTGCCGTTGATGGCGTGTCTCAAGTCCCCTTCCCCTTTGTTAGGGAAATGAGGTCACTTGTCCTGTAGGAGACCCACACTTTGGGTTGACCTGGTGAGTCCTTGAATGGCCATGTCTTCCTCTGCTCCGGTAACCGGGTAGTCTGATTGAGGCTTGATTGAATCAGGCTCATCTCCCCGAGGTACCACGCTCCATACGTGGTGCTGGACCCTCACCACGCAGTGTGGAGTGTGGGTCTGCAACATTGGCTTCATCTGGGGCTGGTTAGAAGTGCAGGCCCCTCCGCGGACCCACTGAATCAGAACCTGCGTTTCAGCCAGGGCCTTGGGCCACTAGTGTGCATGGAGACCTGAGAAGCACTCTGCCCTTTTCTTCTGGCTGCGGGGCCGCATTGGGGTGGCCCCATCTGGCCCCGTCCACTGCAGAGTCCCTGTCAGCCTTTGACCTCTGACCCCACAGCTTCGCATGCATCCCTGGTGAGTCAGTAGGTCCGTACTCCAGCGGGCTCGGCAGATTGGCGATAACTTTGCTTTTCTTTTTTGGCCGCGCCGCGCAGCATGCAGGATCTTAGTTCCCCGACCAGGGGTGGAACCCAGGCCTCTGCAGTGGAAGCGCAGAGTCCTAACCACTGGACCGCCAGGGAAGTCCCTGGCAATTTCTAATTCTATCTTTCCTATTATGCCGTCAGCTGGAGCAGGCCTGTAAGGAAGAGTTTTCCATCGTGGACCAGTTGGTTACTCCAAAATACCGTCCCTACAGGAAAGGTGGGATCCGTGCCTGATTGTCTGGCTTCAGGGTAAGAACTCAGTGCTGAAGCAAAGTGAGCTGCCGCCCCCGGCGTGAGCCGTGCGCTCTGCGGGGTGACGACCTGTCGGTGCGGGTTCCTCAGCGGTGGCCGACGCCCCACCTGGTGCGGACACTGATGGCGGGGGAGGCCGCGCGTGGCAGGGAGGTAGCAGAGGGGCTATGGGAACTCTGTACTTTCAGTTTTGCTATGAACCTGAAACTGCTCGAAAAAATCCAGTTTGTTAGAAAACAAAGTGAACATCACATTTTAAAAAATGTGATGTTAAAGTGCTGTGTCACTGTGGATTTCTGTATAGTTGATGTGTCTTCAGTCTTTTGTAGTTACTATCATTTTCAGGTTAAAACTGTGTGGTCTTGGTAGTGCAGCCTCCTAGATGTGAGTAACTGTGATATTTCTCTCCACGTGGGCTGCCCCTGTTGCTGTCCCACCAGCGATGCATCAGCAGAGAGCCTGTGTGCCCACAGCCTGACCCTGACCTGTACGAAATTATGTCCCTGTAGTTTTCATTTGCATTTTCCTTATGAGTGGGACACCTGCCTTTTTGCCCATCTTTCTGTCAGATTATAGAGATATTTGCAATACAAGTCACATTTTTAAAGTCAGTGTATCATTTTTAGAATCATTTTGTTTGCTTATGGCATGTTTTTGTTTGCAGAAGTTCTTTTGTTTAAACGTGGGTGAATTGATCACTCTTCCATAGCATTTGGGTTTTAAGTCCTTCCTAATCCTAGGTCAGAAGACTCCGTCTGTTTTCTGCCAGTGCGTGTGAGTCTCATTTCTGCATTTGTACCTCTGATGCAGGATGCTGACGGGCAGGGCAGAGAAGGGGTCCATGTCACCCTTCCCACACAGGTCTCTAGGTATCCTCCTTCCACTTATCGAAAGCTCCCCTTTTGCCCACTGATTTGAGATTCCACCTCATCCTGTGCTGACGTGAGAACATACTTGACTTGATTTTTGGAGCTGCCCCAGCACCACTCTTTTGAAGTTATAGATGCTGTATCTGCAGGGCCAGCTCCCTCACTTTTCTCCTTCAGGGTTTTTCTAACTATTGTTGTCTATTTTGCCATATGATCTTTTGCAATCAAGTTGTCTTTGAAAATAAAATTAACGTTCACCCAAGAGAAATTCTGACTTAGGTTGGCAGTGTTTATGGCAGCTGTAGCCATCATTGCCCCAGGCTGCACGCAGGCGGTGGCGGGGGATCCTCCGGGCACTTGGGAAGTGCAGGACATTCTGGAAAGGGCAAAACTGTCGGGATTGGCGGGGCTGGGGGAACCTGAGGGGGTCTGGGCTGACGGTAACGAGGGGGTGGGGATGGGACTTGGAAGGTTTGCCAAACCCATAGAAACGTGCACCCCAAAGACTGAACTTTATGTTAATTTTAAAACCATCAAGCAGGATGTAGGGCGTGCAGTCCGTGACAAAGGTGACTGACTGTCCTGGTGGTCCTGTGGCCACACCGCCGACCCCAGGAACTCCGTGTGTGGACCGGAGATCTGTGTGGACACTGTCCTCCGGCTGGTCGGCTCATTCCCCCTGGGGTAGGTTAGCGGTTCTGAAGCTGTACGTTTACCGGTGTTGAACAAATAAGGAGATATTTTACAGATAAAGAGAACTCGCAGGTTCCTTGCTGTGGGAGAGAGAATCTGTGGGGGGAAGAGGGGACCCTGTGAGCTGGAGCTCGTGTGTGTGTTTAGAACACAGATCGACGGAGAGTCACGGAAATCCACAGAGCTGGGTGTTTGCAGGCGTCGGACTGTCTCCTGAGTGCCCACTGAGGGCCGAGAAGCACAGCCCTGCAGGTGAGGGTCCTGAGGACCCTCCCTAGGAAAGGAGCCAGGAAAGGAGTGCCCACGCGGGGCCTCGGGGACGCAGGTGCCAACCTGAGCTGCCAGCAGCCCCGGGCACTGGACCACTGAATGAGGAGGTGATGCTGACAGCATTGGGGCGGAATCCAAAGGGTGGGGTAAATGTCGCTGAGAAGTGAGGGAACACAGGGCACGTCCTCCTCACAGAGCCTCCAGCACAGAAGGCCATGGGCAGTGACTGCTGTGACCACTGCCGGCGCCCGGGGGGACCAGTGCTCAAAGCTCACGGGCAGACGGCGTCCGTATGGTCTCAGAGACGTCTCCAAATAGCTCTTTCTTAACTACAAAGAAAAAAGGAGTCACTGTGCAGTGGAGATGCCACCTGCCTCAGCTGTGAGGGTTCCCGTCCCTGGTGACACTGCTGTGCCCTCCTGTCCTTCCCGGTGACCTGTGCCCCAGGCCAGTCCTCAGAGAGTGTGGAGCAAGTGGTGGTGCGTCTGGTGACGGCTGACCCTGCTCTTCAGAAGCCTCCAGGTCACGGAGACGGGGACCAAGGGGACTGTCCCAGGTGGGGGCCTGAGGGTCCAGGGTCAGCTCCCAGGACAGAGATGGGCATTTGCAGAAATACTGGTGACGTCCTCGTCCACCGCGTAGCGTAGCCAGTAGCATCGGAGCAGTGCCACCCTCGTTGCAGACGGTACACGCTTTCCTTCCCAGAGGGGCTCATGTCCCGGGAAGCGTGGAGACCGGGGGAGGGGACTCTGGTGCCCCTGCAGCTCTTCTGTGAGTCCAAAACTGAAAGAATCATTTTTTATTTTTATTTTTATTTCTTTTGCGGTACGCGAGCCTCTCACTGTTGTGGCCTCTCCCGTTGCGGAGCATAGGCTCCGGACGCACAGGCTCAGCAGCCATGGCTCACGAGCCCAGCCGCTCTGCGGCATGTGGGATCTTCCCGGACCGGGGCACGAACCCGTGTCCCCTGCATCGGCAGGCGGACTCTCAACCACTGCACCACCAGGGAAGCCCCCGAAAGAATCTTTACTGGGATCACGTGGTGGTTATCAGTCAGCTGTGGGGATGTGACGTCTTTGTGGTGTCCCTGTCGTCCCCTGAAAAGGACGCACGACGTGAGCCCCGAGTTTCCGCGTGATTCGGGGACAGCCCCTCATCCAGCTCCAGGGAGCCGCTCCGAGGAGGGGGGCCTCGTGGAGGGTCGCTACCTGTCACGGGAACAGGTGTCCCCGTGAATGACTCTAGCGCTTTCCTGAGGGTGGGAAGATGCAAGGATCCAGTCTGTAAATGTTGTTCCTAAAGTGTAACCGTCCAAGGGCCTGTTTTCCCAAAGCGCCAGGCCTCATCCCGTCCTGGGTCTGCGCTCCCCTCGGGCTGTGCTGTGTACGCCCGGCGCCCCATGGCTTGATCCTCGGGGAACCAGATGGTGGGGACGTCCTTTGTTTTACACCATAATTCATCGAAGTCTAGCTTATGCTGCTTTTAAAGAGCTTACTGTCTCACTATGTGAAGTTGACAGGTGCTTGTGATATAGGCAGATTGGAGAAAAAGGGGAAATTCAGTGTTGTGTCAACCAGCTGCGCATTGTGACGTTTCAAAGGCTCTTTTCCACGCATTTGTGCTTTTAAAAAATTATCACTGCAGTTTGTGTCCTCCTTTCTTCACTTGTAACAAATATTTTCCCGTGCTATTACAAACTCTATAAATATACTTTTAATAGTATCTGTTATTACATCATTTGGCTACAGTGTTTATTCGATGATGCCTCCCTCCCCCAGTAAAAGTGACGCTGCTTAGGAAAAGCCTCGCGGCTCCTGTGTCTCCGCTCCGATACCTGCCACACTCACAGCGCCCCTGACGCCAGACGGTGCTGCAGCTCCAGCCAGCTGTCCTACAAGGGAACTCAGTCCCGACACTACCTGAGGTCTCCAGGTCAAGGGCTCAGTCCCACCCTTCAGATGCCAGTCAATCACCAGTGGCAGGTCCCCAGGTTACCCACAACCTCTGTCCGACTTGTTACAAACCAAGTCGGTTGTCCCCGCCCCCGAGTCGGCCTCCGTTAATTTGCTGGAAGGGCTCACGGAACTCGGGGGGAGCGCTCCTCGGGTTTACTGGCTTATCCCGTAGGAAAGGAGATGGTTCAGGACACAGATGAACAGCCGGATGAAGAGGCACAGGGGGCGAGGCCCAGAAGCGTCACAGGTTCTGTCCCTGTGGAGTTGGGGTGCCACCTTCCTGGCACGTAGGTGTGTTCCCCAACCTGGAAGCTCTCTGAACCCCACGCTGTTGGGATTTTACGGAGTTTTCATCACAGAGGCATGAGTGATGGTTAACTCAGTCTCCAGCCCTCTTTCCTTCCCAAGAATGGGGTGGGGCTGGAAGCTCCGAGCTTCTAATCACGGCTTGGTCGTTGTGGTGACCAGGAGCCATCCAGAAGCCCACCTGGAGTCGCCTCATGAGAACAAGGGACGCTCCTATCAGCCAGGAAACTCCAGGGGGTTTAGGGACTGTGTGTCAGGAACAGGGTCAGAGACCTAGTGTTAGAACAGGAGATGCTCCCAGCGGCCTTGTCAGGATGTTCCGAGGGCTTCAGGAGCCTTGTGCCAGGAACCGGGGGCTGAGACCAATATGGATATTTTCTGTTATCTCACAAATACTATGATAAATATTTTGAGGGTAAATTATTTGTTTATGATTTTTCTTTGAGATTCATTTCCCCTGTAGATTAAATTGACTAGGTAAGAAGCAATGGTGTTTAATACACTCCTGCTGGTGTACGCGCCCAGCGACCATAAAAGGGCTTGAGGGTTCATCCTTCCCTTTGCCCTTCCTCACGGGCTGAGTAGTGTGCTCGTGTTTCTGTTTCACTCAAGTTACCCGTCGTTCTTGCTTTGCCCAAGAACTCCCCTCGGAAGGGACCACTGTTTGCAGACGTTAGAGTCCCCAGCCCTGGACCTGGGGGACGTGGGTGCCACAGGGCTGCCTGGTGTGGAGCCCCGACCTGTGAGTCCAGGGGGCCCCTGGCGCTCAGTAGGCACAGCTCACAGCAGACGTGGGCCTGCACCACACTCCCGGGGACCGTGATTTCTCACTTCTCTTTTCCAGTTCTTATGCCCACTTAGCTCAAAAATATTTACTTTTAGTCCAGTAATGAAACAAAAGGCAAGAGGATGATGGCTGGTAAGTGTAAGACTAGTATTGATGAATAACATGTCAGAAAAATAGGAAACAGTGTGCTTTCCAGTGACATAAGTGCTAATAAGTGGGGAAGGAAGTAGAGACTCCCATCATACAACGTTTTCAAACATCAGCCTTTCCTTCAGGCTGCTAACGCCTTTCCCGCTGCTTAACGTAAGGCCGTTGAGAACATCTTTTATACGCGTCCCGTGCACCTCTCGGAGGACTTCCTTTTGTTAGTTTCCTCGAAATTCTTCAACCACAGTAGGCTTCCTTTTAGAAGGTTACAAAAAAGGAACCCTCATAAAAAAGAACCAAAACTTTTGCTTTCTTAGAAAGCAGGTTAAATCCAGTAGTTCCAAGTCACTTGCAGCACGAGAACTTGTGTGAATTCAGTCACGTGGGGTTTCCAGCTGCAACGCCCTGGACGCCGTCTGGGCCCCTGGTCTGAGCTGGTGTGACTCGGGCCTGAGCTGGTTTGAGAAACGAGATGTGGCCAACAAGGCTTCTTCCTAGTCGTGGGCAACACAGGGCAGGAACTGAAGTCCCCATGAAGCTATTCCCATGTTTGTAACTCATGATTGTAACTCACAGTGGTTCTGTGTGGCCAGCGAACCCACAAGTCTGCAGCAGTATGGCTGGGAAGGCTGACAGCGAGAGAGGGTGTGATCGCAGAGCTCCAGGGAGAGCTTCTGTTCCAGACAGGTGAAGCCTGGACTATTAATCAGTTAATCTGGGCACTGTCTGTTCTTAACTACGAAAGAAAAGTTTAGGACCAACATAGAAACATTAAGAAAGATCACAATGACCACGATTCCAACTGAAAGAAAAGCCCAAAACCAGTCTCTTGCCTTTTTGTTTCTCCAGCTAGAGCCAGGTAAAGGTGCCCCATTCATTTTCTTTTTTTCTTGTAACTTTTACCTTGTCAAATCCACTTCTTGAAGGTTAGTTTATATAAAATACACATACCATTTTAGGTGTACAGTTTGATGAATTTTGACAAATGGAGTGTGCGAGGAAAATCAAAATGGCACCAGTATTGCCGAGAGAGCCTCTAAATGGACTGGAGGCCGCTGAGGAAGTGGGGTTTGTATGCATCTCAGTCTGGATGGAATTGGAACTCTGACCACTTATTGTCTTGATGCAGGCGTCCAGAACATCTGCACAACGTTCCAGAAACTCAAGACACTTATCAGACCCCTGGCCTAAATAACTTGTGACAGCCTATCCCTTACAGACAAGTGTCTCCTTTCTTGTGTCAGAGTCAATCATAATTCTTGCCGGACTTTAACAACCTCACGGGGCCTTCCCTGGCGGCCCAGTGGGTGAGACTCCGCGCTCCCAGTGCAGGGCTCACGGGTTTGATCCCTCGTCGGGGAGCTGGATCCTGCATGCAGGCGGCAACTAAGAGTCCGCAGGCCGCAAGGAAGATCCGGCACAGCCTAAATAAATAAATAAATAAATATTTTAAAAAATGGTTAGGATGGTAAATTAACAAACAAAAGCAAGCTCATGGCGTTCGCCTTTGTAAACCCCTGACTCTTTCTCTTCTATTGAACACTCTTT
>NW_006793445.1:673943-676938 GCF_000442215.2 Lipotes vexillifer
CTTTCCGCCTTACCCAAATCTGCGTTTCCCAAGTTGAAATTCTCAAAGATCCCAAATAAGCTCTTTTCTTATATGCAGCCTTCTGCGTTTTCAGAGTCAACAGCAAACACCCACGAAACCACCACCCCAATCAAGATAGGAAACATTTTCTTCAATCCCAAAGGGCCCCTCGTGCCCCTTTGTGCTTCTCCCCCATCCCTAACCCCAGGCAGCCACGGATCTGCTTCCTGTCACTACAGGTTAGTTTCTCATGTTACAGAATTTCATATAGATGGAATGGCATGGTATATACTTTTTTGTATCTGGATTCATCCACACCGTGTGAACTACTAGTTCATGCCTTTTCATTGCTGATAGCACCTTATTCCAGTGGGGATCTACCACACCTGTTTACCCATTCACCTGTTGAAGGACTTTTGGTTACTTCCAGTATATTGGCGGTTACAAATAAAGCTGCTATAAATACTCAACACCTAATGGTTGTGTGGACGGATGCTTTCATTTCTCTTGGGTAGATACCTAGGAGTGGGATGGCTGGGTCATATAGTAGGTGTATGTTTAGCTTTAAAAAGAAACTGTCAAACGCTTTTCCAAAGTGGTAGTACCATTGTAAGTTCCCCCCAACAGTAGCTCCACATCCTACATCCTGGCCAATACTTGGTATCATTAGTCTTTTAAATTTTAAAGATTACGATAGCTGTCTAATGGTGTCTCGTTGTGACTGTAATTTGCATTTTCTTGATGACTGTTGAGGTCGAAGATCTTTTCCTGTGCCTAATAATTCACATATCTTCTTTGGGTAAGTGTTCAAACTTTGTCCTATTTTTAAAAATGGGTGACTAGTTTTCTTGTTATCGAATTCTAAGGGGTTTTTATATATTTTGGATACAGATACTCTGATGTATTGTAAATATTTTTCACCATTATGTGGCTGGCCTTTTTATTTCTTAATAGTACCTTTTAAAAAGCAAGCTTTAAATTTAATGAAAATCCTGTTTATTGGTATTTTTTATGCTTCATACTTTTTCTATCCTAAGAAATCTTTGCATATCCCAACACCATAAAGATTTTTCTCCTGTGGTTTTGTTTTTCTTCTTTTCTAGAAGGTATATGGTTTTAGCTTCCACAATTAGGCCTACGATCAAATTAAATTTAAATTTTGCAGATGGTGTGAGATAAGGGTCAATGTTCATTCCTCCCCCTGCCCCAATACGGATATAGCTATTTGATGAAAAGACTTTTCTTAACCTATTAAATTACCTTGACATCTTTGTCAAAAATAAGTTGGCCCCGAATAAGTGGATATATTGTGATGCTCCCTGTTCCATTCAGTTGATGTACACGTCCATCATTTCACCAATACTATAATGTATTCATTACTGTAGCCTTATAATAAGTCTTGAAAGTCTTGAAAGCTAAAGTTCTCCAACTGTTCTTGTAAAAACTGCTTTGGCTTTTTGGATTTCCATAGGCATTTTAGACTCAGCTAATCATTTTCCTATGAAGTAAAAAGCCTGCTGGAATTTTGGTGGGCATCGGAGAAAACCAACGTCTTAACAGTATTGGGTCTTGGGACTTCCCTGGGGGTCCAGTGGTAAAAGAATCCAATGCAGGGGATGCGGGTTCGATCCCTGGTCAGGGAACTAAGATCCCCCATACTGCAGGGCAACTAAGCCCGTGTGCCACAACTACTGAGCTTAGGTACCTCAACGAGAAAGCCCGTGTGCTCTGGAGCCCGCGCACCTCAACTAGAGAGAGAAAAACCCACACGCCACAACTAGGGAGAAGCCCGCGTGCCACGATAAAAGATCCCTCGTGCCTCAATGAAGATCCCACGTGCCGCAACTAAGACCCGCTGCAGCCCCCCAAAAATAAAAGAAAATAAATTTAAACAAAAATAAACAAAAAACTACCCCCATATTGGGTCTTCCAATGACACGCTGTTGTTCTCCATTGATTTTGGTGTTCTTTAAATTTTTTTCAGCAATGCCGGATAGTTTTCTGTGTTCATCTTTTTGTATAGTTTGTAGTTTATCCCCAGGTATTTCACACATTTCTGGATACTAGTTCAAATGGAATTGTACTTAAAAATTTTATTTTCCAGTTGTTTGTTGCTGGAATGTAGAAATACAGTCGATCTTTATTTAGTGGCCTTGCATCTTCTGACCATGCTAAACTGGCTTATTCTAGTAGCATTTTTTGTAGATTTTTTCATATGTTCGACGTATATGATCATATGTCATGTGTAAATAAAGGCTATTTTACTTCTTCACTCTTATCTGTACGCCTCTCACTTCTCGTTTTATTGCAGTGGCTAAGATCTTCAACACAATGCTGAATAAAGGTTGCCTCGTCCCAGCCTTAGGGGGAAAGCTTTCAGTCTGTTACTGTTACGGAAGTTCCCTTCTATTCCCAGTTTTCTGAGAGCTGTTTTTAAAATCTGCGAGTGTTGGGACTCCCCTGGTGGTCCAGTGGTTAAGACTCCATGCCCCCAAAGCAGGGCCTGGGTTCAATCCCTGGTCAGGAAACTAGATCCTGCATGCTGCAACTAAAGATCCCACGCGTGGCAATGAAGATCCCTCGTGCCGCAACTAAGACCCGGAGCAGCCAAATAAATAAATATTAAAAAAAATAAATAAAATCAACGAGTGTTGAATTTCATCGAAATCTTCTTAATCTATTGAGATGATTACGTTTTCCTTTTATTTCTTTTCTTTTTTAGATTTTCAAATGATAAACCAACCTTGCATTCTTGAGGAAAACTTCACTTGGTTTTGGTATATTATTGATTCTATATCTTGCTGTATTCAAATTGCTGGGCTTCCCTGGTGGCGCAGTGGTTGAGAGTGCGCCTGCCGTTGCAGGGGACACGGGTTCGTGCCCCGGTCCGGGAAGATCCCAAGTGCCGCGGAGCGGCTGGGGCCGTGGGCCATGGCCGCTGGGCCTGCGCGTCTGGAGCCTGTGCTCTGCAACGGGAGAGGCCGCAACGGTGAGA
>NW_006793445.1:676948-682654 GCF_000442215.2 Lipotes vexillifer
AAAAAAAAAAAAAAAAAACCAAAAACAAATTGCTAATATTTGGTTAAGGGACATTGGTCGGTGTTGTGATATTTTTGTCTGATTTTTTAATCAGGGTAATGCTGGACTCATAATTTTAGTTGTGAACCATTCCCTCCTCTGTTTCTGAAAGACCGTGTAAGGTTTTTATTTTGTTTCTTCTTGTGTCCATTTTGATAATTTGCAAATTTTGTGGAATTTGACCATGTGATCTAAGTTATAGAATTTATTGGCATAAACTGATTCATAATATTCTCTGTAGGATCTGTTGTCATGTCCTTTCATTCCTAATACTGATAATTTTTGTTTCTGCTTTTTGAAATTAGTCTAGATAAAGGTTTATCAATTTTGTTGGTCTTCTCAAAGAACCAGCTTTTGGTTTCATTGATTTCTCTATTTGTCCACTTTCTATTTCTTTTTTTTTTTTCCCCCGAGGAATTGGGCCACTGCACAATTTTTTTTTTTAAGGAATTTTGCTTTTTTAAAAAATTTAATTAATTAATTACTTTATTTATGGCTGTGTTGGGTCTTCGTTTCTGCGCGAGGGCTTTCTCTAGTTGCAGCAAACGGGGTCCACTCTTCATCGCGGTGCGCGGGCCTCTCACTATCGCGGCCTCTCCTGTTGCGGAGCACAGGCTCCAGACGCGCAGGCTCAGTAATTGTGGCTCACGGGGCTAGTTGCTCCGCGGCATGTGGGATCTTCCCAGACCAGAGCTCGAACCCGTGTCCCCTGCATTGGCAGGCAGATTCTCAACCACTGTGCCACCAGGGAAGCCCCATTTTCTATTTCTTTGATTTCTACTTTTACCTTTATTATGTCCTTCCACCTATTATACTCTGGATTTAAATTGCTCTTCTTTTTCTAGCTTTTTAAGGCTTAGATCATTATATTTAAAACTTTCATCTTTTTTAACGTAAGCACCTGAAGCTATAAATATCCCTCTAAGCACTTCTTTAGCTGTTATCTTACACATTTTTGATATGTTGTTTTCTTATTCATTCAATTCAAAATATTTTCTAATTTTTCTTGTGATTTTTCTTTGACTCATAGGTTATTTATTTATTTATTTATTTATTTGCGGTACGCGGGCCTCTCACGGTTGTTGCCTCTCCCATTGCGGAGCACAGGCTTTGGACGCGCAGGCTTAGCGGCCATGGCTCACAGGCCCAGCCGCTCCGCGGCACGTGGGATCTTCCCAGACCGTGTCCCCTGCATCGGCAGGCGGACTCTCAACCACTGTGCCACCAGGGAAGCCCTGGTTATTTATTTAAAAGTGTGTTATTTGTTATCTATTTATATTAGAATTACTGGATTATTTATTTAGAAGTGTATTGCTTAATTTCCAAACATTTAGTCATTTACCAGTTATCTTTCTGTTACATTTCTACTTTAATTTCATTGTGATCTAGGCCATATTCTGTATAGTTTCAGCCCTTTACAGTGCAGTGAGACTTGTTTCACGACACGTCACATGCTCACCTTGGTTAGGGTCTCCACGAACTGGGAAGAGTGTTGTTGAGTGTACTGTTCTGTAATTACCAACGAGGTCAGGTCGGTTGATAATGTTCCGCGCCCTTCCTGTTTTTCTGTCTACTTATCGGCTACTGAGAGCGCTGAAATCTCCCCCGACTGCAATGGATTTGTCTGCTGCTTCTAACTGCTCTCTCCAGCTGTCAGTTTTTGCTTCATTTATTTGGAAGCTCTGTTATCGAGGTCTGTACACTTAGGGTTGGCTCTGATGAGCACCTCTTTTATCTTTATGAAACGCCCTCTACCTCTGCAAACAGTCCTTGTCGTGAAGCCTACTAGACGCTAATATAGCCACACAGCTTTCCGTGTGTGATGTCCTATGATTAGTTTTCATGCTAAAGCTTTTTTTACCTTTTACTTTAAACCCGTCTGTGCCTTTATGTGTAAAATGACTTTCTTGTAGATGACGTATACCTACCTGGGTCTTAATTTTCTATCCACTCTGAAAGTCTTTGCCTTTTAGTTGGAGTGTTTCGATCATTTTATTTCTGTTCTTTATTCCCGTTCCCCCACTTTCCTGCCCCCCCTTTGGGCAGGTTTAAGATTTATACCGAATCAGAACAGGCCCCCGTTTGTTACATGTGCTGGCCTGTGGCACTGTCTTAAGTACCTTCGTATTAACTCAGAACCACCCCACAGCTAAGGAGCATTATTACCTTCTTTTAAAAGATAAGAAAACCAAGGTTTAGAGAGTGTAATTTTCTTAAGGGCACCCAGATGGCGACAGAGCCAGGCTTTGACCCCTGGGCCACCTGACTGTGAAGCTCCAGCCCTAACCCTTTCTGTCTGCCAGCCCAGGGGCCGCCAAGGTGTGAGAAGCTGACAGCATGTCTGCTCTAAGATGCAGCGCCATCTCTGTTTACAGAGCAGTTGACCTTGATTCTTAAGTGGGGAGACCCGTAAAAACCTTCTCAGCTTTTTGTGTCGCTGCTTCACATTTATCTACGTCTGTGCCTCCCGTTATATGCTGTCCTCCTGTCTTTGTAAGAACACGCAGGTGCACACACAGACACACAAATCACATGCACCCCAGCAGCCAAGAGAATGTGGGGCATCCTGTGCTGGGGACTGGGGGGGCAGAGAACCCCTGACCCCTGATCCTCGAGGGGATCTGAGAAGCCAAAGCTCGTGGCTGGTGTGAGAGGACTAAGGATGGTTTTCACGTAACGTTGTCTGAAAGTAATAGAGAACACCTAACGGTGACTCTATGGAGCTCACAAAGCAGGAACTGTTTACCGTTTGGCTCTTTACATAAAAGGTTTACAACCCTGCCCTAGACGTGCAGAAAGAGAAAAAAGAACTTCAAAAATTTGAATTAGTGCCCTCAGAACTTCAAGAACATATACTGTAGCCATAAAAACAAAACAAAGCAACAGAGTCTCCTATTAAAATTGGGGGTAATCAGGAAACAGGAAGTGACAGCCTGATCTAGAGGCCGCTGCGTGGGGGAAGAACTGACCAGAAACAGAAGTGGAAAGTTTACGTTGGGGCAGGGAGGGGAGGGGGCTGTGGATTTCCATTCAAGATCGTCTGGCCTATTTTCTTCACAAAATTCCTCTTAAAGAAAGTGAGAGCTGGACGATCAGAGGGGAAGACGCCTTGAGGAAGTGAGTGGAGAAAGGACAGAAGGGAGTTGCTAGTCTTCTGAGGAGGGAGTTTCACTGGGTCCTGTCAGGACAAATGAAAATGGGCCCCAATGCACAATCTTGTGAAATACGAAAACCTGGGACTAGATTTCAAAAATTCTGTGTGTGTGTGGGGGGAAAACCAGGTTAGTTACACAACGGCAGCCAACTCCAGAGCTGGAAATCAGTGGCTGGGGAGCGAGTCCTTCCGAGTTCTGGGCCAGGACGTGAACCTAGAACTTCATTTATTTATTTGGCTGTGTCGGGTCTTAGTTGTGGCATGCGGGATCTTTCACTGCGGCGCGCCAGCTCGGTAGTTGTGGCGCGAGGGCTTCGTTGCCCCGCGTGGCTTGCGGGATCTTAGTTCCCTGACAAGGGATCGAACCCGCGTCCCCTGCATCGGAAGGCGGATTCTTTAACACTGGACCACTAGGGAAGTCCCGAACCTAGAACTTCACATGCAGCCAAACTACTAACACGAAGGCAAAATAAGTCAGAACATTTTCCTCCCATGTCTTTCTGCTGAGGAAGTCATGTAAGGATCACTTTAGTAAAAACGAATCAGGAAAATAAGTAAAAGGAAGGCTGGGGTCTGGGGAGGAGGGGACGCCAGCCACGCAGCCGGTCGGAAGGCATCAGGTTCTGAGAAAAAGGTCTTTGAGAGGAAATTGGATTCGTGCAGAGTTTAATAAGAAAACTGCAGATCGTGGTGATAAGACAAAGGTTTGTGGGGTTTTTTTTGTCAATAGCATTAAAAATTGCTATATTTTTGGGCTTCCCTGGTGGCGCAGTGGTTGGGGGTCCGCCTGCCGATGCAGGGGACAGGGGTTCGTGGCCTCGTCCGGGAAGATCCCACATGCCGCGGAGTGGCTGGGCCCGTGAGCCATGGCCGCTGAGCCTGCGCGTCCGGAGCCTGTGCTCCGCAACGGGAGAGGCCGCAGCAGTGAGAGGCCCGCGTACTGCAAAAAAAAAAAAAAAAAAAAACTTAAAAAAAAATTGCTGTACTTTTACTTAAAATTTTTATTTTAAAATGTCCATGGAAGACAAAAAGCTGGACCAGAGTCCAAATATAAAGCAAGTTAAAATATGACATGAACTTTGAGCGTTTGGTGGCGTCTGGAAGGAGAGAGCTTCGTCGTCTCTGTGCTCAGACCGAGTGGCCCGGGTACAGAATCACTTCACTCCGGGGCTCCAGGGTGAGTTAACAGATGATCGTAAATGCTTTTTGTGAGTCTGCAACGTTTAGACAAAACATGCAAAGTTTAATATGTATAAATATATAAACATGATATGACAAGAGCTGTCAGAAACTGGAAGGGGGAGGAATCATGGGGAAGAATATGGGCCTTCATTTCCTCATTTTCATACTAGATGCTCTTGAGAAAACAGTTGAGCCAAGTACATGGAGGCTGGAATGTGTGACTTACTATGAAGGAGCTGAAGAGGACACAACTGACTAGATGAGGAAGAGGGGCGAGGGGCGAGGGGCTTCCTCTGGTGGGCTGACCACGCTGTCCACGGTAGGGGCAGGATGCTATGGGTGTGGTATGCAGGGCCATTTTGTTTTTCTTAACAATTTGGATGAATTTTATTTACAAACTTTTTGTTTTGACAAATATTCAAGCAGTACAAAGTATGCAATGAACAGTTTCCCTTGGCCCTGGAAGTCCATTGTGAGGGGACAGCTGTGTGCTGTTGTGCACCTGCGCGCACGCACACACACACAGACGCGTGCACAGGGGTGGTGCTCTGCCCCCCACCGTGGCCACACCTCTCCCTCCCATGCGACATCCGCTCCATCAGCGTCTGGATCTCACTCTGGGGAAGTCTTGGGGGACCCAGCGTCACACACGTTTGGACGGACACCACCTAAGTCCTGTCCAAGGACATTCAGGATTTTTTCTGTGCGTGCATGCTGTTCCAGTACCAGGCTTCCCTCCCCACGAGCGGCAAGACATCGAAGGGGATGTGGGCTTTGGTGGGTCAAGGGTACGGGCATTTTCGAACAATGTGCTTGTCAGTTTAGCTGAGGGACCACCGTTCCACGCTGCAACTGAGGGGTCACGTCCTGAGGGTCCGCGGGTCTCAGCCCGGAGCTCCGCATCCTACCCTGATGGCCCGGTCGCCCCAGCCCTCTCTGCTGACCCCTCGACCCTCCGTCTCTTGATGGGCAGGTTCTGCTTCCAGGCCAGAGCTGGACCAGGGTCGACCTCATCAGAGGGTCACCCCCCACCCCAGGGAGGGAACTGGGGGACAGGGTGTTGGGCAGCAGAGCTCCTGCCTGGCCTAACAGCTCGCCCACCCTAACCTGTCACCGGGCACAGCTCCCTGGGGCCGGAGGCAGGGGGCGTGGCCGCCCTGGCATCACAGTGACGCCCTCGGCATCACAGCGACTCGGCGACTCGCTGCTCCTCCTTCTGACCCACCCGCTCCGACCCCCAGCTCTGATCCCACCTCATCCCCTCCCGCCCCCCAGCCCAGCCTCAGCCCCAGCAAGCGCCCTTCCCGACCCACCCCTTCCTGGGCCAGGGA
>NW_006793445.1:682751-712215 GCF_000442215.2 Lipotes vexillifer
AAACGTCCCCCCCCCCCGATTTTTTAGAATGTCAATTATCTTTGTCTCTTAACAAAGGGATCTTAATTCGTATTAGACTTTTTGCCACTCCAAAAGCGACGCATCTCAAGTTTTTTTCTTCTATTTACAGTTTCATTTCTTGGACCCTTGGTGACGTGCCTGTTCCCAGCCCCGCCCCGCTGCGGCCCCGGGCGCGGCTTCCGGACGGACCGCTCTGCCCGCCGCTGCCCGCGTCAGGGGAGGGTCTGAAACAACGCTCCACGCCTCTTGCCTGTTTCTTTCCTGCTGCTACTGTCCAGTCACCGTGTCTGTGTTTTAGGGGGACGTTCGACACCGTCCCGCGCCGCCCGCAGCTAAGGGCTTCCCCGTGTGAGTCATCAAAGCGTCTCACCGTCTTCCTTCCAGTTTGGCAGCTTTTTGCCTCCGTGTCGTTTCCTTTTCAGTCATTCCTCGGCTGCCGCTTTCCCACGCTGACCTTTAACTGTAATGAGACGTGACGTGACGTGACCCTGAAGGACGCGCACGGGCGAAACACAGCGAGGTCAGGGCGGGGGGCCGGGGGCTGCTGTCTGCCACGCGAAAAGGGTGAGGAGGAACGTGTCGTTTGCACCACAGTTGCATTCATGTAATTTTAAGGCCAATTAAACTAATTTTATTCAGGGTAAGTCTACATTCAATTACAATGTCAACAATCAAGAGAGAACGAACTTGAAGTCTAAGTAGTAGAATCTACCTGGTCTCTGATCGACCACCTGTTACTGAACCCACAAACGAAAATTTACAAATATAGAAATAAGGATGATACTTAAAGAGTGAGGATTTTCATATGGAAACCCACAAGATGTCATATTTTAAACACGCATGTCTCAAAAAGGGAGAATCTTTTAATAATTTAGCACAAAAATCAAATTATATAAACTTGGTATATTCCAGAAAATATTGCTTTCAACACTTACACCATGATCAAAATTCCTTTGGTAGCTTTTAATCAAAATGTAGCCTGCTATTGTGTAAAATATAAAGCGCTTTTAAATGCTCTCAGCAAAGTGTCTGTTGTAGTTGCCACACGAACGTCACCGTCGGCTGCACAGCCTCGGCTGCGTGCACACAGCGTGAAAGCAGGTGCCGCCGAGGTCACCCCTGCTCACAACGTCAAGTCTCCTCCGAAACGTTTACAGTGGTTACAGCAGAGGACAGCCACCCTGCCCAGGGCCGTGAAAACAAAACCAAACTTTATTGTCGCAATCATACAAACACTGCAATTAGAAAAAATCAAACAGCAGTTCCCCAGTGCAGAGAACGGGGCTGCTAGACTCAATCTTAGAACGGCAAACACACACACACTGCCCCCCTCTAAACCCTCAAACAGAAAACCCACAAGGGACGCAGTGGAAGTAAAGTGAAGGCGCTGACGGGCTCGCGGCATCACACGCGGCGGACGTGGTGTCCTCTTGGTGCATCAGAAGTCTCGCCAAGGAGCCCCATCCTGAAAGCCACTCCTCAGAGGTTAACCCTTGTTGAAAGACCTGGAACAGATGCTACTATCCAGGCTGCATAATCGACCAGCCAGCTTTAACAATGACTGTTTCTTCCTAACGTTCACCAGTAAGGGTTCTTGTTTCGGGTCTAAGAGCTTGTGTCCCTGCAGCTACAGAAGGGCAGCACGGAGGGTCTCACACACACACACCGAACATCAGCTTCTGCCACGAGAACACCGCTTACAAAGGAGCCTCTTTTAAGAAACCAGTATCTGCTTGTCCGACCTCAGAGTCACTCTGCAGAGCCACAGAACCATCCAAACGCCTAACAGAACAGGAGGAAGAACTGGAGGGAAGGTACACAAGCCATCTGCAAATCCTTGAGCCTGTGAAGGAGGATCCAAGGACCCCCCCTTTTCTGCTAGTCCCAAAGCAGCCATGCTGCTAAGTACCAGAAAGTCCTGGAAACAGCACAGAAGTGTTTCTGCCCTAAAGATACATTCTAGTGTCTCATGGGAGGAGCCGCCACGAGCCTCAGGCCACGTAGCGGTACTGGTTGGGACTGTCCTGGTCTCTCTCCATGTAGTCTCTGTCTATGAGAGATTCGATTCTCTTTTTCAAATCTCCAGGCTGGAAAAGAAGAACAAAAGCCCCAATTATAGGGGCGTTAAATTTACAACCACAGGGGAATATAAGATACCACGCTCGAAGCACGGGATTACAGTTATGTGCATACACCACATGTCAACACACCCATCTACAAAGAACTGTTTATAATCAGAAGCCAATTATAAAACGCTAGACCAAAACTTCCTGCTTCCAAAGACAATGTTAACGTCATATCGTGAGCAAAGCGCTTCCTTCCGTGTGGCAGGCATCCGAGCAGGGCTGCCCGTCGGGGGTGTGAGGCTGTGAACGGTGAGCACGGCACCGAGGTCGCTGCACACCACAGCCTGGCAGAGCCTGCCTGGGGCGCGTCCTTCCTTTGTGACGACGATGCCCAATGCCGCCTGCCATCACCGTGTGCTACTACACGTGCTCCACGTGGGCAGTGCCCCTGGGAAGGGGACGCACCGGGCACGTCTGCATTTGGAGGCATGTCTGCGCCGTTGCCTCCGAGCCCGCGCAGACCCTCCACCCCAAGTGACCGGCCGACACCAGCACCTGCTGGAGTGGACCTGGCGCTCCTGCAGTCTCTGTTGAACTGCCGGGTCCCTCCTGCACAGGGGCAGGGGCTCCGACCCCGCGGGGTGCAGAGCACGGCGCGGCACAGGACTCCCACGGGCCCATCCAGTGTCCGCCCACTCCCCGGTCCGCCCGGGCTGGGTGACATGGCCTCAGAGAACTTCTACCCAGGAGCACAGGTGGCCCTGGGACGCCTGCCGGAAGGCTTTAGGACACACGGCCTCGGGCAGAGGCAACGTGACAACAGCGGGAGGAGAGAGAGCCGGGCCCTAGCGTCCCTCCCGCGGTGACTGGGGGTCAGCTGGAGCCCCACTCTCACACACACATGGAGATTTCTGTAGCGTGTGACCAGCTATAACGGAGGACAGATGGTCCGATGCTAAAGGTCGTGAGACTTGTATGCGCTTTGCCAAGGGTGCAACGGGTGCTGAGACTTAATCAAGCTGACGCCCACTCACCTTGACGGGAAACTTCAGCTGATTATACAATTCGGAAACGAGCAGGTTGTGGCCCAGCGTCTTTCTCATCTTCATTATCCTGACGATGGCGGCGTCGATCTGGTACTGCCGGTCCTGGAACACGCGCTCTGTGGTGCTGGCCTGCTCTTCAACCTGTGCGGGAGAAGCCGGAGCGAGAGTGTATTTCGGTGCTGATTACCTCCGACTGTGGAGTCTGATGAGAACCTTCTGTTGAAAGAAAGGCCACACTGCGGGTGGATCCTGTTCTGTGCTGCAGTTTTGTTCTAGTCAAACTGTTTAACTTCAGGACCAAAATAAGTAAATTTACAGGAATAGGTACATTAATTAAAAGACTTTTGGTGCCGGCTATGAAACAGATGAACAGAACTTTTAGAACAGAAATGAGAAACTGCCCCATAATATGTGAATCTGATTATAATAAAGGTGACAGTTCCAAGAGGTTATCAGAGAATCAACTCACTTTTTAAAGTAGGGAGGGTGGTTACAATGTTTTCTGATACTAAAATAATTTCTACACTGCCCAGAGAAAGATTTAAATGTATAAACTACTAGAAAAATAGAGGTAAATGTTTAAAATTTGGGTTAGAGGAAGGTCTTTCTTAGGATGACCCCCAAGTCAGAAACTGTGGAAGAAAAGACTCTATTTCCCACTATAGTCATGTGGGAAACGCTCTCAGAACGACAAAATCATGTGCACAAAAGACAAAGGTTAATCTCCTCAATATAAACAGGATACCCACAAGTCAGAGGTGGAATATTACAATAAATGTACCAGTGACTTGAATTCAAGCAGTTAATTAAAAAGAGAAAAATGCAAATGGCAGCCCACGAAGAGCCAGACCAGCATCTACAAGGTGCTTACAGGCGCTCAGCCAAGAGTCTTAAGCAAAAGCATTTTCACTGAATCTCACACCCTGAGACGGTGTTACACTTATTCCAAAAGATGAAGAACTGAGGACTAGAAAGGTGACCTACTTTGTACGAGCTCCTAAATGGCAAAAAGATGCTCAGAGGAACCACAGGAAGAGTCACATTCACATGGCAGTGAACCACTTCCGTGCCTGGGAACGGGGCGGGCAAAGGCAGGGGGCAGAGGTCAGGACCCCGTGAGCCAGAGACTGGAACCTGGCTGAGGGGTCAAGTCAACAAAGTTCACGTTCTCTGACCCAACGATTCCACGGCAAGGAGTTTATACTCAAGAAACAGCCCAGCCAGGGAAACAGGAGTGTTTTGTACAGGGTGGTTAGCATAACCCTATCTCCAGGAATGGAAACATCCTGACTGCCTTTCAGCAAGGGCACTGCCAGGCCCTGCAGATGGGCCCCACGGATTCTCGGATTCGAGCCACACAACGGATTACTCTGCACCCTTAAAAACCAAGTCCTGACATGGAAAGAGGCCCAGGGTGAAGAATAGGAACAGCTTACAAAATGGGGCATGTAAATGGCACGTGGAGCGATCCCATTAAGACAAGTTTACACACGTACATCAGAGAAAAAAGCTGCCTGCAAAAAAGCTGCAAATCAAGTGGCAGGAGAGGTCACCTCTGGAAGAAAAGAGGTGACAGACAGGCCCACTTGGGAATTATAACTCCAGAATCTTACACCCTTTAGTCACTCTGGTATAAATTCCTAATAGTAAGAAAGATGGAACACAGGCTATGTGCATTAAACCTTCAACAGATATGTCGAATTACCCACTAAAAACACTGTGCCAATCCAAACATCTCAAAAAATAAAAACATAAAAATTCCCGTTTTCTCATATTCTTGCCAACTCCGGATACTATCAAACTTTTAAACATTTCCCAAATTGATAGCCAAAAAATAGAATATTATTTTAATTTGAATTGAAAAAACTACTGATGAGATTAAATACCTTTCACGTATTTATCGATCTATTTCTTTTGCACGATTTGAACATACTTCCCGACTGGGCAACACCGAGCTCCTCCGGGGAAGGGCAGCAGGCCTCAGACCCGCTGCAGGTGTAGGAGCGTCTGTGATGCCACCTCAGACCTTCAGAGCTGCCTGTGCATCACCTGGACTACCTCCCTCCCCACAAGGCCCTGTCTCGCTCATCCACTCGTACAAGGGGGCGGCTGACACCTGCTCTGTAGATGGGCACCAGGGTGCGTCTGCCCGCCTGGCCCACACGTTGACCACAGCCCTGCGGTGCCAGGGCTTCTGCATCAGGAAGGCCGGAGGGCAGGTCCAGAACCTGCTCCGGACACATGATGCTCGAGAGCCTGATCAAAGCTACAGACGCTCCACCTGTACATGGATCCCAGAGGCGCTGCCGGTGGGTCCATGACTCCCAGGACCCTCACCACTTCCACCCCAGGACCTGCTGGAGGCGAGGCCGAGAGAATGGCTGAGTGCTGTGCAGAAATCAAGAGACAAGTCACCAGGTTTTGGAAATGACGTGCTCTCCACACTAACGGCATGCGGTCTAGGAAGATCTGATTTATCCATCACTTCTGTGAATAGGAACCATAAATGTTAAATGCATTTCTTTCTGATTTTTGCCCCTGTCGTGAGTATAAAGTAATGAAAGTTACGTTAAAATAAGTCCTCTCATAGACATGACATATGTAATTAGACACTTTAGAATACACTCTGGAAGCCTACAGTCGAGAAATTACTCTAAAACTAGTGATTCCCTGGTGAGTGCCGTGTAACGGAAGAGAAAGTGGGTACACGTACGGTTTCCTTCATCTGGATTTGATTGATTTTGATCCGAAACAACTTGTGCTTGAACTCTCCATTGAAGACGAATCTGTCTCCGTCTTCAACCTCCCTCCCTCTGGGACTTTTGATCAGCACGCGCGCCCTCCCGCAGGCCAGGGACTGCAACGTCCTCCGCAGCTCGCTGCCCTCTGAGCGGGAGAAAGCGCACAGGTCAGGACCCCGGGCCGCCGCGATCTCGGGTGCGGCCAGCAGGGCCGCGCCTCCACGTCCTCTTCCCCGGAAGCCGCCCGCGCTGCGCAGGCACGCCTACCTATCCCAGTGGCCATCTTTACGTCCTCAAAGCTGAATCCGTCGCCTTCGTTGAACATGAGGAGCACCAGCGTCTGGAGCAGCGACACCTGCAGCTCCTTCTTCCCCTTGAAGAGAAGGGCAGCTCACGTGGGACGCTGCGTTTGGCCCACAGGCCTCTTTAAGAGGCTTCTCTCTGCTCTCAAACTTTGTGTGCGTGGGGAATGGTAAGAAACTACTGATTGAACACCAAATAAGGAGAAATTAAGTTACGAGTTATACAAGAATAAAATGACTCAGGATTGCACTTAAGTCTCTTCTCCTGAAATACTCTGGACAGAGCACGAGAAGGCACGGTGACGAGGCCGGGCTGGAGGGGAAGCTGGCAGGAGGCGCAGCTGATGCGGCATGAAGAGGACGAGGACACCGCGAACAGGCGCACACGTCACACCTCGCTTGACTGCAGGTCTGCGTGTCTGTCGGCTCCCTTTCCAAGCACCTGCTCCTTCCGTGCCCGTGTCCCATGTCGGTGACTCAGTATCTCAAACCCGCCACCAGAAAAGGATTAGGACTTGCCGAAGGCTCACACGACAGTTAGCGCTTTCTTGGCAAGGAAGTATTTAAGCTAAGGTATACAGTAGCTTCTCAGACGCAGCGCTGCCACACGCGCAAAGCCACGTGACCCGCCTTATCACGGTACTCCCTCCACTGCAGCAGCTGACACAGGCCCCACCTCCTGTCACCCAGCCCCTGCCACGGACACTCGCCACGTGGTCACTGTGGGGAGGGGCACCCCGTGCAAGCGCTTCCTGTGGGCCCAGCCGGGGGTGTGGACAGTAAGGGGACCATGGGATTTAACTCTCACGACACCTTAAAGAACCGTATGTGAGGACTTCCCTGGTGGCGCAGTGGTTAAGAATCCGCCTGCCAATGCAGGGGACACGGGTTCGAGCCCTGGCCTGGGAAGATCCCACATGCCACGGGGCAACTAAGCCGGGGCGCCACAACTACTGAGCCTGCGCTCTAGAGCCCGCAAGCCACAACTACTGAGCCAACGAGCCAGAACTACTGAAGCCCGCATGCCCAGAGCCCGTGCTGCGCGAGAAGCCACCGCGATGAGAAGCCCACGCACCGCAACGAAGAGTAGCCCCCGCTCGCCGCAACTAGAGAAAGCCCGCGCGCAGCAACGAAGACCCAACGCAGCCAAAAAAGAAACAAATAAATCAATTTATTAAAAAAAAAAGAAAAAACAAGAACTATATGTAGCGTGTGTGGTTTTGTGTATATAGCCTTGTACAATAACACACAATGAAATATGTACAGATAATTTATGTGCAATTGTATATATAATTTATATGAAGATGCATAGTTAACATAGTACAATTGCAAAACAGTAACTAATTTTTTGGCTCAGTATATACGTAATTGAATTTTGTTTACAAAATTGAAGTTAAGTTTGAATATGGACTGTTTTGTGATATGTTTCTTTCATTTATCAATACACTGTATGCATTTTCTCTTCCTAAATTATCACTTTTAATAACAGCACTGAAACAAATATTCTTATTCATTAATCTGTGAAAATGTTTTATTAAGATGAATTCCCAGAGTTGGAACTACTTGCAACAAAGTCCGTGATTTCAGGTTCTGAGATGCAGCACCACACTGCCCTCTGCAGGGCTCACGGGCTCCTTCCAGCAGTGGGTGAGGCTGCTGCTCTTTTAGTTTTAGCCTCTATCAGTTTCCTAGTCAGAGTGGCATTTTATTGTTTTTAACCTGTAATCCTTTGACTGGCAGAGAAGTGGGCACGTTTTCACATATAGCGCTGTTTCAGTCTCACTTTTATAAACTGCCTCTTCACAGCCTTAACTTTTTTTTTTTTTTTTTTGTGGTACGCGGGCCTCTCACTGCTGTGGCCTCTCCCGTTGCGGAGCACAGGCTCCGGACGCGCAGGCTCAGCGGCCATGGCTCACGGGCCCAGCCGCTCCGCGGCACGTGGGATCTTCCCGGACCGGGGCGCGAACCCGTGTCCCCTGCATCGGCAGGCGGACTCAACCACTGCGCCACCAGGGAAGTGCAGCTCTATTTTTAATTAGGTAAATGCTTTCCTATTCTAATTAATTTTGATTGATTAGAATAGTAATCCTTCGACTGTTTCATTTTATTGACCTTTGAAAAGCCAGTGTTGAGTTATATTGAATAATCACTTCCTTTCTTTGCTACCAAAGTTCAATCACAATCAAAAAACATTCTATTAACATACTTAAGAAAAATAAAAAGTGGAGGAGACACAGGACTTACCTCTTTAAACTCTGCTTTCAACACGGCGTGACCCAGTGTAGTTTGCCATTGAAGCTTTCGACCGCTGTGCTTTCCAAGATAAAATGTCTTGAATACTTCCTGAAGTTTAATCATCTGTCAAGCCAAGAAAACAACGAATTTCATTATGCTAAACACCTTTAACCTGAAGAACCACATACTGTGCAGCAGATCTCGGCTGAATGAAAAGTCAGTTCTGTGTTTTGACAGCTGCCACCACCTGCTCGGGCCCTGAGGCTGCCGTGATTTCAATGGTACTTTCTGGGAGGGCTCCTGACTCTGTCCAGGACGTGAGGCTGGGCCCTCCCTCCTGAGGCCCCATGGGCTTCCTCGGCCCCTCCCGCCGCCTCTGTGCCCAGGAGCGCCACCCCTCCCGACAGCTTCCCTCTGCCGCCTCCCCTGCCCCCGGGCTCCCGAGACCCTCATCACGAGGATTCCTGTCTTCAACTGGAGGCCACACCTTCTGGGTCTTTTCGGGTTTGTCTTCTCGCCCTGGAGCCCCAGGGCCTGCACTCCACTCGGCCCCGGCAGTGTCACGAGCCGAGGCCCAGGTCCTAGGAGCGGGTTCAGTTCTCCCCTGGGCCCGGCCCCCCCACAACTCCACGGCACGCACCTCCTCTTCCCACCCCTCTGCCAGGTCCTGAGCTGCTCCGCCGGCACTGTCACCAGCCCTCTGGACGGGGTGCTAAGGGAGCGGGGCCTGGGCTGCCTCTGTGCTACTGCAAAGCAGGTGCCGAAGCATGAGGGCCTGGGCCCTCTGTCGGGAAGGCCTGCCAGCCTCGCAGCTGCCTGGCACCTCCTCTTCATGCTTCCAAACTCAGCTCCAAGTCACCCCACGGGCCCATGACCCATCTTCAATACATCAAGTCCCAGGCACGATGTCACTTCATGTCTAAGTATTTCAGAACACAGCTAACAGACAGGACTCTTCTAGAAAACGGGTCTACTGTACCATCTCACACCTAAAAAAAAGTCAGTGTGATAAACCTTCCAATGCAGACCTCTCCTAAAATTATTTCCTGGAGATTAATTCCCAGGAGTGGAAATAATAGTAATGATTATAATAAGGTAGCAGCAGCTGACACTGGGTGCTTACTAGCTAGTTACTGTCCTAGGCTCAACAAAGATCAAAGACCTAAATATGAGTTAAAACTACAAAGCTCTTAGAAAAAAACATAGGCACGAATTTTCGCGACCTTGGATTTGGCAATAGTTTTTTAGATACGACCAAAAGTACAAGTAACAACAGAAAAAAATGGATTAAGTGGACTTCATCAAAATTAAAAACTTTTATGCAGAGGACACTATCAAGAAAATAAAAAGACAACTCACAGAAGATATCTGCAAGTCACATGTCTGATAAGGATCTAATGTCTGGAACACAGAAAGAACTCTCACCACTTAACAGACAGAAAACACAATTAAAAAATGGGCAGACAACTGAATAAATAAATGTAATAGAATTAATAGATAAGTAATAAACCTTTTGAATTAAAAAACAAAAAATGGGCAGAGGACTTGAATAGACAATTCTCCAAAGAAGGTCTACAAATAGCCAATAAGCACATGAAAAGATGCTCCACATCATCAGTCAACATGCAAAAGCAAGTCTAACCAAAATGAGACACTGATTCATACCAAGATGGCTATATCATAAAAAATGAAAAATAATAAATGTTGGTGAGGAGGTGTGGAAATTGGAACCCCTGTGAGTTGCTGATGGGAACGTAAAATGGCGTAGGTGCTATGAAAAATGGTAGTTCGTCAAAAAAGTTGAACAATTATCACATGAACCAGCAATTCTACTCCTAGGGATAGACCCCAAAAAGCCGACAACGGGTAATCAAACACGGCACACTCATGTTCACAGCATCATCATTCACGACAGTCAGAAGGTGGAAATAGCCCACATGCCCATCGATGGATGGATAAACGAACGTGGTCCATGTACCCGATGGAGTGTGAGTCAGCCTTAAATAGGTATGAAGATGCCACATGCGACGGCGTGGATGAACCCTGAGGACATGATGCTTAGTGAGAGAAGCCCAACCGAAAAGGCCACACAATGTATGATCTCATTTATAGCAAACGTCTAGAACAAGTAGATCCAGAACAAGTAGATCAGTGGTTGCCTAGGTCTGGGGCGGAGAGAGAGGGAGGAGTGAGGAGGGAGGGGAGAGGGGAGAGGGGAGGGGTGTGTGTGTGTGTGTGTGTGTGTGTGTGTGTGTGTGTGTGTGTGTGTGTGTGTGTGTGTGTGTGTGTGTGTGTGTGTGTGTGTGTGTGTGTGTGTGTGTGTGTGTGTGTGTGTGTGTGTGTGTGTGTGTGTGTGTGTAGTGGGGATGGGGGGATGGGAGGAACTGCATTGGGTCAGGGCTTCTGTTTGGGATGATGGAAGAGTTCTGAACTTTCCGTAACTTAATGCCACTGAGCTGTACACAAAACTGTAGGTGTATTTTACCAAGTACGAGTATTTGGTAAGCCCCAAACACCTTTTGCTAGAAGACCAAGGTTCTCAAGAGTGCAGGGGTCCGTGCTGAAGCACAGGAGCTAGAAGAGCCCCCGCAAGCCAAAGGTGGGGCAACCTCGGCATCAAATAGGTAAGAATCCAGGAGTGCACACTGACAGAGATGGAGGAAAAATAAGTCAATTCGTGGGGCAGAGGGGAAGGCTCGTCCTTGGAAGAGGATGCCAACTTCTAAACAGAGAGAAATGGGAGATGGGACGGGATCACTGCTCGTAGGTGAGCATGGACCCGGGCAAGTGAGTCTGATGGGGATTAAGAGGTTCACATCATCCTCAAATTCTCCCCACAAGTTACTTGATAACTACAAACCAGCTGACATCTTAACCAGGTGAGCACAGGTATCATCATCACCAGGGGCAAAGGAACAGCGTGCGGCCCTGGCCCAGGGACCGAGAAGACTGTGGCGGGACCTGCACGGCCGGCGTCTAACCTGCCAGCAAGCCGGGAGACTGTGAGAGCCGCCTGCAGTTCCAAAAGGGCTGCGTCGTGAGGGAGAAGGAAGGGGGTGCTGCTGCCCCCGCTGAAGGGGACTGCAGACACAGTCGCGGGCGACGTGGGGGCCTGGGCTGGGCCTGGCAACCAGAGAAAACGCCACGCGGGACGTGGCTGGGACACTGACAAAATCGGAATACGGCGACACGCAGGATGGGGGCGGCACATCCACGTCAACTCTCTGCGCTTGGCAGTGTCCTCTGGTTCTATTCCCAGGAAATCCCCTCTAATGTACTGTGGTTAAAGGACATGATGCAACCTACTCTCAAGTGGATCAGGAAACAACGCACATTATGGGGAGTGTGACGGGCACGCCTGGCGGCGCTAGGGAGTGGTGGAGGGTACTGGGAACTCTGAACCATTCTTGCAAATTCCTCTAAGCCTGAATTGTTTGGCGGTTTTTTTTTTTTGAATTTTATTTTATTTTTATACAGCAGGTTCTTATTAGTTATCCATTTCATACACATCAGTGTATACATGTCAATCCCAATCTCCCAGTTCATCCACCACCACCCCAACCCCCCGCCACTTTCCCCCTTGGTGTCCATACGTTTGTTCTCTGCATCTGTCTACTTCTGCCCTGCAAACTGGTTCATCTGCACCATTCTTCTAGGTTCCACATACACGCGTTAATATACGATATTTGTTTTTCTCTTACTTCAGTCTGCATGACAGTCTCTAGAGCCATCCATGTCTCTACAAATGACCCAATTTTGTTCCTTTTTATGGCTGAGTAATATTTCATTGCATACGTGTACCGCATCTTCTTTATCCATTCGTCTGTCGATGGGCATTTAGGTTGCTTCCATGTCCTGGCTATTGTAAATAGTGCTGCAATGAACATTGGGGTGCATGTGCCTTTTTGAATTATGGTTTTCTCTGGGTATATGCCCAGTAGTGGAATTGCTGGGTCATACAGTAGTTCTGTTTTTAGTTTTTTAAGGAAACTCCATACTGTTCTCCATAGTGACTGTATTGATTTACATTCCCACCAACAGTGCAAGAGGGTTCCCTTTTCTCCACACCCTCTCCAGCATTTGTTGTTTGTAGATTTTCTGATGATGCCCATTCTAACTGGTGTGAGGTGATATCTCGTTTTTTTTTTGTTGTTTTTTTTTTGCGGTACACGGGCCTCTCACTGTTGTGGCCTCTCCCGTTGCGGAGCATAGGCTCCGGACGCGCAGGCTCAGCGACCATGGCTCACAGGCCCAGCTGCTCCGTGGCATGTGGGATCTTCCCGGACTGGGGCACGAACCCATGTCCCCTGCATCGGCAGGCGGACTCACAACCACTGCGCCACCAGGGAAGCCCCTCATTGTAGTTTTGATTTGCACTTCTCTAATGATTAGTGATGTTAGGCAGCTTTTCATGTGCCTCTTGGCCATCTGTGTGTCTTCTTTGGAGAAATGTCTATTTAGGTCTTCTGCCCATTTTTGGATTGGGTTGTTCGTTTTTTTAATATTGAGCTGCATGAGCTGTTTATATATTTTGGAGATTAATCCTTTGTCCGTTGATTCGCTTGCAAATATTTTCTCCCATTCTGAGGGTTGTCTTTTCGTCTTATTTATAGTTTCCTTTGCTTTGCAAAAGCTTTTAAGTTTCCTTAGGTCCCATTTGTTTATTCTTGTTTTTATTTCCATTACTCTAGGAGGTGGATCAAAAAAGATCTTGCTGTGATTTATGTCAAAGAGTGTTCTTCCTATGTTTTCTTCTAAGAGTTCTCTAGTGCCTGGTCTTACATTTAGGTCTCTAATCCATTTTGAGTTTACTTTCGTGTATAGTGTTAGGGAGTGTTCTAATTTCATTCTTTCACATGTAGCTGTCTAGTTTTCCCAGCACCACTTATTGAAGAGACTGTCTTTTCTCCATTTTATATCCTTGCCTCCTTTTGTCATAAATTAGTTGACCATAGGCGCATGGGTTTCTCTCTGGGCTTTCTATCCTGTTCCATTGATCTATATTTGTTATTGTGCCAGCACCATATTGTCTTGATTATCTTTTCTCCATTGTATATCCTTGCCTCCTTTAGTCATAGATTAGTTGACCATAGGTGCGTGGGTTTATCTCTGGGCTTTCTATCCTGTTGCATTGATCTATATTTCTGTTATTGTGCCAGCACCATATCATCTTGATTACTGTAACTTTGTAGTACAGTCTGAAGTCAGGGAGTCTGATTGCTCCAGCTCCATTTTTTTCCCCTCAAAACTGCTTTGGCTATTTGGGGTCTTTTGTGACTCCAAACAAATTTTAAGACTTTTTGTTCTAGTTCTGTAAAAAATGCCACTGGTAATTTGATAGGGATTGCACTGAATCTGTAGATTGCCTTGGGTAGTAATTTTCACAGTATTGATTCTTCCAGTCCAAGAACATGGTATATCTCTCCATCTGTTTGTATCATCTTTAATTTCTTTCATCAGTGTCTTATAGTTTTCTGCATACAGGTCTTTTGTCTCCCTAGGTAGGCTTATTCCTAGGTATTTTATTCTTTTTGTTGCAATGGTGAATGGGAGTGTTTCCTTAATTTCTCTTTCTGATCTTCCGTTGTTAGTGTGTAGGAATGCAAGAGATTTCTGTGCATTAATTTTGTATCCTGCAACCTTACCAAATTCATTGATTAGCTCTAGTAGTTTTCTGGCGGCATCTTTAGGATTCTCTATGTACAGTATCATGTCATCTGCAAACAGTGACAGTTTTACTTCTTTTCCAACTTGTATGCCTTTTCTTTTTCTTCTCTGATTGCCGTAGCTATGACTTCCAAAACTATGTTGAATGATAGTGGAAACAGTGGACATCCTTGTCTTGTTCCTGATCTTAGAGGAAATGCTTTCAGTTTTTCACCACTGAGAATGATGTTGGCTGTGGGTTTGTCGTATATGGCCTTTATTATGTTGAGGTAGGTTCCCTCTATGCCCACCCTCTGGAGAGTGTTTATCATAAATGGGTGTTGAATTTTGTCAAAAGCTTTTTCTGCATCTATTGAGATGATCATATGGTATTTATTCTTCAGTTTGTTAATATGGTGTATCACTTGATTGATTTGCATATATTGAAGAATCCTTGCATCCCTGGGATAAATCCCACTTGATCATGGTGTACGATCCTTTTAATGTGTTGTTGGATTCTGTTTGCTAGTATTTTGTCGAGGATTTCTGCATGTATAATTCATCAGTGATACTGGTCTGTAATTTTCTTTTTTTGTAGTACCTTTGACTGGTGTTGGTATCAGGGTGATGGTGGCCTCACAGAATGGAGTGTTCCTTCCTCTGCAATTTTTTGGAAGAGTTTGAGAAGGATGGGTGTTAGCTCTTCTTTAAATGTTTCACAGAATTCACCTATGAAGCTACCTGGTCCTGGACTTTTGTTTGTTGGGAGATTTTTAATCACAGTTTCAGTTTCATTACTTGTGATTGATCTGTTCATATTTTCCATTTCTTCCTGGTTCAGTCTTGGAAGGTTATACCTTTCTAAGAATTTGTCCATTTCTTCCAGGTTGTCCATTTTATTGGCACAGAGCTGCCTGTAGTAGTCTCTTAGGATGCTTTATATTTCTGCGGTCTCCATTGTAACTTCTCCTTTTTAATTTCTAATTTTATTGATTTGCATCCTCTCCCTCTTTTTCCTTTTTGTTTTTATTTTATTTATTTATTTATGGCTGACCTGGGTCTTCGTTGCTGCACACAGGCTTTCTCTAGTTGCGGCGAGCGGGGGCTACCCTTTGTTGCGGTGCGCGTGCTTCTCATCGCGGTGGCTTCTCTCGTTGCAGAGCACGGGCTCTAGGCGCGCAGGCTTCAACAGTTGTGGCACGCAGGCTCTAGAGCGCAGGCTCAGTAGTTGTGGTGCATGGGCTTAGCTGCTCCACGGCATGTGGGATCTTCCCGGACCAGGACTCGCACCTGTGACCCCTGCATTGGCAGGCGGATTCTTAACCACTGCACCACCAGGGAAGTCCCGCTCCCTCTTTTTCTTGATGAGTCTGGCTAATGGTTTATCAATTTTGTTTATCTTCTCAGAGAACCAGCTTTTAGTTTTACTGATCTTTGCTATTGTTTTCTTTGTTTCTATTTCATTTCTTTCTGCTCTGATCTTTATGATTTCTTTCCTTCTGCTAACTTTGGGGTTTTTTAGTTCTTCTTTCTCTAGCTCCTTTAGGTGTAAGGTTAGATTGTTTATTTGAGATTTTTCTTGTTTCTTGAGGTAGGCTTGTATTGCTATAAACTTCCCTCTTAGAACTGCTTTTGCTGCAGCCCATAGGTTTTGGATCGGCGTGTTTTCGTTGTCATTTGTCTCTAGGTATTTTTTGATTTCCTCTTTGATTTCTTCAGTGATCTCTTGGTTATTTAGTAACGTATTGTTTAGCCTCCATGTGTTTGTGATTTTTACGTTTTTTTCCCTGTAACTGATTTCTAATCTCAGAGCGTTGTGGTTGGGAAAGTAGCTTGATATGATTTTGATTTTCTTAAATTTACCAAAGATTGATTTATGATCCAAGATGTGATCTATCCTGGAGAATGATCCATATGCACTTGAGAAGAAAGTGTCATCTGCCGTTTTTGAAAGAAATGTCCTATAAATATCAATTAAATTTATCTGGTCTATTGTGTCATTTAAAGCTTGTGTTTCCTTATTAATTTTCTGTCTGGATGATCTGTCCATTGGTGTAGGTGAGGTGTTAAAGTCCCCCACTATTCTTGTGTTACTGTTGATTTCCTCTTTTTACAGCTGCTGGCACTTGCCTTACATATTGAGGTGCTCCTATGTTGGGTGCATATATATTTATAATTGTTATATTTTCTTGGATTGATCACTTGATCATTACATAGTGACCTTCCCTGTCTCTTGTAATATTCTTTATTTTAAAGTCTATTTCATCTGATACCACTATTGCTACTCCAGCTTTGATTTTCATTTTCATAGAATATCTTTCTCCATCCCCTCATTTTCAGTCTGTATGTGTCCCTAGGTCTGAAGTGGGTCTCTTGTAGACAGCATATATATGGGTCTTGTTTTCGTATGCATTCAGCGAGCCTGTGTCTTTTGGTTGGAGCATTTAATCCATTCACGTTTAAGGTAATTATTGATACATATGTTCCTATGGCCATTTTCTTAATTCCTATGGGTTTGTTTTTGTAGGTCTTTTTCTTCTCTTGTGTTTCCCACTTAGAGAAGTTCCTTTAGCATTTGTTGTAGAGCTGGTTTGGTGGTGCTGAATTCTCTTAGCTTTTGCTTGTCTGTAAAGCTTTTGATTTCTCCATTGAATCTGAATGAGATCCTTGCCAGGTAGAGTAATCTTGGTTGTAGGTTCTTACCTTTCATCACTTTAAATATATTGTGCCACTCCCTTCTGGCTTGTAGAGTTTCTGTTGAGAAATCAGCTGTTAACCTTATGGGAGTTCCCTTGTATGTTATTTGTCTTTTTTCCCTCGTTGCTTTCAGTAATTTTTCTCTGTCTTTAATTTTTGTCAATTTGATTGCTGTGTGTCTCGGCATGCTTCTCCTTGGGTTTATCGTGCCTGGGACTCTCTGTGCTTCCTGGACTTGGGTGGCTATTTTCCTTCCCATGTCAGGGAAGTTTTTGACTATAATCTCTTCAAATATTTTCTCAGGTCCTTTCTCTCTCTCTTCTCCTTTTGGGACCCCTATAATGCGAATGTTGTTGTGTTTAATGTTGTCCCAGAGGTCTCTTAGGCTGTCTTCATTTCTTTTCATTCTTTTTTCTTTATTCTGTTCCGCAGCAGTGAATTCCACCATTCTGTCTTCCAGGTCACTTATCCATTCTTCTGCCTCAGTTATTCTGCTATTGATTCCTTCTAGTGTAGTTTTCACTTCAGTTATTGTATTGTTCATCTCTGTTTGTTTCTTCTTTAATTCTTCTGGGTCTTTGTTAAACATTTCTTGCATCTTTTCGATCTTTGCTTCCATTCTTTTTCCGAGGTCCTGGATCATTTTCACTATCATTATTCTGAATTCTTTTTCTGGAAGGTTGCCTACCTCCATTTCATTTAGTTGTTTCTCTGGGGTTTTATCTTGTTCATTCATCTGGTACAAAGTCCTCTGCCTTTTCATTTTGTCTACCTTTCTGTGCATGTGGTCTTCCCTCCACAGGCTGCAGGACTGTAGTTCTTCTTGCTCCTGCTGTCGGCCCTCTGGTGGATGAGGCTCTCTCAGCCTGAACTATTTTGATACAACAACTGAACAGACCTGCAGCACCATGAGCGGGGTACACCCGGGGGTAGGAGGTAAGGGGTGTCTTCTGGCGAAGGTGACTGGGGAGACAAGTGTCTCCCAGATGGTGGGAGGGCGTGGAGGTTTTCTGCAGAAGAGGTTCCACTGGGAGGGTCACACCTGGGCCCGGGAGCACGAGAGAACCGGGTGCGTGTGGGGTACCTCAGAGTCTTCCATCGGGTGGAGAGATTCAGGGAGGGAGGGCTGAGCCCACGGCTGTGGAGGTCCCTTGGGGCAAGCGGACACACAGGCTGGAGGCTGAGTGGGGTATGTGCGCAAGGGGAAGGAAGCTGAGGGGGCTTCCAGAGAACATCAGCATTCAGGATGGAGGGAAGGGAAAAAAAGAGAAGAAAACCACAAAGGGGACTGACTAGTGGCATCAGAAACAGAAGAACAGCCAAGGAAAGATACTGTCTTGGAAACAGGAAGAAGGGATCCAAGAGGCAGCGCTCTGCCCCGGCTCCCAGGGTCCAGGGCTCCATGCCCAGCTCTCTTCCTGGAGGCCTGGCACCAGCCAGCTGGCGCCCTGACCAGCGGTCCAGGTGCTGCTTCCTTCTCTGCACGTTCCGTGCCCAAGCCCAGGGTTCTCCCCAGTACCCGCAAGTCCCCAGAGAACCAGAGTGATGGCCGACACACGCACCAACCCCTGCCCCTCGCGGGACCCTGGCACTGTCTACAACGGGCGGGAGGAACAGCCAGACAAGGAGGCCCGTGGCTCCGCATGCAGGAACTTTTTAAAAAAGCACCTGTGCCAGCACCTTCTTCACGGGCGGCCGGTGGACACGGAGACAAAAAGCGTCCACTGTGAACACTGTTTAGACAGAGACGACTGGGGTTTTGACCGAGTGCGTGATTTAAACACTCCTTGAAAGAGAGCACATCTGTGCCGGCACGGGTGCTACAAGGGGGAGGTCCGTTGGGCTCTGGAGCACCAGTATATGAATAACAAAGGGCATTCGGGCTTTAAAACGCTTACCTCTGGAGTTAGATGTACTTCCATGGGGGTGTACGTCGGCCAGTATCCCATTGTAAGTATGTTCACTGTCAGGTCTATAGAGCCCGGGTCACTTTGATTCTGCATATACTAAAAACAAAGAAAATCAGGACAGAATGATTACTTTAGAATATCACCAAAAAGAATTAATTCATTAAAAAGTAAATGGTGTCATTTTCAAAGTACAGTTTACCTTGTGTTTTCATTTATTTTAGTCCCTGGAACATATTTCACCGAAACCACACACCCTGTTCTAAAGTCACTAGAAATGTTTTCTCTTCTTTAGTCAAATAAGGATCATTAAAATCATTTAAGTCAAATTTTTAGTGTGCAATTTTAGGGATTATTTTCCCTTTTTCTTTTTTTGGCTATACTGCACAGCTCGCGGGATCTTAGTTCCCCAACCAGGGACTGAACCTGGGCCCTTGGCGGTTAAAGAGTGTAGTCTTAACCACTGGACTGCCAGGGAATTCCCAGGGATTATTTTTCTTTTTCATTTTGAATTTCAGTTTTTTGAATACGTAAGATGTTAACGGTGTAATTTTTAAGGACGAGGATTCTACATATTCACGTACTTATGTACATAATTTACATAATCATTTCTCACAATTTAAAATAGGATACTTTTTAAAAAGCTGTTTTACTTGACAAGAACACAACTTGCCTGCTTGAAATGAACCATGATGTCCTTAGAGAGCTCCATGTCCTTGAACATGCCTTCCAGCTTGCTGGTGAAAGCAGCCCCACACTCTGGACACACGTGGACTGCAGGTGAGCATCCTGGGAGAACACCCATCGGGCACCAAGCCCCACCCCCGCCCCACACGCTCACCGTGCTTCAGCTTCGACAGCATAGACTTTTCAGCATCAACGGAGGCACTTTTTCCAACGAGGAGTCTTTTTGCCAAATCTTTCTTATAAAATGCTTCAAAGACATCTTTACCTATTTATGAGCAAGTGAGGACAACGTTAAGTCATTAGATAGCTACCATGCAAACGTTCACCTCGACAGCTGAGACAGCCAGAGGGGCGTCCACCCTGACGCCAGCCAGCTCTACCCACTGAATCCCCACAAACACCTCACTCAGTTCGTGGCAGCCGTCACCCATGTCCCTGTGGTAACAGGGAAGCGGACACATTCCTGTTTTTCTCAACAGAAGACGGGGCCCGACTACAGATGCTCTGTGGACACCGCGTCCTCTGTGCCCGGCGGTGAGGAGATGCCGCGAGCCCCGCTCACCGTGAATGAACCGGAATAGGATCATGATCTTGTCCAGGATCCTCTCCAGCTCCTCGTCCGTTGCTTCCTTATTACCTGCTCTCAATTTTGAATCAACGTGCTTTGCTGTAAGAGGTTCAATTATTTGAAAAATAAGCATTCATTATATAATACATATTCTAAATAGATGAAGGAAGATCTTTCATTTCTCCACGCAAAAACTGAACAGTAGCACTCTGGAACCTTTCCAAAATGACATTATTATGAGACAAAAAGGTAAACACCTGATTTTCTAAGATCTGTACTTTCAAGGCACCAAGAACAAACACTTTGATCCCATGCTGGGGCTCATGACACATGAGTGCTCCAGAAATTGCAGTACCCCGTCTTCAAGATGTGATGTGATACATCCGGGTGAGACTTTCTCAAGAGAAAGCACTCTTCTCAGGGCTGACAATGCAGGGACAGAGCAGTTCTGCTTGGGCTTCTTGTTTCTGAGATACACGAACCCACCATGACCGGGCTTAAGGAAAGCAGAACCCAAGCTCCCAAGAGTCTGAACCCATCTTTAGAGAAATCGCAATCCATAAAGTGGTTCAAAGGCTAAATTAAATTGCCTTTAAACTTCTCCTCTTGTCTTTTTCCCCTTATTATTCTTTATTATGAAATATTCTGAACATACACAGAAGTAGTCACTTGTACAGTGAACCCCATGCTCCCACCACACATTTTCAACAACCCTCAACAGAGCCCAAGTCTGCATCACACTGTCCCTGCCCTTTGCCTCCTGTCAATCTCAAAAAAAAAAAAAAAAAAAAATTTACTCACTAATGAAATTCTGTGAATCCTTAAATATTTTGATATTATCATGAAATAATTATATAAAGTGATAATTTAAAAACTGTTTCATCTTAAAATATGCTATCTCCTGAGATGTCATTCAATTTTACCATACTTTAACACTGACTGGAGGATACAAAGATAGTGACTAAATAGCATCTCCTGTTAAGTATTATCTAGAGATTGATAGTTATCCTCATAACCTCATAACGTTCATATGTAACAAACCTCAATCCAATTTCTGGGCAGAAATCACTGGCTTGTAGTCGACATAGAGAATCAAGGCTCATCCTTACAAAAACAACTCTGGAGCTGTGAGTAGTACAAACTAGGATAAATCTTTATGTCCCTTCCTCTCTTATGATGTCAAGCTCCATTTCCTTGCAAAATCACAACTACATTCACCCTTATGAAAGTACCACGCACTTACATACGTATTTAATATATCTATAAGCACACACCTGTGTATGTGGTTTTTTGAGAAGGTGTGTCCTGTTAAGGCATGTTCCCTGCCCTCCCCATAAGGAGGCTGAACTTTTGGGGAAAAAAATCTACTTGAGTTTTGCTTTATTTTCCCATGTTAAGAAAAGGTATAGAAGTATGTGTTTCTACCGATCAGCTCTGCAGGTTTGTTTGGCCTCTTGTTGATGAATGATTCGAAGGACTCCTTCATCAGGTTGATGAACTTCTCGTTCCTCTGGAAGCACACTTCTATCACGTGGTCTACCCGGTCCTTGAAATCCAGCAGGTCCTGCACCATATCTTTATCTTTTTCAGGATTGATAACGATTGTTGTCCCAAAAGTCTGCAAAAACATACCCCAAGTCATCAACAGGTTTTCTGATACAATTTTTCTCCTGCTATCAAACAATCATGATAGTGCTATATAAATTAATCACTCCTGGTGTTAAACACGAAATAGTTTCAGAAGTTTCACAAATTTAGTCTACCTTCTAAAAATTAAGTGGATATGCAACTAATGCTTTAGGGTTACAATTCTGCTTCTGGAAGAATTTATCAATTACTAGGGAAATGTCTGTTGCTTTCTGAAGAAAAAACTTTTACTTATAAATTCCTCAAATAGAAAGTAACCCCCTTACCCTGATACACCTTTTTGGACTTCCTGACTATAGTTTTCTTTCCCCTTCACTTCTAACCATGGGTGGTTTAGAGCCTGGTTTTTAGCCTGTATTTTTAATTTAAAGATGCTATTTAAACATTACTAAAAGTCTGTGCGTGACAACAACAGTTCGCTATCTGATGAAAAACTACCAGCTGAAGAGATGCTGAACACAACCGTGGTTCAATGTAAGACACGTCTTCACAGGACACACACACAGTTGCACGTCAAAGGTGCCCATGGAGGCTGATCGCTGGTGAAAAGGTACAAATGACATGGCATAGAGACCTTCTGGAGACGGACAGGGCATGACCAGCAGGGGCAGGAGGGACTCACTCTTCACCCTGTACCCTTTCACACTGACAGGATTTTAAAATAACGTACATAAGACCACGACACACGAGGGTCAGCTTTATTTTGTGAGGAAACACTGTGCTGTCACAGCGTAACTGCTTATCATTAGTGGACCCTTGGAACCGTGTTCACACACTGACTTTTCCTGCCGAGAATGGACACTGCAAAGGTGAACTCCTGTGTTCAGCACCTGTTCCTGTTCTCTCAGGACTACTGGTCGGCAAAACCCTAAATCTCCACTGGCCTTTCTTAACATAAAGCTCCAGTGCTGACCCAGTGTGAGTCGCTTATGCCTTTCAGCTCAATGCAACCGCACAAAATCCTGGGGGCATGTGTGTGTGCATGCATGTGTGCGTGTGTCCAAGCTGGCCACATGCAGACCAACATGCAACTTCAGGCCTGATTATTTCCTTTATCTTTTTCCTCAGCTGAATTTTCCCTGTGACAGTCACAGATTCACGTGCGGCAGAAACAGTGGCGATGTCCTCGCACACTAAGCCTCGTCTCCCCGACGGGCGTGGGAAGCTACTGAGCAGCGCCCCAGCCAGGACACCGGCCTTGACACAGCCCACCCGTCCCACCCCGATGGGTCGCGGTGTTCGCCTGTAGCTCCCTGTGCGTCACCTGGGCAGCCATCACCTGTGTGTGTCACCTACGCCCACGGCCAAGAGGACAAGCAGTCAGCACCACAAGGATCTCTCCTGTTGCCTTGCATGCATACACACGCAGAAACCAGCAAGCACACGCTTACGTAATAAATCCTGGATTTCTAGGAAACAAAGTAGCATACACACCCACCTGACATACCAAAATATGTGAGAGTTCCCACTCAGCAAAGGCATGAGATCACGTTTATACAGTAGATTCACAAAAACAACTTTTGAAAATCTTGATTGTAGAACTCAGCTAGTATCGGGTTGGCCAAAAGTTCGTTCAGTTTCTTCTGCAAGATGGCTCTAGTAGCGCTTAGCTGTCTTTAACTTCATTCAAAACTATTTTGTTAGACTGTATTGTGACAGCTGTCACATCAGCGTGCATTTAAAAAAGACTTATCAAATTTGGTGAATCTTTGTGTAGCCATTTTAATACTGAAGATGGAAGAAAAAACAACATTCTTGGCATATTATGCTTTATTATTTCAAGAAAGGTAAAAACGCAACTGAAGCACAAAAAAAGATGTGTGCAGTATATGGAGAAGGTGCTGTGACTGACAGAACGTGTCAAAAGTGGTTTGCGAAGTTCTGTGCTGGAGATTTCTCGCTGGACGATGCTCCACAGTTGAGTAGACCAGTTCAAGTTGATAGCGATCAAATCGAGACATTAATTGAGAACAATCAATGTTATACCACAGGGTAGATAGCCAAAACACTCAAAATATCCAAATCAAGCACTGATCATCATTTGAACCAGCTCGGTTATGTTAATCGCTTTGATGTTTGGGTTCCACGTAAGTTAAGCGAAAAAAACCTACTTGATGGTATTTCCGCAGAATAATTCTCTACTTAAACGTTCCGTTTTTAAAACAAATTGTGACGGGCGATGCAAAGTGGATACTGTACAGTAATGAGTGGATACTGTACAGTAAAGAGATTGTGGGGCAAGTGAAATGGACCACCACCAACCACACCAAAGGCCAGTCTTCATCCAAAAGAGGTGATGTTGTGTGTGTGGTGGGATTGGAAGGGAGTCCTCTATTATGAGCTCCTTCCGGAAAACCAAATGATTAATTCCAACAAGTACTGCTCCCAATGAGACCAAATGAAAGCAGCACTCGATGAAAAGTGTCTGGAATTAGTCAACAGAAAACACATAATCTTCCATCAGGATAACGCAAGACCGTATATTTCTATGATGACCAGGCAAAAACTGTTACAGCTTGGCTGGGAAGTTCTGATTCATCCACCGTATCACCAGACATTGCACCTTCAGATTTCCATTTATTTCAGTCTTTACAAAATTCTCTTCATGAAAAAAAATGCAATTCCCTGGAAGACAGTGAAAGGCACCTGAACAGTTCTTTGCTCAAAAAGGTAAGAAGTTTTGGGACGACGGAATTATGAAGTTGCCTGAAAAATGGCAGAAGGTAGTGGAACAAAACAGTGAATACGTTGTTCAATAAAGTTCTTGGTGAAAATGAAAAATGTGTCTTTTATTTCTACTTGAAAACCAAAGGAACTTTTCGGCCAACCCAATACTTACACTGACAACAAATGGCCAAATGGCAGCTTTTAAAACGTGTTTACACCCAGACAGTATTCACCCCTAAAACTCCTGTGCACGGGTGACCTGGAGGGAGATGTGTGATGGTGGCCCCACGCTGTCCCTCACAGAGCCCAACCGATGGCCACGCACCTTGATATACTCGCTCCAGTGCTGCAGCAGCGCCTGCTGGCCACCCCGCACGCGGCTGAACAGCTGGTACATCTGAGTGAGGTCAGGCACTCTGTTCTCATCCAACAGGTGGTCCAGCCCTGAGATCACACGGCAATGTTAGCTCGGCACGGCGGGCGGGACGGCGGCACGAGCAAAAGCTAGGCTGGGCCAGGGCTTGCGGCACACAGGGTCCCCGCGGACGCGGAAACCCAGGGGTCGGCTGGTTCCTAGGCGGGCAAGGCCCCGTGACGCAGCCCAGCAGGCGAGTCTTGTCCCGAGCACCATGCTGGGAGGTGTAGTCCCCACCCCTTCCCCGCATGGAGGCCCCTTATGTGGCTACTGCAGCAAAGGTCCGAAGAACGCTCACACCAACTCTGGCCTGGGAGCTTCACGACCCCAGATCACTTCTGATTTAGTCCATCAGCCAGAAAGTACATTTGCCTAAGATAAGCTACCAAATCTCACCTTTTAGTTGACTTATTTTATTCACCTGTATAATAAATTGTGGAAGGAAAACATGTATTGTTTATCAGATACTTGGAGGTGCTTAACAGCATTTTTTTAGGTCTTTACTATTTCAGGTTTTAACAAAGATTTTCTAAAACCACCACAGCCAGAAGAGCTTCGTGAAGGACGCTCTAACCACCCGCTTTCTGATAACTGTGGGGAGGCAGTGAGGTTAGAGCAGAGAAGCTGTGAGCCAGTCATGTGACTGCTGCCTCAGCTTCTGTTGTGAATCAGGCACACTGTCCACATGTCAAAGACACACAAACGCGTCGGCTGTGCCAACGGACCCTGAGCAAAGGCTGCAAACGCCTATGTTTCTGTCAATTACGACTTGATCTACTGATGCAGACACCTTATTCCACAACTGATCTACGGAAACGCTGATGATGACTAAAAACTCAAAACTTATAGCTTATAATTTTTTAAATGCCTTTAATAAAACTTAGACTATACTCTTACATATATATAATTTACCATTTTCTTGAAATAATTTTGCTTATCAAAATACACAGTGAAACGATTCATCCAAGTTTATACTGTCTACTTGAAGTTCCCTTTTCTTTTAAAAGTGACTCCTTCTTGGACCGCCCTGGTGGTCCAGTGGTTAAGACTCTGCGCTTCCACTGCAAGGGGCGAGGGTTCGATCCCTGGTCGGGGAACTAAGATCCCTCATGCCATACGGCGTGGCGCCCCCGCCCCCCCCTCAAAAAGTGACTCCTTTTTAATGAACACCTAGTATGAAATCGGAGGACACTTGTTTCAGGTGGACAGTAAATCGAGGCCCCATCCACGTGGAAACGTACCAGTGTGCGGGCTCCAGTGTGATGTGAGCAGGAGACACCAGATTCACACCCTGGCCCTTGGCTTTCGGGCCATGATCTGAGGCACTAGTGTCTCACTCGGTTTTCCTGTAAACTGGGGCTGTTCTAGGACCAGAAGGCATTTACATGAAGTACAGAAGATGCTCACGAACACTAATTCTCTCCTTTTGGCTTCATTCTGGTTTCACTTGGAAGCCCCACGTTTAGTGTCTCATTAGAGATAATATTACCATCTGGCAAAGCAGACCCCAACCAGACGCATTTGGGGGCTATTGGGCCTTCCCAAAATTAGACTTTAAGGTTTCCAATAGCTTGAAACAGATCCCGTGGCTCCAAAATGACTTTCAAACATAACACTAAATCACATAAAAAGCAACACCAAGCACTAAAGTGTGCAAGGTTAGACTGTGCTCATTACAGTGAGGGTGGGAGTGAAAACGTCACATCACCTCTAACAGCACGGTGCTAAAACCGCACTGTCAGCCGCGTGCCGAACTGGCCTGGTCTGCCTCTGTCCTGGGACCATGGCACCAGCAGCTCGTCTGCCGCGGAGCCACATGCAGGGCAGGGATGCAGCCTGCGGGCACCCCCAGCCCGTCAGACCGCGCGCATCCACACCTGCCAGTCAGTGCTCAGGAGGGACGTCCCTGTACAGGATGGGGCCTGTGGGCACGGCCCAGGCCGTCTGCCGGCCAGAGGGCCTCTCGCAACCAACCTCTCAGCCTGGATAGGATTTCACGTGATTTTAGCTTAAACTGTGGTTCTTACATGTGCCTTTCACTATTGCGTGTAATCAATTTTCCCCTCAAGGGCTAATGTCCATCATTTTCCTGATGATTTTAGTGCCTGTATTCTTACAACAACAACTGTCCTCGCGTGCTTACAATGCTCCGCTAACTCTCTTAGCAAATCAGGGACGACCAATCAATGCAGAGACACAGAGCTGGGAAAACCTACCTTTCTGCAGAATCGCTGTTAAATGTTCTCCTAACAGCTGCTTCTCCACACAGGCAATCAATGGTTTCCTGGGGAGTAAACAGAGGTGCGTCAGGAAGGAAGCACAGGGGAGAGCCTGTCGCTGTGGAGGACGGGCCCCCCCGTCCACGCCGCTGAGCCCAAGCCAGCGCACGCCCAGCCATCGCCGACGCCGACACAGACTCAGGTCACCAGGGCCCCGGGAGAGGGGGATAGCAGCGGACGGGAGGCACCCTCGCCCACCACACCTGGGGACGACCCGGGCGGGCTGCCCGTGACCCCGCCCTACCCGGGTCCCACAGACGGCCTCCTGCACCCACAGTTGCCCCTCTGCCCTCACTTCTTCTTGCCTGTCTTCCCCCAGGACCACTCTTCAAAATCTGACTCCTCAGAGCGGCTGCGGGAATGACACGCAGGACACACAGCTGCCACTCCTGACCCATCACCCCTGCTCGCTCAGCTCTTCTTTTAGGAGATCAGAGCCCCCGTTTCGCTCCCAGGCATATTGACCTCGGCCATCATTTTGAGGAATTTTTCACCGCACCACCTCAGGTGAACCTCAGAGTGACCCCAGAGGGAGGCGCGGCAGGCACTCAGGCTCCGGGCACGGAGGGCCCAGAGGTGTGGCCTGCACCGACACCCGCAGCGCCCGTCCCGAGGGTAGCGGCGTGCACAGGCGAGGCAGGAAGGGGCGCCCGGAGCGCAGCCCGTAGGCTGCCGCAGCTCCTTACCTGCGCCACCTCCCTCCTGTTTCTCCGAAAACCGTTTCTCACTCTGTGACCTTTGAATCGCCCGACACCACAGGAGCCACCTCGGGCAGCGCCCCTCGAAACCCTAACCTGACGGGGGCCACCCTCTGCTCTGCTTAACTCTCAGACACTCCTAAGCGAGACTGGGGAGGGGGCAGTTGCAACACAGCACCTACACACTGGAGGCCGGGCAGGAGGGGCCGAGGGGCCCAGCGCCACTGGGCGCTGCACAGTCTCCTCCACCCCCCGCCCCTCCCACCCCTGTGGGACCCGCTTCGGCCCGACGGCACCGCACCTCCAGCACCAGGTGTCTGAGAGCAGCCTCACCTCTGCTTCACGACCCTCTATTTTCCATGTTCTCAAGCTGTCACATCCTGTCCCTTTCTTTCATCCTGCCTGGCCCCTCCCCCCACCCCCAGGAGTCACCACGTTCTGCACATTTTAGCACTTTCCCTCTTAAAAACATCCCTCTTTTCTGTCTCTCATATTTCTGCTCTAATCTTCCTCACTTGAATAAATATTATGTGCCTGATGCAGACATTCACAAAACCTGCCCTTGTACTTTTCCCTAGCTACACTCTGACCTCAGGTTTAGAGGAAAAAAAAAAAATTGGATGAAAAGAGAAGGGACAAGTTACTTCCCTGGTGGTCCAGTGGTTAAGAATCCACCTTCCAACACAGGGGACGCGGGTTCGATCCCTGGTCGGGGAACTAAGATCCCACGTGCCGCAGGGCAACTAAGCCCGTGGGCCGCAACTACTGAGCCCGGGCACCACAACTACAGAGCCCATGCACTCTGGAGCCCGCGCACCACAACTAGAGAGAAGCCTGCACGCAGCGACAAAAGATCCTGCATACCACAACCAAGACCCAACGCAACCAAAAATAAATATAATAAGTAAATATTAAAAGAAAAAGTAACGTGACTGAGTACTATAAGGAAAAATTACAGCTGTATCAGACGCCCAAAAACTTCACACCTGAAATTGCCTACACTCAACGATACCTCATTAACATAAACTTCTATAAATTTATTATACATTTATAACATAAATTATAAACTGTCTATAAAAAGATACCAAGTATCTCAGCCTGAATCACTCCCTTTGGACGATAACTCACCACCGGCCACGAGTCAGTGTGACTTACAAGTGCCGAGTAATCACAGACAACAAGCAAACTGTCCCAGGAGCAGAATACGTTCAGGTTCAGAGAGCAGCGAGTGAGTCTGCAAGACGCCGCGGGTCACAGAGCTGAGTGCGGGAGTGGTACTCACTGTGTGCTGTGGTCTAGATACGTGATCACGCGGTCACCCTCCTCCCCCAGGCGCTTACTCACATGGCTCAGGTACTCCGGAACCTTCCAAACACAACATTTCAACACGTCAGCAACAGAAACTTCTTCACGTTAGCCCAGGGGCTGAAATACTGTTTCCCTTATTTAAGAAAAAAAAGCAGACTCTACGTTCAGGCCCAAACGTTAACGGAGTACCAGGAGCGGGGGTGCCGAGGAGGGCGAGGGAGATACACGGCAGGAGGCTTCCCTCAGCCCCATCCTGGAGACTGAAGGTGACGTCTGGAATGGGGGCAGGCAGCACGGCACCCCCCAGCCCACGCTTGGCGGGGTGGGCAAACGCCAAGCAACAGGCTGTTCCTCTGAGGCCCCAAAGGGAGTGGCTGCAGGAGATCTCAAAACACACACTCTCTGAGTTTCCAGGGGTGAAGGGTCACCTGCCTGCCCAGCAAAGGCCCCATGACAGGGGTCGCTGAGGCTCTGATCCCTGGGCGGCAGCCAGGCCGGTCTCCGACTCCCCCTCCTGTGACGGTCCCAAGGGGC
>NW_006793445.1:712293-733167 GCF_000442215.2 Lipotes vexillifer
GGGGCTCCTGCTGAGCTGGGCTCTGATACCCGAGAAACCGGCTATCAAGTTTTTGGGTTCTTATTACTACTAAATACATGGTGTTTTCCCGTGGCTTTTTGGGTAATCTTTTCAATGCCTCACAGAGATGAAAATTTTTAACATGTCAGGTTTCTCTTTCATATTTAAGAATTATCTTTTAAACTCTTGTTTCAGCTTGAGTTCCTTTATGTATTTTAGAAGCTATTTCACTAGCGTTTTTACTGGGGGCGGGGGGCAATAGAAGGGTTTCTAAATTAGGAGAAAAAAATTAAGCCCTTAATAAACTCACAAAGAAGCTCATCACTAGGAATTTAAACTAGATTGTAACTTTCGGAAGATTTTCAGTGAGATGTTTGCCAGTGTGAAGAGACCAACATTTAGAAATCACACTTAGATGCACATCTATGAAAATGAAATAAGGCAATTCAGAAACATTTCGTTGTCTCACCTCTCTTTCTTGCATTAACCTTTGGCCTTCTGCAGCATATAAACAATTAGTTTCTTCCAAAAATTTCAGTTCAAATGAATCTTTATACACCTAAAAAATGAGCAGGGTTAACGACCAATTACAGCAAAAGAAACCTAGCTCTCAGCTTGAAGTGCTGGTGCAGCCCCATGTCGAGGGTGCACGGCTGCCGTGACCTGTGCCCGTGACAAGCTGCCTGGGCCCGCCCAGCCCCCCTGCTCTGCCCAGGGGGCTCCCAGGCCCCGGCCGTCTCCCGGGGCACTGTGTCTGTGCGGCAAAAGTTGCCCCTTCCCCGGCTCCAGGTGAGTGCCAGCCGAGTCATTCCCCTCCCATATTTCCACCAATACTCTAATGGTGTCAGTTCCGACACTGACATCTTTGACACCTCGTCACCCGGGTGTAGGCGGCTGGACAGGGGTCCAGCGCTTCCCTCGTGGTCTGTGAGGACATGCGGGGCCCACCTGGAGGTCGGACAGCATGCCCAGGAGGCCCCGCAGCAGGCTGCGGTCCACGGCCTCCCCGCTCCGTTCCCGCTTGATCAGCAGCAGGATGCCATCGATGGTCTTTGTCTGAACCATTTTATCACTAATAATATGGTTTCTAAACAGTTCTAATCCCATATCCCTGTACAAACAAATAAGACAAGACTGTTTTAGTTTCACTTCTTACAAGTTCTGGGTGAAGCTCCAGCTACATTATGAGTATCACCCCCAAGCTACTGACTTGCTAACTCTCTGGTCCAAGTGTCAAGAACTTTTTAAAAAAAATTTTCATTCTTGACAATCTGGTGTGCCTTCTATTTCTTTCCTCATCAGTGCTGCCCGTTTCCTGCATGGGTCAGTGGGCTTCCGCCGTCCTGCCTGGGACCCTCCGCCGGCCCTGCCCCCATCCTCCAGCTGCTCCTCCTGTGTGGCCCTGGCCACAGGATGACGGAACTGAGGGTGCAAACCAGAGTCCATCGCACTCCCTCAGCCCGCTCCCTCCCGATTCAGCACGCTGTGCCCTCTCGCCACCTCTAAGCCCCGTCCTGTAAAGTCGCTTCCTTTTCTAGCTTCCTGGCCGTCCGTTCACTCTGACTCAGGGTGGTGCGATTTCTCCTTCTACCACCGGGAGACCGCTTGTCTTTGTTTACCGTAACCCACGCGTGGGGCGGCTGGGGCCCTCTCTCCTCTCCATACCACGTCCCCTCTGCTCCTCTGTCCTAAGGGCTTCAGCACTTGCTGACTGACGCCATCCTTAGAGCAGCTCCATGAGGGATGACTGTTCTCCAGATGGAGAAACTGAGGCAGAGATTACAAGGAGCTTGCTGTGCCCAGCTCATCAGGCTCCAGAGTCTAAACGTAGTTTATGACGTAACCCTGCTGTCTAACCTGGAGGCACTGCCCAGAGCGTGAAGCCTACCAGCCCCCGTCCACTGCAGCAGGCAGGGAAGCAAGTGTGCCCGTGCAGGATGGCAGGGATCGCTGTGAGGGTGCGTGAGAAACTGGGGTGTGCAGTGGAGCCCCGGCCTGAGCTTTGCAGAGTCCGTGGGAGCGGCCCACTAGCTGAGACGGGAGGAGGTGGGGAGAGGAAGCCTGCTGCGCCCAGGCGCGCCGAGGGAGGAGGAAGCCGCGGGCATATCCTGGTGGCTTTGCTGGAGCCTGAGCTGAGAGTGTGGCTTCAGAGGAAGGTCCTGCGGCGGCAGCCGCGCTGCCTCAGTTCCTCCATCTGGAGGACAGTCATCCCTCATGGGATGGAGTCCTGCTCTAAGGATGGAGTCAGTCAGGAGGTGCTGAAGCCCTGAGGACAGGGCCCCGCACAGAGGAGGAGCTCTGCGACTTCCTGTCATCATCAGCTTTTCCAAACTGATTGTTCCTCTGAGTAACGACAATCTGTCCTGCAGAGGGTCATGGGTGTCTAGTAGGAGGCGTGCAGGAGTCGGGGCTGAGAGGACAGAGGAGCAGAGGGGACGTGGGATCACGTGGGAGAGAGGGCCCCAGCCGCCCCACACTTGGGTTACAGGAAACAAAGACAAGCGGTTTCCTGGTGGTAGAAGGAGAAATCGCACCGCCCTGGGTCAGAGTGAATGGACGGCCAGGAAGCTAGAAAAGGAAGCGACTTTACAGGACGGGGCTTAGAGGTGGCGAGAGGCCACAGCGTGCTGAATCGGGAGGGAACGTCCACTTGGGCACAGGCCAAGAGGACCGAGGGCGAGACCACAGATGGGCCCTGTCACCAAGGCTGAGCTGCTCGGGGACGACGCTGGAAGTCGGGGACCAGGGACCCAGGGCAACGTGGGCACAGGGTTCCAGACTCACACTGCCCTGAGCAGATGGAAGCCAACGCCCTGTGCCCGGCCCGTCAGCAGAGTACCGGGAGGCACCATCAGAGAGTGACCGGCTCCCCAGCCTTTCCCAGAGCAGAGGTGGAAGAGGTGACAGAAACGGACTTCACAAGGCACTTCCACACCCACAGGAGAACGTGCTGGACTGGCGGCTGCCCTCATGGTGACAGACACTTCCGGGCCGAGAGCCACTGAGGGGCAGGCCTGTGTGCCAGCGACCCTGGCCAAAACAGAGGGCCACAGACAGATGGTCGGGCACGTGTCATCAAATCAACCATCAGAGACACAGGTCAGCCGCAGCCTCAGCCACAGACCAGGGCCGGGGGACACTCACCAGATGGAAGGAAGCATGGAATTCTGAAGCACGTAAGTACGATCCAGAAACAGGAAGATGCTTCTGATCATGATCTGGAGGCAAGAGGGGGACCTGACTTACTTACGTACCTCACCAACAAGACATTCAACCCTAGCCGTCTCAAATCTAACATGACTGTTTCTCAATGAAAAGATGTTTTTATCGTCAAGACCCTCACACCTGACGTCTCCCTGAACTGACGTGTCCCCTTGGTGTTGGCTTTTCAGCTCTTTTACCCAGAAACTCTGACCGTACAGCACTTCGCCTCAGAGATGCCTTTGAAATCCAGTCACATCCTGACTGACGTGGTGAAATCTCCTTAGACTGGGAGATGCTCGAAGCTGAACTTTTCCAGCATTCCGGCTCGCTATGTTGGCATGAGGCTCTCAGCCATGTGTGTGTACTCGCCTTTACTGTGTGGGCTCACGTGGTGGGCGGTGGCCCGGGGCTCCCTCAGGGAGCGCCGCAGACTGTGTCGTGGAGGTTTGCTTACACAGGTAGAGAGAACCCTCCCGACACATTCACCTGTTTCTACCGTCCCCCGGTGCCTGGCCCGAGAGAGACTCATTCGCTGTCGCCTACTCACCTCAGTCAGGAAACCAAAGAATTCAACCTAGTTAGGAAAGCTATTGATACTATCTCTTCTCTCACTTACATAATTTTCAGCCAGGTCACCCTGAAAACTCATATATATAAAATCAAATTAGAATTAATATATCTACTAAGTCTAAGCCTGGTTGTCTAGTTATAGTAAACTACTGGGATTCAGGCTTGATTCTCAGGCATAAACTGAGATCAAGGAAAACTTCAGAGACCCACGGGGAATCCCAGGCACCATGAGTCACATGTGCGGTCAGCCCAAAGGCCAAGCTCGCAGCCAGCCCCACCCCAGAAGAGCAGGTCGTCCCCACTCTTGGATGGCAGCACCTGACCTGAACAGAACTCCCCATCCCAGCTCCCAACCGGGCCCTGCCTTCCTTGGGGGTTGAGGGAAGATGGATGGGGCCACGCTTTGGTTAAAAAAAAACAACACAGCTGGACGCAAAGGGGGCACAGACTCCCAGCTACTCAGATCTGCCTTCCGTCCAGCTGAGCCAGAGGCTGGAGGAAAAGACCCAAGAGGGCGTGTGCACTGAGACCCACTCAGGGAGCATGTCAGCACGCTTACCATTTGTCTGCAGTGATCCTGCCAGCATGTGTTAATCTTCTTTAAAAATAAAACACTATCTAGCGAGTCTGTGCAGACCTGCTAAGGAAAACTTCAGAAACACCGGCCAATTTACTTGTTACAATTTTTACCCCTTACTTTCCGCTCTCCTCGCCTCCGAGTCGTGCATGTTGCTTAGTGATCAAAATACTGAAAGGGCAGAAGCTCAGAAGCCACACACGTGGTTTCCAGCCTCCGTGTCTCCCTGCCTACCTGTGATGAACCTGCCTGCACTCACCTGCCTCCATCTCTTCCTGCCTCTCCCTGTTTCCCTTTCACCCCACTGCCTGTTGAGGCTTCGTGGGCTGGGGGGTGGACCAAAGGCCCCACCCCAAAGGGCAGCTCTGGAGATGCTGTCCCAGAGGCGAGGAAGCCAGTCACTATGAACAGCACTGGGGGACGGGCAGACGGAGGACAACGGCTGAGGGCCAAATGTCACTTCTGGTCTCACAGAGACGTACGTCACATCTCATCCGTGCACCACGTGCACGACCTGACTTTCGGGACGCTGTTTACAGCAAAAGACACCCGGTGAGGGCTCCTAGGGAAAACCTCGCCAAGCACCCGGGCATTGCGTGCACAGGTTAATCGAAGCCCCATGGTCACGACGTCTACACCGCCTACGGCCCACACAGCACCCTCACACCCAGCCGCACGGCACACCGTTACTCCCTTTGGACGGGTGTGAAGGCAGCTGGCAGAGGCAAGGACCCGGCCTCCCGGGCCTCAGTCCTGCTCCAGCCTGTCTCAGCTCCACAGCACCAGACAAGGGCGCACCCCTCAGTGCGGCCCCTCGGCCGAGGTGCAGCAGGCGCGTGGATCGGCACGGCTGCAAGGTTCCATGCAACATTCCGAGCACAGAGAGAGGAGGCAACACACAGCAGCCCGTTTCTGGCGTGTAAAATCGGAAGGCGCTGGGGGCGCACTGACCGCAGCCACAGGGGTCCTGGCCAAGTGCCTCACTCATTTTCTCGAGGGTCTGCTCCTAACTCAGAAACAGAGCGAGTCACAGCAAAGACCGAATAGTTGAATGGTTAACAAATAATTCTGGAAGAACTGTTACAACTGCTCACAATTACAATGGCCCACGGTATCAGACCTTCCGCAAACAGTCTGAAAAAGCCTGCGTCGTAAGCACACATAGGCAGGTGCCACCTCGGCAGCAGCCCGGCAGCTCCGGTGCCCAGTGCTGAGCCGAGGTGCTCACCACGTGGCAGTGCCCTGACTGGTCTCCGCGGCCAGCGGGGGACAGCAAGGCTGCACAGGGTCAAGCCCACGCCAGCCAACCTGAGGCGCTGGGAGGCCCGGGGGCTGCAGCCAGGTGCGGCCCCACCCGGGGCAAGGCTTCGTCGGGACCAAAGGTCCGGTGTGATCTGGGCTGGCGAGGCCCAGTGCTGAGAGCCCCTGAGCCCACCGTGAGCCGACCTGCAGAGCGCGGGCCAACAGGCCGGGGTTGGTTCACGCGGCCAACTCTGTGGGAATTGGTTATAATCACAGAAAACTAACATAGATCTTTAAAAAACACGAATAAAGCACAGCAGCACTCCAACCTTAAGGTGTTTTTTAGACTCTTCCTAAACGCTTCCAAACGGACTAGAGAAATGGACACTGACTTCAATCAGATCAGCCAAGTAATTTAAACAGTGAAAACTCCACCTAAAACATCTGCTACATTGGGTTATATGATACAAGCGTAAGGTTTTGTTTTTATAAAAGAGAATTTTAAAAGCTTTTGCTTTAATATTAAGGATACTCATTAGTTCTTTAGCCTATTAATGTTCAGTTTCAAGAGATTTAGGTAATAAATAGGAACTTCACAAGCCAAAAAAAGGATATTCTCTAAACTGAAGGATTTGTGCTTGGACGTGGCCTTCACAGACCTGGCGCAGCTGCTGGTAGAGCACTGGGGAAACTTTGTGAGAACACAGATTTTCAACAGCCTGAAAACAAAAAGGATAAATGAGTTATTCACTGTGAACGACAAATTTGTCCTTTAAAAGCAACCTATCTGTACAAACAGCTCTAACTGTAACACAAAGCCACGCCCACCACTTACGTAATCCACAAATAAGTTATCATGGTCAAGGGCAATTATCACTGCAACGCTGGAATCCAGTAAAAGTTTGGCAAAAATGGTCCCTAACAACAGTGAACCTGGAGCGCAGATGGGATGTACCAGCTCTAATAAAATTTTCTTTCAAATCTCATGTACAAAATCAGCATCTGATTCAATCCAAATATGAAATGTTATAAACAGAAATGTAGTTTTTCTACTGCCTATTTTTGAACTATTTTAAAATACACGGGGGATATACAGAACGGAGACACTTTGGAATCTTAACTCAAATACTATATTCCTGAGGGGAAAAAAGGGCAAGTTAAATTTTTATAGATATTAAGAAAATAATTATGTAAAGAAATATATAATACATAAAACACATGCAAATTTATAAAGGTCAAAGAGAGGGCTTCCCTGGTGGCACAGTGGTTGAGAGTCTGCCTGCCGATGCAGGGGACATGGGTTCGTGCCCCGGTCCGGGAAGATCCCACATGCTGCGGAGCGGCTGGGCCCGTGAGCCATGGCCGCTGAGCCTGCGCTTCCGGAGCCTGTGCTCCACAACGGGAGAGGCCACAACAGTGAGAGGCCCGCGTAACGCAAAAAAAAAAAAAAAAAAAAAAAAAAAGGTCAAAAAGAATATGGACTAATGACAATAATTAAAAGAATAAAAATACCTTTCCCTTACATTCTGCCTTACTTAGAACAAGGGATTCCCATCCACATTTTGTTTTTACATCCTTCCTTTCCCAAAAGCTTCATGTTTTTATAATTCAGTCTAAGATCCACTGTCTCTTTCTCTCTTAAAAAAAAAAAACAAGATAACCTCCTAACAAAAGCCTTTGCACCAGTAGTTAATCATTACAAACAATTATTATCAAGTAAATTTTTAATCTAATATATGAAGAAAACATTTTTCTTTGGTAAAAATCAAGATAAGCTTAGTGATACGTGTCCTTCATCAAAGGACATCTTAGAACCATTTTCTGAATGCTCCAATTCATGAACCAGGTGTCAATGTCCTCAAAACAATCTCTTCCCAGTTGTGACTTTTTTGGTTGAACGCTAGAGCCAACTCTCCCTCGTATATATATATGTCCTGTTGAGCACATGCTTACTATTTACATGAAGCCCACTGAGATTTCTTTTTTGAGAATCTGGAGGCCGCTTAAAACCACCAGCCAAGCCCTGGGGCACCCAGGCGTGCTGGGGGCGCTGTCACCTCTTGGGTCTTTGCTGAGTCACTGCTGGCGTCTTCATGTTACAGGCACCTTGTCACCGGCTTCCTCCCCGCGCGGGGCGGGGTGGGGGGGGGCGGGCGACAGGGATGCAGTGGGCTCTTCAGGGCTGCAGGAGCGGCCCAACACAGGAGGCCCTCCCCAGAATATGTTCAGGAGATTCAGTCACACTTGGACGCTTAGAAATGCCTCCTTGTGGCACCTCACGTGACCAGTACCGGTACTGGTACCGAGCACACCTCTGGATCCAGGCATTGGAGGTGGGGAGCGGCAGGACCTGGGCCCTCCTAGCACTGGGACACAGAGGTTTTCCTCACACCAGCGTAGCCGAGGGGAAATGAGGGGAAACACCCGCTGGTCCCAGCCTCCCAGCCCTGCCACCACGCCTGCTCTGCACACGCTTATCTGTCTCAGGACAGACGAGTGTCCCAGCAAAACACCCATGCCCGTGAGGGCGCTCCCCTCAGTGGGGATCCCCCGCCAGGGCCTTAAGGGAGCAAAACAGCTAATCAGCACCTACAACTACGCACTTCGGGTGCCAGTAGCTAAGGCGACAGCTGACATCAGAGCAGAGTGGGACGTTTCAGAGTGAGAAATCGTAAGGGAAAGAAGAGGCAAGTACTCCGAGTTATTTAGGTAAATGAAGGGGAAAAATGAAAAACAAACACCCACCCCCACCCCCGGGGAAACCACGCCCCTGTGGACTATCCTGAGCACAGAGGAGCGGCTTCCTGCAGCAGCCAGGCCCCAGGTTACCCTACTCGGTGGCAGGCCTGTCTAAACGCGACAAGCACACCACACAGAAGCTGCCACCAGGACTCTGCAGTTCCCACCCACAAGAAACGAGTAAAGGGCAATGTAAAAAGGAGACAAGGACTTGGTCCTGAGAGTGGGACGAAGAATGAGGGGGGGGACAGTGTCCCAGGAAGACATCCACCCTCCCGGGCCCCGTTGTGAATGCCGGACGTGATGCCCTCGTACAAATGACTGATTTCGCTGAGTGACCAAAGCCGCTGAATTAACAAAATCCTTCCTATTAGGCCTAAGATATTTGAACCTGAATATTCTCTGTTTTTGAATAACTTATGCATTGAATTCACTCTTGATTAACTTACATTCTCAAACTGGTCCATCAAATAAAGTGTCCACTTGTTTCCCAATTTCTGGGCTTCCTCACCCGCCTGCATCACTTTCAACCACCCTATTAATCCATCAGGACCTGATGCCACTCCGTTCTCCTGCACCGAGCCCTCACCAGGCACAGGGTTTCCTGGAGACACATCTACCTCGTGACCCAAGGTCAGCAGCACAGCTTTTCTCAAGTGCGAGTTCTCTGTGACAGGTTTGATTCTGTGCATCAAAACTAGTCTGAAGTCCACAGAGATCAGACTTGTGGTTGCTGAGGGGGAGGGGGGAGGGAGAGGTATGCACGAAGAGTTTGGGGTTGGTACATACAAACTACCACATTTACAATGGATAAACAACAAGGTCCTACTGTATAACACAGGGAACTATATCCCATCTCTTGGGACAAATGGTAATGGAAAAGCATATTTAAAAAAGAATGTCTCTATGAGTGTAACTGAGTCACTGCTGTACAGCAGAGATCGCCACAGCACTGTAAGTCAACTGTTCTTCAATAATTAAAAAAAAACAAAACCAAAACAAACAAAAAACTAGTCTGAAATCAACACCTAGCCTCATCCCCGAAACGTTCCTGAAAATGCAGACTTCAGTCTTCTGTCGTCTCATGGAGACAAGCAGGACTAAAACACACAGACCCGAGACACACAAGACACGCTGTCTTCAGCAAGTTGAGATTTCAGATCTAAATTCAGAAAAGATGGATGCACTCAACATCTCCTCCTGCTCGCATTACAAGAGAATGACTCTCAGCACGATGTGTATCTACTAAGACTTTTTCATGTAATCTGAATATCCCTTTCTACCAAACAAAAACAAAGTAAGAAACTGCAGGCAGGCTGTGCAGACAGGCTGGAGTTGACCTTTCCCTCCACCGAGGCCTCCTCAGACCTGGCACGGGGAGATGCCAGACCCCACTTTTGGGAAACTGATCAACATCAAAACAAGAGGTTCTCCCTCAAATAATCCTGAAAACCTCCTCAAAAACAAACAAAAAAACTTTCCAGCTTTGGTTTGGAACTGTTACTTGCACATAAGATTCTTTGGCAAATTATATACCACACCACCTCAGCAGAAACTCAGGCTTTATTCTGAAACACCAGGTGTAGTGCACTGTCCACTCTACTGGAGACCAGGATAGTTTTACCGTGACATCACTTACCATCTCCACCCCATTCGCTCCACAAGATGTGAGCGGCTCACTCTGCAGAGGTGTACTTAGACTTGCTGGAACTTCTGAGTGGCCAGGCACCCGCCTGCACACCTGCGTCCAAAAGCCCATCCACTGCCCCCCACATGGGCCCTCCTGAGATGTCCCCTGGAATGAGTGGTGCCACTTTGGAGGCAAGCAGCCCTAGCCCTCAGGGTCTCACATACACCGACACCCACGATGCCCAGGGCATCTGGAAACACTGTTTACAATAATAGCTATGGTGACTATTATGAAACACATCCTGGGTAAAAGGTCCAGCAAAGTCATTCTACTAAGAAAAATGATGGGCAATTGATACCAGACAGTCAAATCTCCAGGGAAAGGGCAATAATGAAGCCTCGCTGGAAGACATAATATTTCACTAAAGCAAAAGCCTCTGAGTCTGGGCACTCGGTGGGACTCTTGCTCCGGGTCCAGACAAAGTAAAGGAAGCGGACTCAGCCTTCGCTGAAATAACACACGAAGCGGCAGTTTCCGAAGCGCTGCACTGGGCTCTGAGAGGCCGTGGCCTTGGCAGACAGGAGACAGACAAGCATCAACCACTCTGGCTTCTGGCATCCAGCGTCCAGGCCACACAGCAGTCGCCCTGGGCTGAGGCCTAAGTCTGCAGGGCGACGGGCCCGAGGGCAGGTGACCTCAGGGTCCAAGTCGAGTGCTCAGCAGAGCACTGTCCAGCACGTATGTGGGAGGAGACCACCGAGGTGAGGGAAGGAACCCCAAAAGCTTACAGACCACCTTGGGCGCTGGTGCTCACACACTTCCCACCAGCCAGGCAGGAACACAACAGGACGCCGGGCAGAGGATTCAGGAAGGTTTCTCTCAGCAGCAGGGCAATTAGCCCTGGACGAAACACTGCTCTAGTTCTGCCTAGCAACGCTTAAAGGCAACGGTCCTAAAGGTCAAACTGATTCTAAATAATTTAACCGAGTCTGGAACAAAGCTCAATAATATTCAGAGAAATACAGGGCTTCCCTGGTGGTGCAGTGGTTGAGAGTCCGCCTGCCGATGCAGGGGACACGGGTTCGTGCCCCGGTCCAGGAAGATCCCACATGCCACGGAGCGGCTGGGCCTGTGAGCCATGGCCGCTGAGCCTGTGCGTCCGGAGCCTGTGCTCCGCAACGGGAGAGGCCACAGCAGTCAGAGGCCCGCGTACCGAAAAAAAACAAAACAAAACAAAACAAAACAAAAGCATCTACCACACAAGTCAAAATTCACAATGTCTGGCATCCAATCAAAGCTATCAAACATGCAAAGAAGTAGGAAAACAACCTTTACTGGGGAGAAAAATCAATCAGTCAAAGCAACCTGGAATTGACAGAATCAGCAGACAAGGACACAAAAGAGCTATAACTGTGCTCCACACGTTAAAGAAAGTTAAGCAAAGAGAAGATACAAAAAAAGATTCAAATTGAACACCTAGAGAGGAAAACAATGCTGAGGTGAAAATTATACCAGATGGTATTAATGGCAGATTAGACATCGCAAAAGATGAGTGAACTTAAAGAAATGGATAAACTGAATAGTTCTGTATCTACTAATGACATTTGTAGTTGAAAATCTTTCAACAAAGAAAGCCAAGATGGCTTCACTGGGGAATTCTCTCAAACATTTAAGGAAAAAATAATACCAATTCTGGACTTCCCTGGTGGTGCAGTGGTTAAGAATCTACCTGCCAATGCAGGGAACACGGGTTCGAGCCCTGGTCCGGGAAGATCCCATGTGCCGCAGAGCAACTAAGCCCGTGCACCACAACTACTGAGCCTGCACTCTGGAGCCCATGAGCCACAACTACTGAGCCCGCATGCCACAACTACTGAGCCTGTGCTCTAGAGCCTGCAAACCACAACTACTGAGCCCAAGTGCCACAACTACTGAAGCTCATGCACCTAGAGCCTGTGCTCCACAAGAGAAGCCATCGCAATGAGAAGCCCGCACGCCATAACGAAGACCCAACACAGCCAAAAGTAAATAAATAAATTTATTAAAAAAAAAAAAACAGGGCTTCCCTGGTGGCGCGGTGGTTGAGAGTCTGCCTGCCGATGCAGGGGACACGGGTTCGTGCCCCGGTCCGGGAAGATCCCACATACCGCGGAGCAGCTGGGCCCGTGAGCCATGGCCGCTGAGCCTGCGCGTCCGGAGCCTGTGCTCCGCAACGGGAGAGGCCACGATGGTGAGAGGCCCGCGTACCGCAAAAAAAAAATTGAAAAAAAAACCAAAAAACAAAAAAGAAATAATACCAATTCTACACAAAGTCTTCTAGACAATGAAGAGAACATTTCCAACTCATTTTATGAGGCCAGCATTAATCTGATACTAAAACCAGACACAGACATTACACGAGAATAATACAATATCCTTTGTGATCACAGATGCAAAAATTAACAAAATGTCAGCAAACTGACTCCAACAGTACATTAAAAAGATAATACATCATGACCAAGGTGAATTTATACCAGAATGAAAGACTGGTTTAACATTTGGAAAATCAATCCGTGTAATTAACAAACTAAAAAACAAAAATCACACATAACCATCTCAACAGCCACAGAAGAATTTGTCAAAATCCAACATGTATTTTCTGACACAAACTCTCAACAACCTATAGGGACAGAAAGGAACTTCCTCAACCTGACAATATGGGCATTTTTGAAAAACCCACAGCTACAGCATCGTATGGTGTTCAATGATGAAAGACTGAAAGCTTTCTCCCCTAAGACCAGGAACAAAACAAGGATGTCTGCTTTTTCCGTTTCTATTAACCATCGTACTAACCACCAGAGGTTCTATGTAGTGCAACGAGGCAAGAAAGGAAATAAAAGGCACGCAATTAGCAAGGGAGAAGTAAAGTTATCTCTGTGTGTAGAGGCGACATGATTGTCCACACAGAAAACCCAATGGGATCTACGAAAAAGCTACAAGAGATAAGTGCGGTTAGCAAGACAGCAATATACAAGATAAATGTATAAACATGAGTTGTATTTGTATGTACTATCAACAACCAGAAATTAAAATTTATACTACCTTTTACAATACCATAAACGTATGAAATGCTTTAGGGATAAATTTCACAAAAGATATACAAGACCTGCACAGCGGAACTAGAAAACATTGCTGAGACCTAACTGAGAGCTGTCCCTTGTGGTCAACTGGGGGGTTCAAAAATAAATTTATTAAAAAAAAAAAAACAGGGCTTCCCTGGTGGCGCGGTGGTTGAGAGTCTGCCTGCCGATGCAGGGGACACGGGTTCGTGCCCCGGTCCGGGAAGATCCCACATACCGCGGAGCAGCTGGGCCCGTGAGCCATGGCCGCTGAGCCTGCGCGTCCGGAGCCTGTGCTCCGCAACGGGAGAGGCCACGATGGTGAGAGGCCCGCGTACCGCAAAAAAAAAATTGAAAAAAAAACCAAAAAACAAAAAAGAAATAATACCAATTCTACACAAAGTCTTCTAGACAATGAAGAGAACATTTCCAACTCATTTTATGAGGCCAGCATTAATCTGATACTAAAACCAGACACAGACATTACACGAGAATAATACAATATCCTTTGTGATCACAGATGCAAAAATTAACAAAATGTCAGCAAACTGACTCCAACAGTACATTAAAAAGATAATACATCATGACCAAGGTGAATTTATACCAGAATGAAAGACTGGTTTAACATTTGGAAAATCAATCCGTGTAATTAACAAACTAAAAAACAAAAATCACACATAACCATCTCAACAGCCACAGAAGAATTTGTCAAAATCCAACATGTATTTTCTGACACAAACTCTCAACAACCTATAGGGACAGAAAGGAACTTCCTCAACCTGACAATATGGGCATTTTTGAAAAACCCACAGCTACAGCATCGTATGGTGTTCAATGATGAAAGACTGAAAGCTTTCTCCCCTAAGACCAGGAACAAAACAAGGATGTCTGCTTTTTCCGTTTCTATTAACCATCGTACTAACCACCAGAGGTTCTATGTAGTGCAACGAGGCAAGAAAGGAAATAAAAGGCACGCAATTAGCAAGGGAGAAGTAAAGTTATCTCTGTGTGTAGAGGCGACATGATTGTCCACACAGAAAACCCAATGGGATCTACGAAAAAGCTACAAGAGATAAGTGCGGTTAGCAAGACAGCAATATACAAGATAAATGTATAAACATGAGTTGTATTTGTATGTACTATCAACAACCAGAAATTAAAATTTATACTACCTTTTACAATACCATAAACGTATGAAATGCTTTAGGGATAAATTTCACAAAAGATATACAAGACCTGCACAGCGGAACTAGAAAACATTGCTGAGACCTAACTGAGAGCTGTCCCTTGTGGTCAACTGGGGGGTTCAATGTTGTCAAGATAGCAGCTCTCCCCACGCTCACTTACAATTACACATAATCCAAACCAAAATCCTAGGAGGCTTCTTTGCAGAAACTGGCAAAGAGATTCTAAAATTCATATGGAAATATAATGGACCTAGAATACCCAAAACAAGTTTACCCCAAAAAAGGATAAACCTGCAGGGCCAGCGGTCCAGACTTTGAGACTTAGGACACCCACACTCACAGGGACAAGAACTTCCGACACAGGAGCAAAGGCAGTTTGTTGGAGAAGACAGATGCCTCAACACATGGCATTGGACCAACTGGACCTCCACAGGGAACACAGTGAACTTGGATTTATACCTCACAGCAAATACAAAAATTCACCTCAAAACAGACAACAGACCTAAATGTAAAACCTATAACGCTAAAAGAAGGAAATACAAGGGAGAATCTTTACCACCTTAGATTTTAGGCAAAGACTTCTCAGAGAGACACGAAAAGCACAATCCATAAAAGACCAAACTGATACAAAGACTTCATCAAAATTTAAAACATCTGCTCTCTGAAAGCCATGGTTAAGAGAATCAAAAGACAAGCTGCAAACTAGGAGAACACATTTGCAAGGCAAATACCTGGTATAGGATGCATGCTCAGAACACATAAAAAACTCAAACACTCGATAATAAGAAAATAAACACCACCATAAAAAATGAGCAGAAGATTTGAACACACACTTCATTAAAGAAGGTGTATGGAATGGCAGCGGGCACAAGAAAAGATACTTAATATCGTTAGGGAAATGCAAATTAAAACTGTAGTGAAATTCTACTACTCACCTACTAGAATAGCAAAAATTAAAAAGACTGACAATACCCAATGTCAGCAAGCACACGGAGCAGCTGGAATGCTCACATACCACTGGCAGAAAGGCAACATGGTGAAGCCATTTGAAAAAGTTAGGAAACGTCTTGTAAAGTTAAACACACACTTTCCATTTTACTCAGAGAACCTACTTCTAGATGTTCATCCGAGAGAAATGAGAATTTTTGTCCACACAAAGACTTACCTATGAACGTCTGCAGCAGCTTTATTCATAACCCAAAACTAGACACCCAGACGTCCATTACCTCAGGATAACTAACTGGTGGTCCCCAGAGTACTCAGCAACAAAGAAACGAATTACTGTCACGACGCATGCATGTGCCCAACTCACAAGCCCTACGCTAAGCGAAAGGAGCTAGGCACAATCGCACGGTTCCACTGACATGAGATTCTAAAGATGGCAAAACATACTGACACAAGGCACATCAGCGACTGCCGAGGACTGGGGGTTAGGTCACACGACAGGACCCGCTGCAAAGGGGCCTCAGGGAACTTCTCGGGGTGACAGACACATTCTGTATCTCGACTGTGTGGTGGTTGCACAATTGGACACATTTGTTAAAACTTGTTGAAGCACATAGTCTACACCGTAATTACGTCAATTAAACAATACAATCACCTCACACGAACTTAAGACAAAGAAGGGACAGGTGCCCATCGAACTGTCCATGGTAGTCTTCTTTGGGTGGTAGGAATATAGGTGATTTTTATTTTCTTCTTTGTACTTTTTGTAGTTTCCATAATTTTTCACTTATGTAAACAGAAAAAATGTAATCACTTATGTAAACAGAAAAAATTTTTTTAAGTCTCTTAGTAGAAATTGTGCTATCATATTACCTAAAATGTAGATAATATGAGACCAGTTAGCGAATGTCATTCTTTAAAAACAAGATATCAGGAAAACCAGTCTGTGTGTAACTGAAATATCCCAAAAGTGAAACCTACTTTTGATCATTTCTTCTGGTGTTAGAAAAGGAACATCGTTATCTCAAATTAAATGTAACAAAACCAGTCTGCACATTTTAACTGCAACAATTAATCACAAAACACAATGAAAAGGGGAAAACCCACATGAACAAGTCAAACTGTAATAAGAGTTTCGTATATAACATAATGGAATTATAATAATAGTTTGCTGCATACTTGGAAAATATTAGAAGTCATGTGACTCTTAGGAACGCATTTCTCTCCTGTAATGGGTTAACTTTAAATACCCTTCTAGACAGCTGAGGCCTGAAAATGAAATAAAAATCCCACAACCACCAGAAACGGAAAACGCTCCTCGACTTGGGACACGCTGCCACCGAACTCCTACTGTTCTTATTTCAGGCAAAGAGTCGATTTCTATTAGTCCCTTCATTACTGACTGAAACAACACCGAGGAGCACAAGATCCACGTCTGGGTCACATTTCACAGGAGTTGGATGATTGTGCTATTTAGACACTATAAGAAACAATCAGGTAAGTAAAAAACCGGACCCTGGCCCCCTCAGGTCTTAAAGTTCTCCCTAAGAAAACTGCCCGTTTACATCTCAGTGAGAATTCTAACAAGCTCTGCTTTCTGCACATGTGGAGCCTTACCTGGTAGAGCTCTTCCAGGTTATATCTGATGGAGGTACTACTCTGTATGGCTCTCACTGCTTCATGAAGTTTCTGCCAGGTGTCCTGAGTGTAGTTATCAGGCAATTTAGGTCTGTCTGTAAATGCAGACGGAGTCAGTGAGTAACGGCATCCATGCTAAGGATCACACATCTTTAAAAAACTATTCCACAAAAAAAGTACTTAAAAGACACATAGGTAAGGAGCGCAAAAATTAGGTTTTCCCAATACAAGTACCACATTTATACATTTCTTGGGTTACAGACTATGCAACCATTCCATCTTCGTTTGGCTAAACAAATACGTCTAGTACTGATACTTAGAATAAGCACATGTAGGAATCATACAAATCTTAACATTATTCCTTTACTTAACAAGTGGGTTTCACAAAAGTATAAACGTGGAATAGTTAAGCTCTCTACAACATTTAAAGTTGACTGAAACTACTCCAAGCTGGGAGGAAGGTGAAGAATAAGGTTGTAACTGGTGTGTCTGCATCAAAGACGCCTGCTTTGAGACAGTGACAGCGACAGAGCTGGTGAGAAGTGGAGCAAGTAATTAAATTACATCACGAAGAGCTTCAGTCCTGCTACTCGGCCGTGCGAACCGGGACACCTGAGTGTACAGACCAACTATACAGACCAAGGGGAAGCCGCCGCCGGCCCGCGCCGCCCCGCCGACATCGCAGCCCGAGCGGCCGAGGGGAGGGACCCCCGCCCCGCCCGCCGCGCACCCACCTCGGAAATTCTTGATCACGAGCTTCTTGGAGCCGCCGGCGGCCCCGGGCTTGGAGGTGACGGCGGCCGCGGCGAGAGACGCGGGCTTGGTAAGGCCGTTGGTGTGTCCGACAAGCGCCGAGAAACTGCCCTTCCGAGGGGTCTCGTCGGCCATGGCCGCGGCCGCAGCGCCCCGCCCGCCGCCCGCTCGGCCTCCGCCTCGGCCTCGGCCTTGGCCTCGGTCTCCGCCGCCCGGCCTCGCCCTCCCTCCGCTGCGCTCCCTCAGCCCCGCCCGGCCCAGCCCAACCGTCGCCCGACCCGGCCCGACCAGAGCCGGTGCCGCAGGCCTCGGGAGCACGCCAGACCCCGACCCGACCCAGCCCCGAGCTCGCGGGCACCGCAGTCCGCGTCCGCCGCGGTCCGTGTGGAACCCGCAACAGTCGAGGGCCCGGCAGGCCCGGGCACCGGGGCGCCGACGAAGCGGCCTCGTGTGGGAGGCAGGGAGTCGCAGCGCAGCCGCCGACCTTCCTCAGCCCGGGCGCGCCGCCATGCCGGCCCGGGTCTCGCACTCCCGCGCGCACGCTGCCTCCGGAACCAACGTGCGCGGAAGGCGGGGCCGGCGGCGCGGGGCCGGGACCGGACCGCGGCCCGGAAGTGACGCGACGGCAGCGACGGGGCGCGCAGCTCCGCGGGGCGGCGGCGGGAGCGGCCATGGCGCACATCACCATCAACCAGTACCTGCAGCAGGTAACTTTCCTCGGCCAACGGGCATCCTGCCAGCTGTCCTCCCGCTGTCTTGGCCTGCGGGCCGGAGCTGGATCCCGGGCGAGTCTGTCCACCAGCTGCGCTGGAGCCCCTGGCCGCGCTCTCAGTTTAGGGGCGTGTGGGGAGGGGGGACAAAGTGGTGGAAGTAACAGGGGGACAGAGCAAGTGGTCCGGCTGCGAGCCGGTCAGTGTTAGCGATCCGCTGCTTACATCCTTTGGGAAGTGTGGCTCTCAGGGTTTTGTCCATTACACCCTGTGAACGCAGCAGCACAGCGCAAACATAGGTATTTATGGATTCAAGGCTTGTAATCTTTCCTCTGAGCTGTGCTAATTCGCAGAACTAGAACCGTGGTAATAGGGATAAGAAAAGGGGGAGTGGGCTTTTTAGAATTTCTGAAGGAGACCTCACCAGGGCTTGCTGAATGAGGATGTGCGGCTGGGGAACGGGGAGGAGGCAAGAACGATTCCTAGGTTTCTAGTTGGGCAGCAGATGAGCAGGACAGATTTGGAGGGAAAGACAAATGTAGTCTTGGACGTGTCAAGTTGGAGGTGTCTGTTGACAAGCAGGCCAAGATATCTAGTTGGCAGTTGAATATAGTCTAACGAGATTGGAACCATTAGTTGTTTGGTTAGTTGAGAAAGTTGGTTAAAACGGGAATCATGAAAAAACAGATACATGCTTTAATCTTAACTTGAAGCTTACAAATATATATTCGTTTGCAGTCTTCTGAAGGAGGCCTAAGACCTTTTCTTTGCAGAGTTAACATTTTTCAGTATCAGTTTTTAAAGTTGAACAAGTACGTAGACATTTGAGAACCAATGTGAATATAGAGTCTCTCCAGAATGTTATGCTTTTTTTTTTATAACTTTTATCTTCTATATATTTGTATCTTTTGTATATTTCTAAATCTCTTACAGTTTTCTTGCCCACACCTAATCCCAGGGTTTGGGGGGAGGGGCAGTTTGTGTGCCTTGAAGAGTGTCTGAGCCATGCAGTGTGCAGTACAGTTTGTGGGCTGGATAGATGCAGGCAGGTGGAGGGGTGTGAGGCCGAGTGATGTACCAGTGCTCGGACCTCCACGTTCTAGTGAGCAGTGAGTTAGAACTCGTGCTGGTCTGTCTCAGTTTCCTATGCCTCTGTTTCTCCAGTCTACTGCCCGGTCCTGTTCCCTGCCTGGGTCCCAGAGGAGCACTCTGAGAATCTCCTTTAATTGTCTGTCTTCTCTGTTCCACCCCATGGAACAGCGGGGTGGCTATGAGAAGAACAGGCATGATGAGTGCTTGGTGAAGGCTTACCGAGAACCAGGCGCTGTGGTACACGGCAGCTCATCGTCGGCACTGTTTTCGTAGGAGGTTGGTCCATTGCAAGCCCCATTTTACGGAGGATGTTAAGTGACTTTCCAAGGTCACTGGGCTAGTAAGTGGCACATTCAGACTGGGAGTCCTGGCCCCAGAGTCCATGCTGTGACACCAAGCTCACTACCTCTGTTAGCCCAAGCTTCAGCCATTTCCTGTCCGTGTCAGAACCTGCCTATTCCTCAGCTTCCAAAGTTTATTGTTGCTTGAATCTCAGTGACCCTGTCAGCTTGGACTTATTTCTCACCTTTTCAACATCCTCGGCCAGCAGCCACCTGTGGACAAGTCGTATGTCGTTCATTTCCCGTGGCTCTGTGATAACTTCCATTAGCTGTTGGGTCTGGGATTTGATTTTACCCTCAATAGCCCATGAGCTCTCTTGTTAGTTTCTTGGATGCTGGCAGAACACATGCGATTCCTGGGTCAGAGACCAGGGACCTTATTACTCTGTGTGGCAAGCAGCACAGCATCACATGCTGGTGTGGTTCCCTGGGCCCGAAGTCCCACAGGTGATGTGACAGGCCCAGAAGGGTGGCTGCACATGTACCTGAGAGAGACAGAACCTGGGGAATCTACCTGCTCTGTAGCAGGCAGTAAGCAAGTCTGGTTTTTGTCTAGGGTTGGGATGGGGGGGAGACATTATCTCATTTCTCAAGGTAACTCGTCACGTGAACAGCCCTGAGTAATGGCCCTAGTGAAAGAGCCAGTGGTCAGAGTCTTGTAGTGTGGGACCCCCAGCACGAGTGCCCAGGAGGGCTGTCTCTCAACAACCGGCCCGCGGTGACACCCCCTTTCTACTCAGCACTCGAGTTTTAGCAGGCATTCCATTTAGTTTCTTTTTGAATTAATTTACCTTACATTTCCCCATATATTTTACTGTAAAGATTTGTTGGTCTCCTTAGAAAAGATCGGTTCGCAGCTTCTCCCCGAGGTGGATCTCTCCGTCACTTCTAAGTATCTCTCCGAGGGCTGGTATTATTCTTTTTAGTGTCTTTTATTTCATTCTTTTGTCCGTTACACGAACTCTTATTTCACATGGCAGGTTACTTTTTTTTTTTGCGGTACGCGGGCCTCTCACTGTTGTGGCCTCTCCCTCTGCGGAGCACAGGCTCCGGACGCGCAGGCTCAGCGGCCATGGCTCACGGGCCCAGCCGCTCCGCGGCATGTGGGATCCTCCCAGACCGGGGCACGAACCCGTGTCCCCTGCATC
>NW_006793445.1:734235-739283 GCF_000442215.2 Lipotes vexillifer
CCAGGGCACGAACCCGTGTCCCCTGCATCGGCAGGCGGACTCTCAACCACTGCGCCACCAGGGAAGCCCCCCAGGTTACTTTTTAAAAGCTGTGTCTACATTAAAATTTGTTTCCTCCAACTTTTTTTCCTGAAAAATTTCAAACCTACAGCAAAGTTGAAAGCATAGAACGGAGAGGTGTGCACCCCTCACCCGGGCGCGTACCCACCGTGCTCGCTCGTCCCTTCCTCCCGGCCCGTGCGCTTCCTCCCGGCGATCCCGGGGCCTTCGCTAGCGCCTGAGACCCAGACCGCCCGCTGTGTAACTGCAGCGCCTTTGGTGCGTCCGAGAAACTGAACATCCGCGTGAACATCAGTATTTTCCAATGTAGAATCCATAGTTTAATCCACACCCCCCACACCCCCAATCTTCTTTGGAACCTCTTTTTTGAAACCACATGGCATTGGGGTGCTTTGCCCTTTAGTCTTCTAGAGGAGTCCTCTTGCCTTTGGGGAAGGGGGCTTTTATGACACGTGACCTTGTTTACATGTCCAGGCCCACGGCCACACGTGGAAATGACTCACCAGCTGCCTTTATCTGGCTGTTCCTGGTGATTAGATTCGGGTTCAGTCGGCTAGTGTGGGTTTCCCGTGGCCTCTCCCAGCACTGGGGATGCTGACGGGACCACTTGGTTAAGGAGGCGTCTGCCCATCAGATCACTCCACCGTTGAGGCACCTTTTTGCGTTGCGATGAACCTTTATGCTGTTGGACGGACCCTGAAAACAAACCACTGAGCGTCCTGTTCTCTACACCCTCTCACAAAGTGGTTTTCCCAAATCAATTATTACGTTAGTGGTTGCCAAGTGGTGATCTTCTATTGTTCTCTCTACATTTACTAGCTAGTATTTCATCAGTTAAACAGTGCTTTCCTCTATGCCCCTCTTTTTGAAAGTATCATTATAGATTACTTTTAATACCTAGTTATAATCCAGTACCAGTAGTGAGAATGTTATTATTCTTTTTGAAGCTCGAATTGTCCCAGATTTGACCACTGAGAGTCCATTCAAACTGGTTTCTGTGGCTTTTTTTTTTAACATCTTTATTGGAGTATAATTGCTTTACAATTGTGGGTTAGTTTCTGCTTTATGACCAAGTGAATCCGTTATACATATACATATGTCCCCATTCTTGTGCCTCTTTGACATGTCTCAGTCCTTTTTTGAGCCTTGCCTTGCTTTCTGGCACAATAATGTATACTCCAGGCTCACCTAGTTCTTTCCCTGTCCCTGTGCTGGATTTGCCCTTTCCCCAGGGAGCTCTGGTTCCTTTAAGTGGGGAATAGAATTTAGAAAACAAACCTGAGTGCTAGGTGTGCCCATTGCTACTGGGAAGCCATTAATTCTATGCCTTTTCAGTGGCTGGAGCTAGAAAATGTATTTTTAAGGAATTATGAGTTCACGAGTAGATGATCCCCCTGTGGACCAGCTCGGAACCTGGAGAATGCAAGGTGACCAGCAGCATCCCGGGAGGATAATTTCCTCCTGGGAGCACGCAGAGCTAGTGAGCTTCACTTGGTGAGGTCTGCAGTCCCTGGTCCAGGCCCACAGGTACTGCTCAACAGGCTGACCTGCGGTCCGGCTGCAGGGTCCAGTGCGGGTGTTAAGTGAAAGGGCCAAAGGTTCTGGGGCGTGACACATTAACGGTGACCAGAGCGGGTGACAGGCCTGCCTGTGATTCTAGTGTCTGCTGAGCAGTGCATCAGTTCTTTCAGGCTTGCCTATAGTCTGTCGCCAGCCTCCTGTTTTCCGTCACACCCCCTGTGACGGGAACGTCATGGGCTTTATCAGCTTCTTGGAGGCAGGGGCACTGATTTTGTGTATTTTGTGATTACTCATTATAATACATCAGCAAGTAAGCCTGCAACGAATATCTTGTTTCTTGCTGTAAGGTAAATCCCCAGAAGTGGGATTGCTGGCTCAAAATGGAAGTGCATATGTAGTTTGTTGAGTAGTCAAGTGGCAAATTCTTTATTTTGTGAATTGCCTTAGAGACGGTGGTGAAACTTTCCCAGTCGATGCTGAGCGTGCAACCGACGAGGAGCTGGGTCCTAGAGGTGTCCAGGCAGCATGGGCCTCCATGCCTCCTGGCCGTCGGGTCACCGGGTGGGAGGGTCGCGTGCCTCACCGTTTCTGCAGGCAGCTGCACCCCTTTGCCCTCCCACCAACGGTGGCTGGGGTTCCAGTTGCTTTGTGTTCTCAGCAGCACTCAGGGTGGTCGGCCTTTCAGTGTTAACCCCGCCTGGTGGGCGGTGATGTGAGCACCTCTCGTGGGTGTGCATTTGTGTGTCCTCTCATGGCGCCCCTGCATATATCTTCCACACCTACTTTCTGTGGATAAACAATGCTATAGTATGTGCAGCTTTATGCTTGGCTTTGTCTTCACTTATATGGTTAGGATTTTTATGTCATTTTTTGATAAATATAAGTTTAAAATATCATTTGGTTTTCTAATTACAAAATTTCTGCTGTAACGCAGGCCTCCAGTATAGAAATATATAAAATAAAAGTCTCCTCGGCCCCCCTGGCTCCCACTCCACTGGCCAGGGGTCAGCTGGTGTGGCCTGGGGCCCCGCATTTCTTCCTGTGCTTACACGTCATATCAATACTTAGTTTTTCTTTTTCTCCAAGATCAAGTTATACAGTTTTTCTGCAACTAACTTTTTTGGAATTAACAGTAAGTATGTTGTGGACACTTTTCCATGTTATTACAAGTAGATCTATTTGATTCTCTTTCACAACACCCAGGCATCCTATTGTGTGACTGTGACATTTATTTGGTCATTGCCTTCGCATTTTTATTTTAAATTTAGGTTGAGTGGAAGTGCTTTGAATTTTGGACATATGTGATTTTCAAGATCTTTTTTCTTCTTCATAAGCTGTATAAGTGGATTTTCAAATGTTTCCTAGTATGACTGAGTAAAATTGAATAAGTCACCTTCATTGATAAGCAAATAATAAACTGCCGGCTTATTTTGTTTTTTCATTGTTTTTAACGGTAAGTCGCCTGTTTGCCTCCAGGAGATCTCATTTTCAAATGCAGTGATTATTTGCTGGCTATGGAGAGTACTGATTGTTATATTTTGACTCCTTTCAAAGTAGCGAAAGTGAAGTTTAGGGGTGTGCAATGTGCTGTCTAGGTTCCGTTAGGACAGAGTGTTTTATTTTCCACTTAGCTCTTCTCTTTCCAAATGCTTCAGGTCTATGAAGCAATTGACACCAGAGACGGGTCATCCCTTGCAGAGCTGGTGTCTTTCAAGCACCCTCATGTTGCCAACCCACGGCTTCAGGTAGGTGGTGGGACCACGCACACAGGTGTCTGAGAGGGTTACAGGGTCACCACCTTCCTAAGAAAAGTTTAGACTTTGAGTAGGAAGGAAACTAATATTGCCACTCTTGTTTGAAAATTGCCAAGTTCCTTCACGATTTATCTAATTCCAATTCATTTATTGAGCATTAATTGAGCACCGTGTCTCAGAGTCTGTCCTGAGATCTGTGCTCGTTTTCCTGCATTTAATTCCCACACGACTTTCTGGGGTTCAGAGAAGTGCAGTAGCCGGGCCAAGTCATCCAAGGTCATCCAGCAGACAGGCAGTGGGGCTCGGGCTCTGCCCAGGCCTGGCTGTCCCTGGAGCCCAAAACCGTGTCCTGTTGCTGCCAGTGAGGTTTCGTTGGAGCACAGCCACTTGCGTTGCGTGCTGGCTGCCGCAGAGGCACACGGGCCTTGCAGAGCCTGTAGCATTTCCTGGCTGGCCATTTATGTGAGCATCTGCCAGCCCCTGCTCTAAAATATAAGCATTCTTTTTTTTTAAAATAAATTTATTTATTTATTTATTTTTGACTGTGTTGGGTCTTCGTTTCTGCGCGAGGGCTTTCTTCAGTTGTGGCGAGCGGGGGCCACTCTTCATCGCGGTGTGCAGGCCTCTCACTGTCGCAGCCTCTCTTGTTGAGGAGCACAGGTTCCAGACGTGCAGGCTCAGTAGTTGTGGCTCATGGGCCTAGTTGCTCCGCGGCATGTGGGATCTTCCCAGACCAGGGCTCGAACCCGTGTACCCTGCATTAGCAGGCAGATTCTCAACCACTGCGCCACCAGGGAAGCCCTAAACTATGAGCATTCTTGATTCAGATGATAAATGCTCTCCAAGCAATAGCTTCTGTGGAATATATTGTTGATATTTTGTAACGCCCATTTCCTCGTTGATAGCCGTTACAATGTTGGAGTGTCCTATCAGGGACCTAAATTTTTCTTTTGAAAGAAAGTGCCCTGGGCTTCCCTGGTGGTGCAGTGGTTAAGAGTCCACCTGCCAATGCAGGGGACATGGGTTCGAGCCCTGGTCTGGGAAGATCCCACGTGCCGCGGAGCAACTAAGCCCGTGCGCCACAACTACTGAGCCTGTGCTCTAGAGCCCGCGAGCCACAACTACTGAAGCCCACATGCCTAGAGCCCGTGCTCTGCAGCAAGAGAAGCCACTGCAACGAGAAGCCCACGCGCCGCAACAAAGATTAGCCCCCACTCGCCGCAACTAGAGAAAGCCTGCGTGCAGCAACAAAGACCCAATGCAGCCAAAGATAGATAGATAGATAGATAGATTAAATTAAATTAGATTAAAAAAAAATAAAGTGCTCGGGGTCCTGATGGGACTCGGGTTCAGCTTGCTGGCAGGTTGTCCCTGATACATGTCTGCTCGCCCATTTGTGACCTGGGCTGATTCCTTCGCTCCAAAACTCCACGTCCTTCCACGTGACAGCTGCCTCGCTGGGCCCGTTGTCTGCCTGGTTGTTTCGTCGGGGACTGTAGGGTGGTGATCTTTCCCATGCTGTGATTCTCCCTCTCATTTATAGAGCTGTATCAGTGTGGATTCACTGAGTCCCTTTCTTTTAAATTCAGTGCGCTGCATAATCCACTGCGATGCTCGTGTTATCCAGAATTTGGCCACTGGGAGGCGAGGGCAAGTTCGAGGTGAATGTCTGCTGTCTCCCAGGACCCCGAGTGGGCAGTCCTGTCAGCAGGA